>NC_045791.1:7096893-7438624 GCF_009873245.2 Balaenoptera musculus
ACATAGTTCTGGAAGTCCTAGCCACGGCAATCAGAGAAGAAAAAGAAATAAAAGGAATACAAATTGGAAAAGAAGAAGTAAAACTGTCACTGTTTGCCGATGACATGTTACGATACATAGAGAATCCTAAAACTGCCACCAGAAAACTGCTAGAGCTAATGAATGAATATGGTAAAGTTGCAGGATACAAAATGAATGCACAGAAATCTCTTGCATTCCTATACACTAATGATGAAAAATCTGAAAGCGAAATTATGGAAACACTCCCATTTACCATTGCAACAAAAAGAATAAAATACCTAGGAATAAACCTACCTAGGGAGACAAAAGACCTGTATGCAGAAAACTATAAGACACTGATGAAAGAAATTAAAGATGATACCAACAGATGGAGAGATATACCATGTTCTTGGATTGGAAGAATCAACATTGTGAAAATGAGTATACTACCCAAAGCAATACACAGATTCAATGCAATCCCTATCAAATTACCAATGGCATTTTTTACGGAGCTAGAACAAATCATCCTAAAATTTGTATGGAGTCACAAAAGACCCCGAATAGCCAAAGCAGTCTTGAGGGAAAAAAACGGAGCTGGAGGAATCAGACTCCCTGACTTCAGACTATACTACAAAGCTACAGTAATCAAGACAATATGGTACTGGCACAAAAACAGAAACATAGATCAATGGAACAAGATAGAAAGCCCAGAGATTAACCCACGCACCTATGGTCAACTAATCTATGACAAAGGAGGCAAATATATACAATGGAGAAAAGACAGTCTCTTCAATAAGTGGTGCTGGGAAAACTGGACAGCTACATGTAAAAGAATGAAATTAAAATACTCCCTAACACCATACACAAAAATAAACTCAAAATGGATTAGAGACCTAAATATAAGACTGGACACTATAAAACTCTTAGAGGAAAACGTAGGAAGAACACTCTTTGACATAAATCACAGCAAGATCTTTTTTGATCCACCTCCTAGAGTAATGGAAATAAAAACAAAAATAAACAAATGGGACCTAATGAAACTTCAAAGCTTTTGCACAGCAAAGGAAACCATAAACAAGACGAAAAGACAACCCTCAGAATGGGAGAAAATATTTGCAAACGAATCAACGGACAAAGGATTAATCTCCAAAATATATAAACAGCTCATGCAGCTCAATATTAAAGAAACAAACACCCCAATCCAAAAATGGGCAGAAGACCTAAATAGACATTTCTCCAAAGAAGACATACAGATGGCCACGAAGCACATGAAAAGATGCTTAACATCACTAATTATTAAAGAAATGCAAATCAAAACTACAATGAGGTATCACCTCACTCCTGTTAGAATGGGCATCATCAGAAAATCTACAAACAACAAATGCTGGAGAGGGTGTGGAGAAAAGGGAACCCCCTTGCACTGTTGGTGGGAATGTAAATTGATACAGCCACTATGGAGAACAATATGGAGGTTCCTTAAAAAACTAAAAATAGAATTACCATATGACCCAGCAATCCCACTACTGAGCATATACCCAGAGAAAACCGTAATTCACAAAGACACATGCACCCGAATGTTCATTGCAGCACTATTTACAATAGCCAAGTCATGGAAGCAACCTAAATGCCCATCAACAGACGAATGGATAAAGAAGATGTGGTACATATATACAATGGAATATTACTCAGCCATAAAAAGGAACGAAATTGAGTCCTTTGTTGAGAAGTGGATGGATCTAGAGACTGTCATACAGAGTGAAGTAAGTCAGAAAGAGAAAAACAAATATCGTATATTAATGCATGTATGTGGAACCTAGAAAAATGGTACAGATGAGCCGGTTTGCAGGGCCGAAGTTGAGACACAGATGTAGAGAATGGACATATGGACACCAAGGGGGGAAAACTGTGGAGGGTTGGGGATGGTGGTGTGCTGAATTGGGCGATTGGGATTGACATGTATACACTGATGTGTATAAAATTGATGCCTAATAAGAACCTGCAGTATAAAAAAACAAACAAACAAAACAACTAATACTAAACTTTCATTGGGTTATTTGTATGGAAATATGTTAATATAAATGTTTCAGACAAAAAAAAAAAAATGTGTCATGTGGCAGAGCTGTAACTCCCGGCTCGGTGTCTCTTCCCTCTGCCATCACAGAACTGCCCCGGAGCCTGAGGGGAGGGCAGCCTCACTGAGGCTGCTGGCACTGGAGGGTCTCCGGCGGCTGAAGCCACGACAGTCGTGAGCATGGTGGGCCAGACCACTCATCCTGGGGTAAGCCAGCTGCCATGCCATGAGGACACTCAAGCAGCCCTAAGGAGAGATCCATGTGGCAAGGAACTGAGGCCTCTTACCTACAGCCACATGACCGTGTGGATGAAAGGCTCTTGGTGTTCCAGCCAGGCATCAGGGCTGTGCCTCTGAGGTGGGAGAGCCAACTTCAGGACACTGGTCCACAAGAGACCTCCCAGCTCCACGTAATACCAAACGACGAAAATCTCCCAGAGATCTCCATCTCAACTCCAAGACCCAGCTTCACTCAACGACCAGCAAGCTATAGTGCTGGACACCCTATTCCAAATAACTAGCAAGACAGGAACACATCCCCTTCCATTAGCAGAGAGGCTGCCTAAAATCATAGTAAGGCCACAGACACCCCAAAACACACCACCAAATGTGGACCTGCCCACCAGAAAGACAAGATCCAGCCTCATCCACCAGAACACAGGCACTAGTCCCCTCCACCAGGAAGCCTACACAACCCAATGAACCAACCTTAGCCACTGGGGACAGATACCAAAAACAACAGGAACTACGAACCTGCAGCCTGTGAAAAGGAGACCCCAAACACAGTAAGATAAGCAAAATGAGAAGACAGAAGAACACACAGCAGATGAAGAAGCAAGGTAAAAACACACCAGACCTAACAAATGAAGAGGAAATAGGCAGTCTACCTGAAAAAGAATTCAGAATAATGATAGTAAAGATGATTCAAAATCTTGGAAATAGTATAGACAAAATGCAAGAAACATTTAACAAGGACGTATAAGAAGTAAAGAGGAACCAAGCAATGATGAAAAACACAATAAATGAAATTTAAAATACTCTAGAAAGGGTCAATAGCAGAATAACTGAGGAAGAAGAACGGATAAGTGACCTGGAAGATAAAATAGTGGAAATAACTACTGCAGAGCAGAATAAAGAAAAAAGAATGAAAAGAACTGAGGACAGTCTCAGAGACCTCTGGGACAACATTAAATGCACCAACATTCGAATTATAGGGGTCCCAGAAGAAGAAGAGAAAAAGAAAGGGACTGAGAAAATATTTGAAGAGATTATAGTCGAAAACTTCCCTAATATGGGAAAGGAAATAGTTAATCAAGTCCTGGAGGCACAGAGAGTCCCATACAGGGTAAATCCAAGGAGAAACACACCAAGACACATATTCATCAAACTATCAAAAATTAAATATGAAGAAAACATATTAAAAGCAACAAGGGAAAAACAACAAATAACACACAAGGGAATCCCCATAAGGTTAACAGCTGATCTTTCAGCAGAAACTCTGCAAGCCAGAAGGGAGTGGCAGAACATATTTAAAGTGAAGAAGGAGAAAAACCTACAACCAAGATTACTCTACCCAGCAAGGATCTCATTCTGTTTTGATGGAGAAATTAAAATATTTACAGACAAGCAAAAGCTGAGAGAGTTCAGCACCACCAAACCAGCTTTACAACAAATGCTAAAGGAACTTCCCTAGGCAAGAAACACAAGAGAAGGAAAACACCTACAATAACAAACTCAAAACATTTAAGAAGATGGTAATAGGAACATACATATCGATAATAACCTTAAATGTAAATGGATTAAATGTTCCCACCAAAAGACACAGACTGGCTGAATGGATACAAAAACAAGACCCATATATATGCTGTCTACAAGAGACCCACTTCAGAGCTAGGGACACATACAGACTGAAAGTGAGGGGATGGAAAAAGATATTCCATGCAAACGGAAATCAAAAGAAAGCTGGAGTAGCAATTCTCATATCAAACAAAATAGACTTTAAAATAAAGACTATTACAAGAGACAAAGAAGGACACTATGTAATGATCAAGGGATCGATTCAAGAAGAAGATATAACAGTTGTAAATATTTATGCACCCAACATAGGAGCACCTCAATACATAAGACAAATACTAACAGCCATAAAAGGGGAAATCGACAGTAACACAATCATAGTAGGGGACTTTAACACCCCACTTTCACCAATGCACAGATCATCCAAAATGAAAATAAATAAGGAAACACAAGCTTTAAATGATACATTAAACAAGATGGACTTAATTGATATTTATAGGACATTCCACCCCAAAACCACAGAATACACATTTTTCTCAAGTGCTTATGGAACATTCTTCAGGATAGATCATATCTTGGGTCACAAATCAAGCCTTGGTAAATTTAAGAAAATTGAAATCGTATCTAGTATCTTTTCCAACCACAACGCTATGAGACTAGATATCAATTACAGGAAAAGATCTGTAAGAAATACAAACACAAGGAGTCTACACAATACACTACTTAATAACGAAGTGCTCACTGAAAAATTCAAAGGGGAAACTAAAAAATACCTAGAAACAAAAGACAATGGAGACACGGCAACCAAAAACCTATGGGATGCAGCAACAGCAGTTCTAAGAGGGAAGTTTATAGCAATACAAGCCTACCTCAAGAAACAGGAAACATCTCAAATAAACAACCTAACCTTGCACCTAAGGCAATTACAGAAAGAAGAACAAAAAAATCCCAAAGTTAGCAGAAGGAAAGACATCATAAAGATCAGATCAGAAATAAATGAAAAAGAAATGAAGGAAACAATAGCAAAGATCAATAAAACTAAGAGCTGGTTCTTTGAGAAGATAAACAAAATTGATAAACCATTAGTCAGACTCATCAAGAAAAAAAGGGAGAAGACTCAAATCAATAGAATTAGAAATGAAAAGGAGAAGTAACAACTGACACTGCAGAAATACAAACGATCATGAGAGATTACTACAAGCAACACTATGCCAATAAAATGGACAACCTAGAAGAAATGGACAGATTCTTAGAAATGCACAACGTGCTGAGACTGAAGCAGGAAGAAATAGAAAATATGAACAGACCAATCACAAGCACTGAAATTGAAACTGTGATTAAAAACCTTCCAACAAACAAAAGCCCAGGACCAGATGGCTTCACAGGTGAATTCTATCAAACATTTAGAGAAGAGCTAACACCTATCCTTCTCAAACTCTTCCAAAATATTGCAGAGGGAGGAACACTCCCAAACTCATTCTACAAGGCCACCATCACCCTGATACCAAAACCAGACAAAGATGTCACAAAGAAAGAAAACTACAGGCCAATATCACTGATGAACATAGATGTAAAACTCCTCAACAAAATACTAGCAGACAGAATCCAACAGCACATTAAAAGGATCATACACCATGATCACGTGGGGTTTATTCCAGGAATGCAAGGATTCTTCAATATACGCAAATCAATCAACGTGATACACCATATTAACAAATTGGAAGGAGAAAAACCACATGATCATCTCAATAGATACAGAGAAAGCTTTTGACAAAATTCAACACCCATTTATGATAAAAGCCCTGCAGAAAGTAGGCATAGAGGGAACTTTCCTCAACATAATAAAGGCCATATATGACAAACACACAGCCAACATTGTCCTCAATGGTGAAAAACTGAAACCATTTCCACTAAGATCAGAACAAGACAAGGTTGCCCACTCTCACCCCTATTATTCAACATAGTTTTGGAAGTTTTAGCCACAGCAATCAGAGAAGAAAAAGAAATAAAAGGAATCCAGATCAGAAAAGAAGAAGTAAAGCTGTCACTGTTTGCGGATGACATGATACTATACATAGAGAACCCTAAATATGCTCCCAGATTATTACTAGAGCTAATCAATGAATTTGGTAAAGTAGCAGAATACAAAATTAATGCACAGAAATCGCTTGCATTCCTATACATTAACGATGAAAAATCTGAAAGAGCAATTAAGGAAACACTCCCATTTACCATTGCAACAAAAAGAATAAAATACCTAGGGATAAACCTACCTAAGGAGACAAAATACCTGTATGCAGAACATTATAAGACACTGATGAAAGAAATTAAAGATGATACAAATAGATGGAGAGATATACCATGTTCTTGGATTGGAAGAATCAACATTGTGAAAATGACTCTACTACCCAAAGCAATCTACAGAATCAATGCAATCCCTATCAAACTACCACGTCATTCTTCACAGAACTAGAACAAAAAATTTCACAATTTGTATGGAAACACAAAAGACCCCGAATAGCCAAAGCAATCTTGAGAACGAAAAATGGAGCTGGAGGAATCAGGCTCCCTCACTTCAGAGTATACTACAAAGCTACAGTAATCAAGACAGTTTGGTACTGGCACAAAAACAGAAACATAGATCAATGGAACAGGATAGAAAACCCAGAGGTAAACCCACACACATATGGTCACCTTATCTTCGATAAAGGAGGCAAGCATATACAGTGGAGAAAAGACAGCCTCTTCAATAAGTGGTGCTGGGAAAACTGGACAGGTACATGTAAAAGTATGAAATTAGAACACTCCCTAACACCGTACAAAAATAAACTCAAAATGGATTAAAGACCTAAATGTAAGGCCAGACACTATCAAACTCTTAGAGGAAAACATAGCCAGAACACTGTATGACATAAATCACAGCAAGATCCTTTTTGACCCAGCTCCTAGAGAAATGGAAATAAAAAGAAAAATAAACAAATGGGACCTAATGAAACTTAAAAGCTTTTGCACAGCAAAGGAAACCATAAACAAGACCAAAAGATGACCCTCAGAATGGGAGAAAATATTTGCAAATGAAGCAACTGACAAAGGATTAACCTCCAAGATTTACAAGCAGCTCATGCAGCTCAATATCAAAAAAACAAACAACCGAATCCAAAAATGGGCAGAATACCTAAATAGACATTTCTCCAAAGAAGATATACAGATTGCCAACAAACACATGAAAGAATGTTCAACATCATTAATCATTAGAGAAACGCAAATCAAAACTACAATGAGATATCATCTCACACCGGTCAGAATGGTCATCATCAAAAAATCTAGAAACAATAAATGCTGGAGAGGGTGTGGAGAAAGGGAACACTCTTGCACTGTTGGTGGGAATGTGAATTGATACAGCCACTATGGAGAACAGTATGGAGGTTCTTTAACAAACTAAAAATAGAATTACCATACGACACAGCAATCCCACTACTGGGCATATACCCTGAGAAAACCATAATTCAAAAAGAGTCATGTACCAAAATGTTCATTGCAGCTCTATTTACAATAGCCAGGACATGGAAGCAACCTAAATGTCCATCGACAGATGAATGGATAAAGAAGATGTGGCACATATATACAATGGAATATTACTCAGCCATAAAAAGAAATGAAATGGAGGTATTTGTAATGAGGTGGATGGAGTTAGAGTCTGTCATACAGAGTGAAGTAAGTCAGAAAGAGAAAAACAAATACAGTATGCTAACACATATATATGGAATCTAAGGGGGAAAAAAAAAGGGTCATGAAGAACCTAGTGGCAAGACGGGAATAAAGACACAGACCTACTAGAGAATGGACTTAAGGATATGGAGAGGGGGAAGGGTAAGATGTGACAAAGTGAGAGAGTGGCATGGACATATATACACTACCAAACGTAAAATAGATAGCTAGTGGGAAGCAACCGCATAGCACAGGGAGATCAGCTCTGTGTTTTGTGACCAACTAGAGGGGTGGGATAGGGAGGGTGGGAGGGAAGGAGATGCAAGAGGGAAGAGATATGGGAACATATGTATATGTATAACTGGTTCACTTTGTTATAAAGCAGAAACTAACACACCATTGTAAAGCAATTATACTCCAATAAAGATGTTAAAAAAAAAAAAAAAGCGTCATGTACTACATTGTTCATTGCAGCACTATTTACAGTAGCCAGGACATGGAAGCAACCTAAATGTCCATCATTGGATGAATGGATAAAGATATGGCACATATATACAATGGAATATTACTCAGCCATAAAAAGAAATGAAATTGAGTTAGTTGTAGTGAGGTGGATGGACCTAGAGTCTGTCATGCAAAGTGAAGTAAGTCAGAAAAAGAAATACAAATACTGTATGCTAACACATATCTATGGAATAAAAAAAAAAATGGTTATGGTGAACCTAGGGTCAGGACAGGAATAAAGATGCAGATGTAGAGAATGGACCTGAGGACACGGTGAGGTGTGAGCTGGGGTGAAGGGTAAGCTGGGGTGAAGAGAGAGAGTAGCATTGACACATATACACTACCAAATGTAAAATCGATAGCTAATGGGAAGCAGCTGCATAGCACAGGGAGATCAGCTCAGTGTTTTGTTACCACCTATAGGGGTGGGATAGGAAGGGTAGGAGGGAGACTCAAGAGGGAGGGTATATGGGGATATATGTATACATATAGATGATTCATTTTGTTATACAGCAGAAACTAACACAACATTGTAAAGCAACTATACTCCAATATTTAACATCCAAGAAAGATGTTTTTAAAAAAAGAGACAAAGAAAGGTGAAAAAGCAAATAGCAAGCTTTGGGTACACCCTGTACACAAGACAGGGTGTTCTTCTAAGGAAATTGCTCATTGTGAGTATCTGCAAATAATAGAAACTAGTAATAACATCATTGCTGAAGATAAAAGAAATTATATGTATAAAAGAACACAGGAAGTTGATAGGAATATTTTGTGAATTTAGGTAGCAAACTGGTGAAGCAGAATGAGCTGGACATCTGAGTCTGAGTCACCTGGTCTGGGGTGTCTGCCTCAGTCACCAGTTATGTGACCTCAAGCAAGTCACAATTTTTCTGAGCCTTGGGGTCACCTGCATAATGGCAGAAAAGTATGTCAAATTGAGAGAGGTTTAAATAAGATGGTACTCAGAACTGTGCCAAGTAGACTGCCAGAGAAATGTAATCGACTTTTTCCAAATTCCAGTTCCCCAGGATCCCTCTCCATTGTTGGAGTATTTGGAACAGTAAAGACCTTGACATATGGGCAAGAAATGAGGCAACCTGGGCACTGATAAAAGGTCAACAAAAGGTCTCTTTACAGACAAACTTCCAATGATTGGAGCATTCTACCTTGGGTACAGAAAGTTTAGCAGTTTTAATTTTTTTTTTTTTTTTAATTTTTATTTATTTATTTATTTATTTTAAATTTATGGCTATGTTGGGTCTTCGTTTCTGTGCGAGGGCTTTCTCTAGTTGTGGCAAGTGGGAGCCACTCTTCATCGCTGTGCGCGGGCCTCTCACTATCGCGGCCTCTCTTGTTGCGGAGCACAGGCTCCAGACAAGCAGGCTCAGTAATTGTGGCTCACGGGCCCAGCTGCTCCGCGGCATGTGGGATCTTCCCAGACCAGGGCTCGAACTCGTGTCCCCTGCATTAGCAGGCAGATTCTCAACCACTGCGCCACCAGGGAAGCCCCAGTTTTAATTTTATATAGAGCAGCTGGGCATTCAAAACAGGCTCATTTCAGGCCTGAGGTTTGAGGGATTTAGAAGGTACAAAAGCACCAGGTATGGCCTTGAGCAAATCCATGATATTACCAACATTTTCATTGTCCCTGTTCCTGTATCCACTAAAATTGCTTATAGGAAAGTTTATTTTGCACCCATAGACATAAGTGTAAGTCACAGACATCCTTCTATAAAGGCAAGTGAGAAAGGTATTTTAGGAATTCAGAAACAGGTAGGGAAAATAATTCTTTTTGAACATGTTTTTCTTTATTCCTCAGGATAGCTCTGAAAGGGAAATGGATAGTAGAAGTTGCTTTCAATTGATTGGAAGGTATTATGATATTATTGAGCAGAACAGTGGAGTTGGGACAATAGTGATTTCCACGGAGTAGGTTGACTCTTGAAGGAGCAGATGTTCACCCAGAAGTTGAGAGAGGTAGGACTATTCCAGGTATAAAAGATAAGAGAACAGTGTGTACAGAGGCTCAAAGGCAAGATAGACTGGAGCTGAGGTGAAGGTGTGTCTGAGGGTGCGCATGTGGCTCAAGCAAACATGTATGCACACAGGAAGGACAGTGGGTGTTGAGACACAAGAAAGAAGCAAAAAAGCATATCACAAAATTATGTTATGGGGTTTGAACTTCTTCTCAATATTAAACCACTGAATCTCAGAGTGAAATAATAGAGTCTGCCTATTAGGAGAATTTTGGGGGGTATGGTTTGGAGATAAACCAGGGGAGTTGAGCCTGGAGGCAGAGAAACCAGTTGAGAGGCTGCTGAAAGATGCTGAGTCTGAGGCGGGGCTTGGCAGTGTCATTGGCAAGGAGAGGGCATACTTAAGGGCTATTTAGGAGGAGAGATTGCCATGACTCAGTGACCAATGTTATGTGATGGTGAATGAAATAAGAAGAGCCCCAGCTAGCTCTCAGGGTTCTGACTTACTAGACGGTGGTACCATTAACTCAACTCTGAAGAGCTCATTGGGGGGCGGAAGGCAGGGAGTTGAAGGAGATAATGAGTTCAGATTTGAGTGTTTAAGTTTGAGATCTCCACAAGATAGCGGTGAAGGCAATGTTCAGGGTTGAGGACATCGACTTGAGAATGGTTCCCTTGTAGACCACAGCGCTCCCTAAATAAGATGGTGAACGTGACTGTCCACTGGGCTGTGCCTCCTGAGAAGAAAGGGAAGGGGAGAACATCAAGGCAGGCTGCTGGCATGGGCAGCAGTTACAGCCGGGCCAGATGGGTCAATGCAAGAGAAAGTCAGCCAGAGATTCATAAAGCTGTGGGTCCAGAGCTCAGACAGCACTTTGAGCAGAGGTAGTTGATTGCTCTGGTCAGTTTCATAGGAAAGGACAATACCTACTTTTGTCTGCATGTTACCTTTTCAAGAATTATAAGTTGTGGCACATTTTGCTTATTTAAAGCGTCCATCATCTGTTCGTCCATCCATCTGCCCATGCCATTCACTGGTTGCCCAAGAGGTGGCAAACTCAGTGCTAAGAATCAGAGGAGTGGCTATGACTAAACCCATTTCATGTCATCTACAACCAAGTCTGTGCAACCAGCTGCAGAGGTCTGTCTCTGCCTGCCAAGAAAAGGACGCGGGCCCCTCTGAGACCTAGATCCTCACACCTCTCTTGGAAGGCCAAGAGGACATATGCTACTCACTTACTTAAAATAATTTTGCAGCTCCCCTTTGCTACAGGATAAAGTGACTTGTCTTGGTAGACATGGCACTCCACGACAACCCCTTTCCTTCCTGTGCATCTTCTACCCCTGAACCCCACACTTCACACTTTTGCAATAATGAACAGGGCACAGGATTTCAACCTAGGAATCCTTTGTATACATTTTTCCTATCTGTAATTCCTCTTCTTTTTATATGCCTGGGAGGCTCCTATTTATTTTTTAAAACACTGTGAAAGCATCACCTCCTTTATGAAATCTCTGCTGTCTAAGCACAGGTGACCTTTGAGTATGACTCAACATACAACCTTACCTTGTTTCAAATCCCAGTGTGACCACTGCAAGGACATGTGGCTTTGAGCAGTTACTTAATTTCTCTGAACCTGATATCCCACTTTTTAAAACAAAAGTGATGATACCCACTTTGTAAGATGGTTATAATTAGATGTGGTGCATATATATATAATGGAAAGTTACTCAGCCCTAAAAGGAATGAAATTGTGCCATTTGCAGAGACGTGGATGGACCTAGAGACTGTCATACAGAGTGAAGTAAGTCAGAAAGAGGAAAACAAATATCGTGTAATATCATTTATATGTGGAATCTAGAAAAATGATACGGATGAACTTATTTGCAAAGCACAAATGTATGGAAACCAAGGGGGGAAGGGGGTGGGATGAACAGAGAGATTGGGAGTGACATATATACACTACTATGTATAAAATAGGTAACTAATGAGAACTGACTGTAGAGCACAGGGAACTCGACTCTGTGCTCTGTGGTGACCTAAATGGGAAGGAAATCCAAAAAAGAGGGGATACAGGTATACATACGGCTGATTAATTTTGCTGTGCAGCAGAAACTAATACAACATTGTAAAGTAACTATACTCCAATAAAAATTTTAAAAAGAAATGTATCATATTTTAATTATATATACAATATATGAATATATCAACATCTGTTCCTAATGAGTTGATCCTCAGTCAGCGACAAGTTTTACTTTAATCACTTGAGGACCTCATATGTTCTTCTATTATTGCAGCCTCACTGCCCTTACTCCTTACTGTGGTAGCTAGTTTTCATGGTTCCCCAATGAACCAACCTCCCAGATTCATGCCTTTTGGATATAGGACTGCTCCTCTTAAATTTGAGCTGACCTGGGATTCACTTATAACCAACAGAATGTGAGAGAAATATTTTTAGGTGGCTCCCAAGGCTGGAGCTGTGCTCTCTACAATGATATCTTGGAACTCTGGTTCTGGAGACAGTTGGACACCATGTAAGATGCTTGAGCATGCCGTACAGAAGGCCAGCCTAGCCATGTGGAGAGATCTCACCAAGGTGGAGATGCTCGGTCAGGCCCAGCTGTCCCACGGTACCAGATGTGAGCAAGGAAGCCATCTCAACATCCAGCCTGGTCGAGACCTCAGCTGTCTCCAGCTCTGTCCGGCCTCTGACAGCAATGACTGAAGAAATCTGAAGTGAGAGCTGCCTCCCTGGGCCCAGTGAGCCCACACAGCGGTGGGAGATGATGACCCATTGCTGTTTTAAGCTGCTAAGTTTTGGAGTCTGTAAGAGAAAGCTGGAACACTTACCTTCTGCAAAAACTCTCCCCAGGCTTGTGGGAGACCCCTGTCCTGAGAAGTCCTCCTACAAAATGTGAGAGGGGCTACCCCCGCTGTCTTTCCTGTCCCTGCTTATCTGTTGTCCTCCTGCTGACCTGCATGTGCCACGGGGGGCAGAGACAACGCCCATCTTGCCTACTGTTGTTCTCCAGGACCTGGCCGAGTGCCTGTCAACTAAGTGGAACAAAGACACCCTTTTGACTAAATACTATAATATTCACACTATATCGTAGTCTGATGTCTCTTCCTCATTTATGAGTTCCTATAAGGCAGGACTCAGTAAGATAGGATTAATAATTATACTTCTCTCAGAAATTTGTTATAAAAAATGAAGTGATGTGTGTAAAATATCTTGTAAGGTGTGGCATGTAGCCAGCCTTCAATAAGTATCAGGTGACATATGACCTAATCTGCAGTGCTGGACATGGGGCGGGCTGTGGTTGATGGTCATTAAACGTTGTTGAGCTCAGCAAAACTGCACGGACCAGAGAGGGAACCACCACCAATGGACCCAGTGAGGCCCAGAGAGAGTTGCAAAATGCAAGACCCTTTATTCCTCGGCCAGGGCCTAGGAGGTCTGGCTTGATCACTGGGGACTGTCCTTTCACTCATTCCGCACCCAGCGATGGAGCACAGGGGGTTACTGGACTGAACGTGAGAACAGCATGGACATCAGGGTGAGGGCGGGTCTGCAGACATTGCTTCCTCCCAGAACTGATAGAAGCTCACAAGGGAAAAATGCGGAAAGGGCCAAGAAAGACACAGTCCATAGCAGAGAGCGACGGATAAACAAATGCAAAATAACGAATGCAAATACCAGAGCAATATATTTGTTTAGGAAAGACCAGTGAGATGCTGAGCTTGCTGGGCTTCTTGCAGGAGCTGGGGTGCTGCTCCGGGGTCACCAGCAGGACAGCAGGGGCTAATACTCATATTATCAGCGACTTCCTTCACCTGGCCTTGCCTTTGGCCTCCCAGATAGTGAGCAGGTGGCCACTACCCCATTTCTGTCCTGTTGTCCCCTCTGTTTTGTGACACATAGTATGTCCTTCTCGGCTGTGATCCTACAAGCACCCCTCAGCAACGGCTCTGCACCTACACTCAGCTGTGTGCTTGTCCCCTGCTCCCTCCTGAGGAGAGGACCAAGCCGTGTTAATAATTTGAAAGCACAGCTCAGGAAAAGCAATGTATTAATCATGCAACAGTGGCCAGGCACAGTGAGTTAGTGGGTCACGGATGATGGTTTCCTCTTCCCCACTCACTGTGGTCCCAAAGCTGTAGGTCCTGCAGTCACTCCCATGCTCTGTGCACCCCTTGGGAAGAACCAGACAAAACCAGCAGAAGCACCACTGTAACCCAAGAATATCTCTGTTGTTTCTCCTCTATTTCCACCTTCACCCCTGGAAAGAGAAAACCTCAGACAGATGCAAGCAACTTTCTAGACCAACTTTCTGCCTTTCCTTCCTTAAGAACCAAAGTGGATGCCACTTTGCTTACATCCAGTGTAAACCCTTTGACACTCCCTTGAGTGGATCTGGTCAGCTCACCAACAATGTTTGTAGCCCTTATGATTCCAGCTAGACGGGTTCACCTCTACTAGTGCTTGTGGGTTTGAAGCTAGGTTTTTCCTTGACCACCCCATTCAGCTCATCCATTTTTGGTCTTTAGGACTGAAAGATAAAGGTAACAGGTGCATTCATTTGTGAAGCTTATGTCTTGACTCAACCGGCCCCAGATTTTTTTTCGCAAATACATTTTTTATTTTTCTTAAACAAACGTCTACATAGTACTTATGATGTGTCAGGGGCTGTTCTACTACTTCACAAATATATTAACTCATTTAATCTTCATAACAATCTTATAAAGAGGGCCACTATTTGGGGATATTACTACCACTATTTGGGGATATTATTACCCCCATGAGACAATAAAAGCATGGTGAGATTAGAGTCATACAGCAAATAAATGGTACAATTAAGAGTTGTCAGATTTTGCCATACAATTTTTCCCTTCCAGTTGTATTGAGATACAACTGACATACAGCACTGTGTAAGTTTAAGGTGATCAGCATAATGATTTGACTTACATACATCATAAAATGATTATCACAAGAAGTTTAGTGAACATCCATCATCGCATGTAGATACAGAATGAAAGAAAAAATATTTTTTCTTGTGATGAGAACTCTTAGGACTTGCTCTCTTAACAGCTGTCGTATATAGCACACAACAGCATTAATTATATTTATCATGCTATATGTCACATCCCTCATACTTATTTATCTTATAACTGGAAGTTTGTACCTTTTGACCACCTTCATCTCCCTCTCCCCGGTAACCACAAATCTGATCTCTGTCTCTATGAGTTTGTTTGTTTTGAAGTATAATTGACCTACAACACTATGTTAGCTCCCAATGCACAACACAGTAATTCAATATTTCTATACATTGCAAGATGATCACCATTGTAAGTCTAGTTACCATCTGTCACCATACAAAGATATTACATTATTATTGACTATATTCCCCACACTGTGCATTTCATACCTAGGGCATTTGTTTTGAGACTGGAAGTTTGTACCTCAATCTCCCATATAACTTTTATTTTTTTAATTTTCTTTCCCATATAATTTTATAACAACATACAACTTTTAGTATATCTCATGTTTATAGACAATAAATAAAGTATATTCATTATTAATCTGAAATTCACATTTAATTGACATCTTGCATTTTATCTGAAATCCTTACAAAAGCAGAATTGAACCCAGGTATTCTGGTTGCCAAGCCACCCCTCTCATAGCCCCATCTGAACTGTGAGGTGCTGTGGATTTTACATTTTTTAACTCCCATTCAGGGAACTGTCACAGTGCTTTGTCCTGGCCCAAACCAACCTCACTTCTAGTGCTGCCCCAGCATCCCTTGTTCTCACTTGCTCAGCATGTATGGTGTGGTCCGGTGTATGCAGCGCTCTCATTAATGTGGGAGGTACCCTTTGGTGTTTCATGAATGGACACTTATAAAGAAAACAGAGCGGCAATTCTGTCCCAAAGCTTTTTTTTGATTTGAAGCTTCCTTTCCAGAGGGCAATAGGAACTCACACATAAGAGAATGGGGAAAATATTGCTCTCATCTGAACTGGTCCTTTCAAGCCCTTAGAACAGAAAGGTAAGCATTTCTTCACTGAAGAAGGACAAGTTAGTGACATTTTCTCATTTTGTTGCATGTGATATTCACACTGATTCCAATTATGTGCAGTGCAGCTTCCAGGAGTTCAGTTTTAAAGGGCCACGAGTTTTCTGCTCAATTGGATGGAGGCTTTTTAAATCATTCCCACCTCATGGCAGCCAAAGTCATTGTTTTCTTTACAGCTCACTTTCCCCTTTTTTTCTCCAAGCACAGCACAAAAGGTGGGAGGTTTCTTTAAAGGAAGGCATTTATTTTTAACAATAAACCAAGATCGGTGGAAAAGGTAGAATTCGAGAGTCCTGCAAAATGAAAAAAAAGACATTACACTAAAAAAAACTTCTGCAGAGGAATAAAGAGTTGTTGGCTGAAAAATACAAAATATACTAAATAAAACACAACACTGTATACTTCTGAGGTCACCTGACATTTCTAGGCTTTTAGCATTGGACTCAACGTTAAGAAGATGCATATCTCAGCAGGAAGCATAACCTGTAACCTGTCTCTCCCGTTTTACAACATATGTGAATTTTTTCTTTTCTGAATGCCCCGGCAGTCTGTTACAGAAGGTTACGGACGTCTTGCGAGAACATTAAGGATAACCCACATGCTTTGTGGTGGCTGGGGAATAACAGTTTGAGTGAAGCTTTTCATAAAGCTAATTACCTGGGAAGAAATTGAGGAAAAAGGTCAGAAGGTTTAAAGGAGTGTGTGTGTGTGTGTGAGTGTGTGTGTGTGCGTGTGTGTGTCTTTGGGAGGCGGGGAGGAAAGCTTTTCTGGGATAGAGCATCTCTTTCTTGTGTAAGAAGACAATGCATTTTAGCCCAGGAAGTGAGCTAGCTAGAACATCCACTCAGCTATTCCTTTTCCTTCTTTTCTTCTATTCAACCTGCACTTGCTTAGTGCCTGAGCCAAGGATGCCCAGTACCTCCTGCTGCAGGTACCGAGGTAAGTCTGAGTTCCTCTCATAGGGGCTGCAGAGGGAGGCCTTGGTGGTTGATGAGTCTTCAGTATATTTCTGCTAATTAATGCAGCATTTGCTTGTTTCCTGCTTTTTCCTAGACTCTGAGATGCCCCTCCGGTCCACGGTGAATGAGAGGGATATTTCAAGAAGAGCCACCATGCCACTTCCTAAGTCAGGAAGACATGTTTAAGTATCCAGAAGAGTGTTTCTCAAGACGTAGTTGTACAACTACCTTTGCCAGGGTGCTTGTTAAATTTGCAGGTGCCTCACTGAAGACCTACTCTACCAGAATCTCTGTGGGTGGAGCCCAGGAGTGTGTAAAACACACACCTCCGTAGAGATTTGTAGGCACTTCAGCATTCCCAACCACTGATCTAGACTTATCAGTGTTCTGGGTAGAGGTGATGATCCGGGGCTTGGAGCCCTCGGTCACATCCAGGCTGCTCTCCACGCTCACCTCACCAGCCCCAGAGAGCTCTGCACAGCATCCCTGGACTCTCAGTGGCTCTTCAAATTGATGGTGAGCTTCTAAGTGCTTGCATGTCTTTGGCATCTCCTGCCTGCCAAGGGCAGAATGTTACAGGCAGCAGGGATTCAGTGAGGACTGTGGGTGATTACTAGACTGACAATTTAAGGAGGAACGATTCAGGAGGGCGCTGTTTTGTCCATCCCTCTGACTTGAATATTTGAAGGAGGTTTCTTTAAGAGTTTATTTAGAAAGCATGTAATTCTAAAGCACCTACAGTGAACAAACTCTGTGCCAGCTGTAAGAAGCAAAGGCAGTAATGGCCATGCTGGGCTCCTGCTTCCCGAACATCTGCTCTTGGTGGGCACAGAGGCACGGACACAGTGGGTGTGGCGCTGAGTTTGCAAGCACTCCATTTCTGGCATTGTTTTTGGAATACTGTTTTGGAGTTGTGTTGAGAAGACTGAGTGACATAGAAAGAAGGTGGGGTTTGGGGGGGTGTTCACAGCAACTTTAGTTCAAATCTAAGGATTCTCTGGAGAGAAATGGCAACTTTTTGGAACCTCAGGACTCATATTTCATGGAGAACGATTGATAATGCCAGCTTCACATGGCTCTTGTGAGAACTGAAAATTAGATCCATTGTGTGGAAAATGTTCTATGATGATCACAATTTCTGGCATATGGAATACTCTGGGTTAGTTGGCTACACCCCGGTCTGGAGATGCATAAACCAGTCACTTGATTGATGTGGGGCTGCGGTAAGTAGAATAATGCCCCCCCCCTCCAAATTGTCTGTGTCCTAATCTCATAAACATGTGACTATGTTACCTTACACAGTAAAAGGGACTTCATGAATGCGATTGAGGTGGGAAGATTACCCTGCGTTAGTTGGGTGGGTCCAATGTGATCACATGGGTCCTTATAAGAGGGAGGCAGGAGGTTCAGAGTAAAAGATGGAGAAGTGATGAGAGAAACAGAGGTCAGAGTCAGAGAGATGTGAAGATGTTAAACGGCTGGCTTTGAAGGTGGAGGAAAGAACCATGAGCCCAGGAATGCAGGTGGCCCCTAGAGGCAGGAAAAGGCAAGGAACCAGAGTCCCCCCTCCCACCTCCAGAAAGAATGCATCTCAGCCAACTCCTGGATTTTGGCAAAGTAAGACCCTGCCAGACTTCTGACTTCCAGAAACATAATACAATACATTTGTGTTGTTTTAAGTCACTAAGCAAAGTTTGCGGTAATTTTTTACATCAGCAACAGGAAACTGGTACAGAGGTATTTTAATTCCTGCTCCAGAGTGTAGTGGCATTTGGAAATCTTTCAATACCTAAGAGACACTGATAGAACTAGTGTAGTTCTCAGTGGTTCAGACCAAGGTTACACATTTGTCAAACTCAAACTGCCTCCTTTGGGTCACCAAGGAAGAGTTTCACCAAGATTTGGACCTGAATGCTCACTCAGGTTGTTCTCTAGGAGTAGTAGGTGGCTTAAAATAGAGGAGTTTTAAGGAAAATAATAAAAAGTGCAAGAAAGAAGAAGTTGTGGAATTAGGAAACATGGGGAGACATTTGAACTTGCTGGATTCTACTTACATCACTTGGGCAGGTCCAGAGACCAGACACAGAGCTGTGGGGAACAATCACAGCAGTAATGACACTCACAGCTATCCCTCCCGGAGCACTGCCATGGGTAATCCCTTTACATGTATTGACTTTTTAGGTCTCCCAGCAACTTCAGCAGGGACAATGGATAAGACCATCAATAGCATTTTACAGATGAGGAAAATGAGGCATAGAGAATTTGATTATTAGCTCAAGGCTAGTTAACAGGGGATGGAGCCTGTTTTCAAGTCCAGGCAGCCTGGCTTCTGTGCCTCTGCTCATCACCCTGACTCATGCTGCCCTACTCCTTTCCTCATCCCTAACCTCACTTGCATCGGGGGGTGCTTTGACCTGGACCTTAGCCCCCTCTAATGGAGTCAGCTCTCTGGCCACTGAAGATCAACTCTCCCTGTGGGTACCTGCTCTTCAGCCTCTTTGAGCCCATCTTTCTTGAATAGAATGAGCCATGCTCCAGCTCCAGCCCCAGAGAAATTTTCCCTGCCCCTCTGCTCGGCTGTCCCTGTTGGGATTGCCCAGACTCCTGATGCAGCAGACGGCAGAAAAAGATTGTGAGGGGATGCGTGAATGAACCCAGAGGTGGATCTAGAAAAGGGATCCAGGCTGGAAAAGGGAGAGCTACTTTTTTAGGTGCTGGCCTCATGGTGCTGGAGCCTTTGACTTAGGGGGATTCGGGGTAGGGAATGAACGTGCATTTCAGCAAAGTCTGGTGCTGAGCAAGACTGATGGTCCATAGGTTTTAGATGCTTTCCAGAGCACAGATTTCAGTGTGGAATAGATGGGCAATAAAAACACTGGGCATTGCCTATGCACAAGAGGATCATGCAGGGAGGAACCAGAAAGCAAACCATAAGACCTGATGCACAGGATCTCTTTTCCTTGGGAGTCTGAGATGAGTGTGAGTAAGTTCTCTTTGTTCAGTAAAGAAATCAGTAACTTATTAACACACTAATTGATCACCTACTATGCCATGTACTGACTGGGGCAAGTTCTTTAACCCGTTTAAGTCTTTTTTTCCCCTATTTCCACAGTACCTAGCTCACTGAGTTATTCTGAACATCAAGCAGGGTGACGTTTAATGCTACTGCATTTTGGGATGGCTTGCTCTGTAGCAATGTACAGTGAACCAGTGCTATACAGGAAGAGATGACTAGTGCCTCTGAGAGGCAGAGGGCAATGGCTTTAGGAAGGAAGGGGTGGATCTAGAGACTCAGACTATGTTATTAGGGTTATGTCTCTCTCTATCTCCAAGAGTTTTTTCCTCCAACTCTTTTCATCATTAGTCAGATTCTCTGTATACAACAACAAAAGTTTCCACACATTGTTCAGGTCTATATCCTGCCCAGTTTGGGTCCCTTAAGAAAAGAGAAAATTTCCTTCCCAATATCGGCAGAAACTTCCTGGCCTTTACTCTCCTTGGCACGAATTGGGTAATGTGCCCAGGTTTGACCAATCACTGTGGACTGGAGGGACCCCTCCCGTGTCCCGTGCCCATGTTGCTGCCTGGGAAAAGGTTAACCTCACCCAATAACAGGAACTGAGACAGGGAAAGGCTGATTCCCTCAAATAATATCAAAGTGTTATTATCAGGAAAACGGATAACAGATGCTGGGAAAGCAAATGAACACACGCTAGCTCCAGTCATTCTTACCAGGGTTGGGTTCTGGGTTTGGTTTTGGCCCAAGAGTTAAATCGCATGGAAGGATTGAACATCGAAGCATGCACAGCTGCATGGAGGAGACTCGCATGAAAACACATCAGTGTCGTTGAGTCTTGTAGGTGCTGTGGTGCATGTGCAGGAGAAGGGAGGGCTCTGTGTGACCTGGGGCAGGGGCATCCCTCTGCAATAAGATGTTCCAATTTAGGGATGGAAAGCTAAGTGCACTGCTTTCACTGCAGAGCTCATACTCTGGCTACTGTCTCTCCAGTCTGGGTCCTGGAGGGGTCTTTGCATGGCACAGCTTCTGCAGCAATGAGAGTCAGGGTGACAATATTGAGAAGGATGGCTTAGAGAATCACCTCCGAGCAGGGGGAAATGAATTGTCCTTTTACAAGCTCCCCCCGTAATAAAATAAATCAGCTGGATTATTCAGTGATGAAGTGCTCTGCTCTCTGGCCAGGGGTGCCCCACAAGTTATTACTGGCTAGCAATAGCTTGTTAACATGCTTGGGCCCAGGAAAATCAAACTGTACAGGTCCTGGGAGAATCTGGTCCTATAAAAGAGGGGATTCATTCCAAGCGTGAGCTATTAGTTTTGCTCTGAATATCACTGCTATTAACTGCAGGGCTTTTGTGAAATCTCCAACCTGCCAGTATCTCAATCCTCACCAACTGCCCAAGAAAATGACTGTGACAGGTGCTAATTGGTGATTATAAGAAAGAATAGCTTTGGACTGGAAAAAGTGCTCCAGGTGCTAACTAGTCATAATGACAGCTCTCCCCTGGGAGGGAGATGATCTCTGAGTGAATGGACTTGGCTTCTGTAGGGAGAGATCTGGATCCCTTATTCTTCCTGATCTCTCCCTAACCCTAACCCTAACCCTTACCCCCTTCCCCACTCCCCATCCTCCTCCTCCTTCCACCCTCCCCAGGACTCTGTTCAAACAGACCCTGAATACAACTTCTGACTCTTCCACCCCGAGCTTCAGCTTTGGAGAAACTCAGATCTTGCTTCCGTTTCCAGCTCTACCAGCATGAGCTCTGTAACTTAGTCAGGTCACCTAATATCTTTCTTGATTTACTTTTCTTCAACCCCAAATTGGGATAATGATTGAACGGACCTCCGAGAGTGGTTTCCATGAAATCACTGATGTCAAATGCCAGCACAGGGCTAGGACCACAGAGGTAGGTGTTCAATCCACTCCAGCCTCCATTTAGCCCTCTTCTTTCCTTCCTTGATGTTCACACGATCATTCCCGAGTAGATTAGGAATTAAAAAATGCCACACAAAGACAAGGCATTATTATTGATATCATTACTTATTATTCCCTCATTAAGTAGCATAATACCTGGCTCATAGCAGATACTCATTAAATACTTATTAAATGAGTATGAATGTCCATTCCAATAATACGTGTCTTCAAGGCCTTGCCAATTTCTCTCCTTCAGGAAGTGCCCACAGATCACTGCAGTCCACAGACATGTACCGTTTCCTTGGCGCTTCCCATGTGCTATCTGCAGCCACTGCATTGCTTTGTTAACATCACTGCGTGATGTTTCTTTTCCAGGCAGCTCTTAGGAGGTCTCCCTCTGTGCTTCCTTGTCTCCTTCTTCGATTGTGGTCTCCTGACTGCCATCTTTCCCCGGAGGCGTTTCCTCCCTTTGTGGCTTCTCTTGGGTTTGAATGTTCACGCACTTGAAGGGTGCTTCCTATTTATTTATTTTATTAATTTTTAAAAATTTATTTTATTCAAGTCTAGTTGATTAACAATGTTGTGTTAGTAGTAATTCACTCTTTTTTAAAATTTTTGTTTTATATTGGAGTATCATTGATTAACAATGTTGCATTCGTTTCAGGTGTACAGCAGTGATTCAGTTTTACATATACGTGTATCTATTCTTTTTCAAATTCTTTTCCCATTTAGGTTATTACAGAATATTGAGCAGAGCTCCCTGTGCTATACAGTAGGTCCTTGTTGGTTATCCATTTTAAATATAGCAATGTGTACATGTCAGTCCCAAACTCCCTAACTATCCCTTCCCCCCACCCTTCTCCCCTGGTAACCGTAAGTTCTTTCTCTAAGTCTGTGAGTCTGTTGAAGGGTGCTTCTTTTTTTAAATTAATTAATTAATTGGCTGCATTGGGTCTTCATTGCTGTGTGCGGGCTTTCTCTATTTGAGGCGAGAGGGGCTACTCTTTGTTGCAGTGCGCAGGCTTCTCATTGTGGTGGCTTCTCTTGTTGCAACTGCAAAGCATGGGCTATAGGCGCACAGGCTTCAGTAGTTGTGGCATGTGGGCTCAGTAGTCGTAGCTCGTGGGCTCTAGAGTAGTTGTGGTGCATGGGCTTAGGTGCTCCGCGGCATGTGGGATCTTCTCGGACCAGGGCTTGAACCCGTGTCCCCTGAATTGGCAGGCGGATTCTTAACCTCTGAGCCACCAGGGAAGCCCCTAAGGGTGCTTCCTGATGAGGTGATTGGCAATGCAGGTGATGGAGGGAGGAGGGGTTCTGGTTTGCAAGAGGAGCAAATGGAAGCTGAGGAAACCTCTGGAGAAGGAAAATTGAGATAATGCCAGGGAAGAGTAGGATGTTGGAGAAAGGGGTGAGTTCACAGGGGACAGAACTGAATCCTGGAAAGAGCAGTGTCTGGGACCATGGCAATTATATTTACAAAGACATAGGGCATTCCTAATACAGGGTGCTATTATTTATTCAGATTAGGAGACTACATTTGAAATTTAGAAAGGATATATTTACAGCCTTTAATTTTTTTTTTAATCTGAAAAATGTACTTCTTTTCATGACAGAAAAGGTAACAGGAATTAAGGTCACAACCTCATGCTTGATCACAATTTAACTTATCCATCTCTAACCAGATGGATCAGTTCTATTTCTGCCAGGTATTCTCATTTGGTTTTTAAAACAACATCAAGAGGTGGGGATTATCATCATCTTGTACAGATGAGAAAATGGAAGCTCATAAAATAATAATACAGTCATTGCAATTTTTAGAGAAATCAAACTTTTGAGCAGAGCCCACACCAAGAACTATATATCATCAGCACAAAACAAGCTTACGAGGTATGTATTTAATCTTATTTTACATTTGTGAAAATTAAAAATCAGAAAGAGCAAATTAATTTTTGTCTAAAGTGACACAGTGGTGGCAGTTATTTCAGGAAACTGCGGTGCCAAAATTCAAAACTCTATCAGTTAAATTCCGCTGTATGACAAACCATCCCATAATGGCTTCAAACAATAATTTAATTTAGCTAATAATTATGTGCATGAGCTGGAAAGCTTTGGGTTTGGGTTAGAGCTTGGTTCTGCATCCTTGAGTAGATTCTTACTCTGGACTCTTAGTTTGCCTTCTCAGAAGGTTTTCCTTTACTGTAAAAAACGTCCATGTCACAACTGAGTAACTTTCTCAGCCTAAGTCCTGCCGATAGAGCATTAGAGGTGTTCTGGCATTTTCAGCAACATCAGTTCCTTTTGGTTCAAGCTAGTGGCCCTTTTGCTGTTACAACTTAAAGATATCCTGGACTTTCTATTCATTAGATCATACTCCAGTCCATATGGTGAATGCCACACCCAGAATTGTTTGAGGGCACACTTCCCTCTTGTAGCCTTACAGCTAGTTATTTTGGGATTAGCCTTCTGTAAGAACATACCCTTAAGATGCAAAGGAACATTTTTGTTTTGCTGAAAGGGACACCTTGATAAATCTTTCAGAAGTTAACTAAGGAATCTACAGCCACATTTTGTTTTGATCTTTGCCCCAAGATCTTGGATCACTTGAGAATTGTTTTCCACTTGGGGACTAAGAATGATATCAATCTTATATTCTAACCCAACAAGTGCGAGTTCCTCTATATGTTCTCCAACATGTGTGTGCCATCTAAACAGTTCTTTTTTAGCTGCTCTCTCATAAGACTATGCTCCATTGTCAATTTACTCCAGGCAACAGCTTTGCAAACTGCCTATTATGCCAAAGGCATCAGTATTTTTCTAGCTGCTCTAGTAGTTTCCTCCTCAATTTACTAGCCTCCACTGGAAATTTGCTGCCTTTGCTAAGGGTTTCCCCACTGCTTTTCCTGTCTCCATCTACTGTCCAGTTGCAAAGTCAATGCCTGTGTTTGAGGCTTTGCTTTTAATGGTAGCACACCACTTCTGGGTAAGTGCTTCTGTATCAGTTCCCTTTTGCTGCATTACAAACCAACCCAGAATACGTGGCTTAAAAAAATAACCATTTATTTAGCTTACACATTCTGTTGCTTCCTGGGCAGTTTTCAGGTTCTCTCATGTGTCTTTGGTGAGATGGCAGGCTGGTCAGTAGTCGGATGGTCTAGGATGGCCTCATATGTCTGACATTTGGCTGAAACAGTGAGAGTGACAGGGTACCACATCCATCATCCTCTGTAGGCTTCCCCAGGCTTCTTCTTGGGGTAGCTGAAGCAATCCCCAAATAGCAAGAGGACAAACCTCACTAGGAGTTTATTGTTCATGCCTCTACTTAGATCACAATAGCTGGTGATCCATTGGCCAAAGCAAGTTATGTGGCCAACCCATATTCAAATGAAGGAGAAATAGACTCCTTCATTCTCTTTCCCCTCTGCTCCTAGCCTCTTGATGGAATGGGAAAAACTTGGTAGTTTTTCATTGTACAGCAAAACCTTAGTTGATCTGAGTTAACAGTCTAGCATTTAATCACTGCTTGGTGTAGTCTCAAGTTAAACATCTTACTAAAATCCACATAGCCAATGCATCTCCTGAAAAATGAAAGGAATATATTAAATTTTATCTACTAATATTCATATCCAATTAAAAGTAAAATATAATTCTCTGTGTTAGATCATTATAATTGTGTAATGATATTTTGAACAACATGAGAAGAAAGTCCTCTCATTACTATAGGGCTACTCTTCCACACTCTGCTCTAAATCAGATGTCAAGAAAAAAAGAAGGAACTTGGGATGGTGATTGCAAGTATCAGTGTGATGGGTAAAAATACAAAGAGTCTAGATGGTTCATCTCTAGGCACATGGAGATAGATAGGTTTAAATTCCTTCAAAGTATGAGGAAGGCTCATAAGTTCAAGAAAAATGTAGTGAGCTTTCCTGCTTCATTCAATTCCAATTTAGTAAGAATATACTTCACACCTTATTCACCCTTGGGGGTTTACACAGCTCCTTCCTTCCTTTCATTAATTCACTTCACTTACAAAGTGCCTGGGAGTAATGACACATGCTATTATCTCGATTTCAAAGATTGCTGAGACTTGCCCAGGGCCCCAGAAAGTCTGTGTCAGGGCAGGGAGAAGAAGGAGAAGAAAGGTCCTTGAAGGAGGAGGTGTAGCAGAAGACCAGAGCATTATCTGGAGGGTGGGCTATTATAGCAATTGGAAGCTTGCCTGAGAGAACTTAACGCTTTGGAAAGTCTAGAACTGTGAGTATGAGACAAGGCTTTGGAGATCAGGGAGTTTTTGATTGTTTTTTTCATAAAGGAATTTCCTTGGGGGCAATGGGAAAAAAGGGAGATGAGGTCAGACATGAGAATGCAGGGGGTGAAGGAAGCCGTGTAATTACATGAGCTGTTGGATACTCATAAGCAAGTTTCCCAACTGTGGCAAATGGTTTCATAGCCAGCATTATGAATTCTTTTAAAAGAAAATGTTATTGCTTAGAGGGCCAGCTTCCAGGATATGTTAAAACAATTTAGGAGATACATTTCATACATGCGAATGCGGTATTTATATCAGTAAAGAGGTCATTTATGTATAAGCAGAAACAGCCTTTTAGGATTCAAGTGAGAAAATGGGAAAATGAATTTGGCATCAGACTATAAGTGCAGCAAGTATTTATGGATAGGGTTTTATTTATTTACTTATTTTATCCATTCAAGAAATATTTATTAAATGCCTATTATATGACAAGAAATGTGTTAATTATCAAAAATATATAGATGAGTAAGATCCCCACACTCAAACAGCCTGGGCAGTGCTGTCTGATAGAAATACATTGCAAGGCACATGTGTACTTTCTGATGATTCCTCAGTCACAGCACATCTCAGTTCAAACCAGCCATAGTTCATGTGGTTAAGAGTCACATGTGGCTAGTGGCCACCAACTTGGACAGCAAAGGTCTACAGGGAGATGGGGGTGCAAATAATTGCCATATACTATGTAAACTCTTATGACAAAGATTTTGCAAGGTGAAATAAATGGAGACATGGGCCTTAAACTCTTAGATTATACAGAATGTTTAAGCTGCAGTTTCCTAGATTGTTCCATTTATATCTGGGTTGGGAAAAAATGAACTATTCCATCTTCTAATGAACACAAGAAATGTTTCATGCTACACCCCCTCTTTGGAATTCAAAACACACATGAATATATTAAAAGCTCTGAGAAGTCTTCAGTATGTGTAACCCCCAATTAACTCACAGTACTGACAATGAAACTCCTCTACATACTTTTCTAATAATTATAAATAACTATGAGAAACACTGTGGGAAAAGCCTGCTTAGAGAATATGAACTCTATTTAATACAATTATGTTGGTTAACTGACGGTTCTATTTCAACACTGACCAATCTTTTTTCCCTAAAATGTCTAGTTTGATTTTCCTGCCACTGGGATGTCTAGTGAACACACTTTTTTTCTTCCAGGAGTCTATGCATAGAACAGGTTTTTTTTTTTTTTTTTTTTCTGTCTGAAATGTCATTCTCTTTCTCCTCTGCTCCTAGAAAAATTCCCTGTTATTTTTCAAGATCCAGTCCAAATACCACATTTCCTCCAATACTTTCCCTGACTCCACATGCCAGAAATAAAGTTCCCTGTGTACTCAAAGCAGTTGCTATAATCAGCTGTGTACAGTTTAACCTCCTTAACACAGGGCAGGGGGCCAATCGTGTTTGTCTTTATATCCCCAGAACCTGGCACAGTTCTAGGCAAATACTAGGTGTTCTGTAAATTTGTTATATTTTGCCCCACTCACGACATGCATGCCATTAATGAGGGATGCTCAGCTAGAATTCCCCCTCCCCCAGTTTCATTGAGATATTATTGATATATAACATATGTAAGTTCAAAGTGGACAGTGTGATGATTAGATACATGTATATATTGCAAAATGATTACCACAGTGAGTTTAGTTAATGTCTCCATGTTTTCAGATAATTATGATTGTGTGTGTGTGTGTGTGTGTGTGTGTGTGTGTGGTGATAACATTTAAGACCTACTCTCTTAAAAACTTTCAAGTATATAATACTGTATTCTTCATTAGAGTCACCATGCTATGCATTAGATCCCCAGATCTTATTTATCTGGGAGTTCGTACTCTTTTACCAACATTTCCCCAGCTCCCCCAGCCCCAGCCCCTGGCAACCACTATTCTGCTATTTCCATGAATTTGGCTTTTTTAGATTTAGGTTTCTTTTTTTTTTTCGGCTGCACCGTGCGGCATGTGGGATCTTAATTCCCCGACCGGGGATCGAACCCATGTCCCCTGCATTGGGAGCGCAGAGTCTTAACCACTGGACCACCAGGGAAGTCCCTAAGTTCCTTTTTAATATCAGAAATCACCTTGCTTCTTGCCCTTCCAGTGCCCAGTCCAGGCCCTGGGAAGGTACAGCTGAGGTCTCCTCCCTCACCTCCTTGCCTAACTTCAGGTCCTCCTAATGAGCCTCCTGATATATCCTGACTTCCTTAGTTTTGGCCTCCACTTGCAGGGCTGGCCCTGATTAAGAATGGTTAAGGCACTGACTCCATGGCTTGCTTTGACCTTTGTCAAAAGTCAAAGGGCTGACCTCACAGCCCACATGCCTGAGACCCCAAACTGTGGCTGATCTGTGCTCCTCTGCCCCCAGGACACACCTTTCCTGGGCCTGTCTCCTCTTCCCCCTCACTAACCCCCTGCCTGCTGTGACTTGCCCAACGCAAGTAACTACCTGGAAGTTAATCCCCTTCATGGATTCCCTACTCCTAACTCTGTTCCCTGTGTCTGTAACTTTCACTTTGTCCTGTCATCCTTTGAACTGTCAACAAAGCATTTTTAGACCTCTCTCCACCTGGTCACCATCAGTCTCTTGCTTTTAATTTGCTGTCTTCCCAGTCTTTGCTAGAGTCTACGGGGTCTCGCTTCTCCTGGACCTCTTCATCTCTTTCCATCATGTTCTACTGCATGTATTGTGGTATCCACTTCTAATCTTTTTGGCATGAGGTGGAAATTACATAGTAAATGCCTTTTTTTTCTTTCATCTTTTTTCATACAGTAAACCTCTCTTAGGGAACAGTGCCTGACAGCCCTGTTCCGTTAGACTCAGATTTTAAGAAAATAAAGAGATAAACAAGTCCAATTATCTTTCTGTTTTGCATGTCTAACTTCATCACAAAGCAGGGACAAGGGGCTTTTGGATCCTGGGCCTTTGGTTAGTAAAAGCTATGCATCAATACTCCAGGGATGCATCGTAAAGCGATGCCCTTCGGACTGCAATGTTATGGAAATGTGAACTGTTTAATTTACAGCCTTTCCTACACAGGCCTTGTAGATCTGAAAAATTAATTACCAAATGTCTTCTTTTACAAAACTAGGTAGAGAAAGGGAGGTAAACTAATGCAAGAGCCAGGTGCCCCGTCCACTCAGTGACATCTCAAAGTCCAGAGAGAATGGGCAGACTAGGTGGCTTCTTCCCTGCTGCTGACTCTCACGGCACTCTCTCCTCGGGGATGAAGCAGGGAGAGGGGAAGATGATCTTTCAAGTCCAGCAGGAAGGCTGGTGAGGTATTCTCACTCTCTCCTTAACTAGCCACATACCTTTGGCAAGGCCCTCACCTCTTTGAGGCTCAATCTGCCCATAGGTAGCATATATGAGTATTAGCATCTATTTCATAAAATTCCTGTAGGAATTAAGTATGGAGACATAAAAAGCTCTTAGCCAAAGGGAGATGCCAAGAGATTTTCAACCATCATTTCTTGTTCCCATCCTGCCATGCTTGTTTCACCCTGGAGCCCATTGGTGATCCCAAGGCTCCTCTCCAAGCTCCTCTCTACTGCTCCCTACCACTACCTGTCATGACATTAGCCACCAGGAAACCCCAATATCCACACATCCCAGCCAATCCATGTTTTCTCCACATTTTCCCTGAAGTTTCATGACCCGTGTTGATTCATTTCTTTTGGTTAAGGCCCTTGTCACTGGAAAATGAACCCCTCTGTCCCCAACCCACACACACATACAAACACACACACACACACACACAAAGGTCAGATGTTCATTTCAGAACTGGAAGAGAATTTAGAGGTAATTCTATCCACCCGCTTAGACAGATGGGGAAAATGAGGCATAGGGAGGGGATGTGAGTTGCTAAAGGATTTGCACATTAAACACTCAGGTCCCTGACTTTCTCTGTATTGTCCTCAGAGTATGGACTTTGTATTCAGAAAGTCCAAGTTCCTAAACCTAGTTCTGACATTTACTAAGTGTGTGATGGTCACCAAGCTGCGTGTATTCCTCAGCCTGTTTTCTCATCTGTAAAACTGGCATAACCTTCACTGGCTTGAGCACAGAATATGATTGTGCTCTTTGGAACACTCAGACGATTCAGGGTTCCCTACCCACATGATTAGGAGAATGTTGTTCTCTGTCCTTATCATCCTTCCTGCTGGCATAACTTTGGGGCATCAGGGTGAATTTACTCAGTCCAAGAAGCCACTTCTGGTTCTCATCACCTCCCAAGGAGGGAATGTAGTTGGCAGGTCATGTACAGTCCTTTTGCCTATTTTAATGACCACACAGTGTCTAACCCAGTGAGTCTGGTTGCCTGCACCATCTTGTTTGTCCCTGAATCAACTCTGATGCCTGATGGCCAGGTACCATCTCCATCTCCTACAGATGAGACCTGGGGAGTCTATGGCTGCTGTTGGAGCTTGGATCTGAAGGAAGCATCTCTCTTCCACAGTGTTAGGGTATTCACCCAGTGGTGTTCCACCATGGATCTTGGCTCCAAAAGTTACAGCTCTTTAGTGGCCCACTTTTCCTGATTTTTGCTCTCCTATACAATCATCTTCTTAAGGCATGGCCACAGTCTCAGGATGGCTGGGTCTGGAGGGTTTCTAGTCACAGGGAGACACAGAGCCCTGAACCATTTCTAACTCCTGACCGCCTAGCCCCAAATGTTGAAAGGATGCCAAATCCATTCTTCTTTCCCGTTCCAACATAAATGGCATTTTTTCAGGTGAAGATCCCATTATCTCAGACTGAGATGGCACCTTCCTTCTAGGGATGCTGTGGGGGTTAAATGGTGCAGGCATCTGATGAATATAAGAGTTCTTCTTTCACTTCTGCCATGCAAGATGAAGGAAAGCTTAGTTAAAGAGATTTATTTAGAAGAAACATAGGGAGAATAAATTTTTAAAAATCAAGTTTGTTACCTATAAGAAGACAGTGGGGAGAGGTCTGGGCTGAAAGGGTACATGAGAAAGGAACAATTTTCTAGGTATAACTTTGTCATGTTTTGACTTTCTAAAGCCTTTCAATGGTTTACATATTCAAAAACTAAAATCAAATCAATAAGAATGGAAGGAAGACTAAAACGGAAAGAAAATTGAAACAAATGAATTTAATTATATTTCAAATGAATACATTAAACACACTTGAAGGTGAACAGAAAGAAAGCAAGAAAAGAACTTATTTTAATCACTAATTGTGACAGCATTTGACTCTAGGTCCATAATCTGGGGCAGGATGGAATGTGTTTTGGTGTGTGCATGGGGAGAGGGGACAATATACAATCATTATGAACTTTTGAGTAGGTTGGTTTTAGTTTTATAAGCATAATTTTGGAGCTATATTAGATGTGATATAGGATTGAGCAAATAAGTAAATGTGTTGAGGCTGTTAGGAGCCAAGATACTACCTATAGGATAAACTAATATGGAATGGGAGGTGGATTAGAACTGAGGTATTGGTGTGAACTCAGGACTTCTAAAATATGTATATGCATGTGCATATGTATACACATGTGCATATGTATGCATATGCGTGTGCATATGCATATTTGTATTGTATGTGCATTTTAATGTGAAAAATATGTAGCTATTTCCTACCTCTGTCTGCCAAAAGAGTCAAGAAGCAACGCCATCCTGGTAGCAATGAGCACACCTAATGCTCAGATCTTGGTCTCTAATACCATTTCCATTAAAATACACCAGTGCCAGACAGAGAAATGGCTGATTTCAAGGCATAATTATCATACTAAGTGAAGTAAGCCAGACAGAGAAAGACAAATATCATATGATATCACTTATATTGCTTATATGTGGAATCTAAAAAAAAAGGATACAAATGAACTTATTTACAAAACAGAAATAGAGTCACAGACATAGAAAGCAAACTCATGGTTACGAAAGTGAAGGAGGGGAGACGGACAAATTAGGAGTTTGGGACTGACATATACACACTACTATATATAAAATAGGTAACCAACAAGGACCTACTGTATAACACAGGGAACTATAATCAATATCTTGTAATAACTTATAATGGAAGAGAATGTAAATATATATTTATATATATATATATATATATATATATATATCTGAATCACCTTACTGTACACTGGAAACTAACACAACATTGTAAATCAACTATATTTTAATAACATTTTTAAAAAAGGAGCTTGGAACCAAAACATGAGCTTGGAACATCTTGCATGCCAGAGAGTAAGAACTGTGAAAAAAATGATAGAGGCTCGTTACAAAAACACAGAAGGGATTTTCAGAGGCCAACTATGGGACAATGTGAGAATCAAATATTTCAATGCAGTAATGAATTATAAACCATCTCAAATAGTAATTTATCAGTCAATATTTATGATAGGCTGACAGACAGATAGATTAATGGTAGAGAGGAATTACAATAGGGTACTGAAGGCCATCTATTAAATGTGGAAGTAGTGCTAAGGTTGAAAAGAATGATTTTGCAACCAAGATGGTAAGGATTGCATTAGGCAAGAATCATCAATGGATGCCAAATGTAGGGAAATTCTGATGAAGAGCTGGATATTTGCATGGTCTAAAAATGTCTCCCTACAGTCTGCATATTAGTTGCAAAGAGGGGAAAAACAGTAATTCTGTGGTGGAGAAATTGGGAAGCTCCTTGACTGGGTGATCAACATTAACATCACCTTTGAAGGACAGATGGACACACAGGTGCAGTACCCTGAAAGGAACACAAGGTCAACTATGCAGTTTCAAGAATGCATAACTGGAATCTAATCATGAAGAAACATCAGACAAATACAGAATGAGAATCATTGTATTTAATCAAAAAAGGGAGTTTGTGTTCCTCAAAAATGACAAAGTCATAAAAGTCAAAGAAAGGCTATGGGAATGTTTGGGATTAAAGGAAGGCAAAGATAATAACAACTAAATGGAATACTAAATGGAGAACTGGATCCTGAACTAGAGGGAAACAATGCTATAGAGGACATTATTGGGTCAACTGATAAAATTAGGACCGCAGAGTAGGTTAAATCAAAGTGCAGTGCCAGTAAATTTACTGAAGTTTATCATTGTATGGTGGTTGCATAAAAGCATATCCCTATTATTAGAAAATGCACACTGAGGTACTTAGGGGAAAAGGATTGGTGTATTTAACTTACCCTCAAATTAGGTAGATAGATAGATAGATTAGATAGATGGTAGATACAAAAACAGATAAACGGATGATAAAGCAAATGAAGTAAAATGTTAACCTCATTCTGGGTAAATTCTACATGGGTAGTTTTCACACTGTTTTTATTTTTGCAATTTTTCTTTATATTCAAAATTCTTTTCAAATAAAAGTAAAATAATATTTTTGATGTGATTGTGTGGAGAAAGCTAATGAGGATCTTGGCTCTTGTGCAGGGTTCATGAGGAAGTGGAGTAGAGCTGACAGGAACCTCCGAGGGAGGGGACTACAGACAAATTTCCAGTTTGTCACATCTGCCCCAGGTCACATCTCCCTTTCTTATATAAACATTGTGCAAAGTGATGAGTCCATATTTTCCAGTTCTGCACTCTGAGTCACACTATAAATGTCAGAAATAATCCCACACTTAATAAATCAAATCTACTCCAGCACTTACTTGTATCCTTTTGTTCTCACAAATCCCTTATGCTCAGAAATACTTTAGGGGAAGAGCGACCATAAAACAATTGGCTGTTTGCTCTTGACATAAATGTAGTGTCTGACTAAATAGGACTCTCATCAGCTGGGGAGAGTGTGGCCTTGGAGGAAGCTGGAGGTGAGGTATCAAATGCCATGATTCCCAGAATGAGCTTCACAACACAAAGTTGGGGGCTTCTTCTTGCAGTCAAGGTCATTCTTGCCAATAGAATATTCTCCATGCCCACATGACTATCCTCTCTTGACTTACAAGAATTTCACTCTCTCTTTCCCTTTCTCTATGTGTGTATACATATTTATGTAATACATACACTGTACTTGCATGCATGGCTACATGCATACATGTGTGCATATATGTATATGTAAAGCTCCTTGATACTTTTACAGAAATGAGCCCTCTGGTCCTGCAGGGTAAACATTTACACCTTAGGTGAAGAGGGGTTTGTAAACTACCTTGCAGAGAATCTCATGTTAACTGGGGTGAACTGGGGTGAACAAAGGACCCCTCATTTGAGCAAACACAAGAATATCATTATATCTTTCTGATGATATCTTGTGTCACTCACACTCCATCAACAAATCTCATGGGTAGCTAAGGAGGATTAAACTAACAGTTGGTTACTTTATGCTCAGTAATTCAAAGGCAAAATTAGACTCTCTCCACATGGAATGATTTCAGTGATGACTGGGAAAAAGCCTGCTGTCTTCCCAAATCTCCCTCTCTCCTCTGTAGGGTTATCCCTAGAAGTTTTTATCTAACAAGAAGCTAAATTTCTCTCACCTCACAACCTGAAGGAAGCAGTGTTGGTTCCAAAAGATTCAACATAGAATTAAAGTAAACCTCTCTGCTTCTTCCCTTTAAGCCAGGCACATACATTTTTGTTGAGCTATGCAATAGTAGAGGAACTAGGGCTTCAGTTTAAACAATCAGCTTTCCAAAATCCAAACCAATCAAACTTCTGAGATTAAAGATGATTTTTGGCTTTCCTAATAAATCCTATTTTTATCAGACGACTCGCCTTGGAGTTTAAGTCCTAATGTAAAGCCAAGCAGCTTTACCTTAACATGATGATACCCTGGGAAGCTACTTAAATTCATCTGGCTGCTTGTTTCTACATGAAAGGGCTCAAGTCTGCCACGCACTCAACTGATGTTAGGTGTGTGCCTATGAAGTCTAACACATATGTGAGTCAATGAGGAGCAAGGATGGATAAGACGGCATCTACTTATAGGACTCCCATTTTGGTGGTGGGGACACACCTGTTAACAGATAAATGACATACAGCTTATTAAGTGATACATACAACTGGGATATAATCCAAATTAAATAGAATGTGACAGAAAAGAACATGTGTGTGTACCAAAGAGAGAGGAAATTCGAGCAGGTTTTCTGAAAACCTCCAGATGAGTCTGCTAGGTGAAGAATGTGAGGAAAAGAATTCCCAGCACATGGAACAATATGTGAAAAGCCACAGGAGTGGGAAGGGCATGGGTGGCTGGCTGCAGATGGAGGAGAGCTGTGTGATGGGAACCCGGCCTGTGCTCTGGAGTAGCTGGAGAGGAGGCTGGGAAAGTTGTGCAGAGGCAGAGTGTGAATGACCTCAGAGCCGAACCGAGAAGGATTTTGTCTGTCTTAATCATGTTTTTTATTTTCTGTATTTTATAATGCTTTGGCGTCGTGGGACCTTGCTGACATGGCAGAGACCACCCTTCCCAGGGGTAGCTAATTCCTAGAGATAGTAAACTGCTTGCCTGTGGACATGCCTTTGATATGCAGTCAACCCATCTCAAGTTCAAACTCCCACCTGCTTCCTTTTATCAGGCTCCTGCAGCCCAGAACAGTATACCCCTTCCCTCTATCACTCCAGGGTCAGCTATTAGACCAGACAAGTAGGAACTGCCCACATAGCCCAGAGCTCCCTGCAATTATTCAAACTATCCAGTTCTAAACCTGCTCAGCTGCTGATGTACCTCACCTGTTTCTCCTATGAAAACCACAATAAAGCTTTTTGCTCATGTTTTCCTCTCATTCCTTCTGCTTTCTGACCAACCCTGGTGCTTCCCCCTGTGGCCTTGCATTGGTGGAACGTGACCCTCTTCTTAGGAACTGTAAGTAACAAATGATTTTTTTCAATGGCAGTCATTTCCTGATCTGTCACCCTCATCATACCTGAAATAAAAACAAATTTCCGGGTACATTTAAAAACAGTGTCTTGAAGGTAAAAGTAGTGCAACAGAAGCATTAAAGTAAACATAGCTTATGGTTTCTTTCATAGAAAGATAACTAATAACAGTTCTGAGAATGAGTTGGAGTGAAGGAAGATTCAGGCAGGATACCAGTAAGAAGTTGTTGTAATAGAAACAAGGTCATTTGCAGCAACATGGATGCAACAAGAGATTATCATACTAAGTGAAGTAAGTCAGAAAGAGAAAGACAGATACCATATGATATGAGTTATATGTGGAATCTAAAATATGACACAGATGAACTTGTCTACAAAACAGAAACAGGCTCATAGACATAGAGAACAGACTTGTGGTTGCCAAGGGGGAGGGAGGTGGGGGAGGGATGGACTGGGAGTTTGGGATTAGCAGATGCAAACTATTACATTTAGAACGGATAAATAAAAAGGTCCTATTGTATAGCACAGGGAACCTTACTCAATATCCTGTGATGAACCATATAGAAAAGAATTTAAAAAAAGAATATCTGTATGTGTATAACTGAGTCACTTTGCTGTACAGCAGAGATGGGCACAACATTGTAAATCAACTTTACTTCTATAAAAATTATAAAAGAAAGAAGTTGTTGTAATCATCAAAGAGAATAATGAGGGCAGAAGGAATGGCATTAGGGTTGAAAAAGCTTCTGAACAGAATCACTGTTGCTACTATGAATTTGGCTTTCTAATATCTTATTTTTACAGTTATTCTGTCTTCTTACTTTCCTGTTACCTGCCTTCTCTTGTTTTTAGAGGGCATACCTTTAAGAAGGTTACTATCTTCTCCAATTTGATATTTCTAAGTGGGCATGGGCTGGGACACCCAGAGCAGGAGCAGGCTTGCTAACTTCCTGTTCTAGCAATGCTGCAGATTTCTTACTTCCTGTGAAACCACCTGGATTGATCTGCCACATGTGGTGCAGGACCTCATTAAGAGCCTACCAACAGAAGCCCAAGCATAATGATAAAAATTAGCCATGGACAAAAATAATAGCCTACCTGCTGAGTCCAAAGACATTCTAACAGCAGTTTCCAGTAGAGAATAGGAGAGAAATGGGAGATGGAAAAATTAAAAGAGGCATGTATTTGACAGGGAGTTAACCTTATAGAATGCAAACCTGAAGTCTCAGCTCACATATTTCCACCTGCTGCCTGAGCTTCAATTTCCTTAACTAAGGTAAGAATTGGAAGAAGTTTATTGTGATGTCAGATGTAACTTAAGGGTACTTAGGGACTTGCAGTGTGGGCTGACTTCATTGTGAGTGATACCCTCAGGGATGTTCAGGTAGAAGGGTCCTCCTAGTGGTGGTGGGGGGTGGACTGAACCCAACTGGGAGGCAAGACATCAGAGATGGCCCACCTAAGGATCCATTTCCAGAATAAAGAGGAAAACCGCATGAGAAATAGCCAAGAAAAAGACAGAGGTATATGTCGGATCAGGCAGGTGTATAATGAAAATAATGAGCTGTGAGGTGGATGTCTGGGAGAACAGGAGAGTTAGGATAAAATGTGAAATACACGCCTGACTGTGCCTGTGAAGAGCCAACTTGTAAACAAAGGGCGCATCCATATGTTGACCTTTTAATAAGGATAATAATTGTTACATTTATTTTGTCTTACTATTTAGAGAGCTTGGTACCGGGTCTTTTGTGTACATCATGTCTGATTCTGAAAACAATCATTATCCTCCTTCCAACAGAAGAGGATGCTAAATTGCAGAGAGTCAGATTAAATTGCTCAAGATCACACAGGTAACTGAAGGAATGAAGGATTCAAGGCACAGTTGCTTCACGACTTTGCCCTTGATTTCCGTGAATTTTATGTGGTGCCTCTTTTTCGCTGCAGAAATTGATGTGGCTACTGAAAGATAGTACATTGGCCTGGCATGAAGGAAACAAATAGAAAAATGGCCCCATTGTACTCCTGGAGGGATTTGCATATAGTTTTGTTGGAGAAATCAGACTTCCCACCTTAAAAAAAATGATGGAACAGCACAGGATTAAATACACAAAGGAGTTAGGAAAGAGTAAAATGAGATTTGAATGGAGTTGGTGGGACTGGACACAAAGGACAACTTTTTGTATCTGACAAAGCTAACTGTGTCTTAAAAGGTAGAGGTGGGGCTTCCCTGGTGGTGCAGTGGTTGAGAATCTGCCTGCCAATGCAGGGGACACAGGTTCGAGCCCTGGTCTGGGAAGATCCCACATGCCGCGGAGCAACTGGGGCCGTGAGCCACAATTACTGAGCCTGCGCTTCTGGAGCCTGTGCTCCTCAACAAGAGAGGCCGCGATAGAGAGAGGCCCGTGCACCGCGATGAGGAGTGGCCCCCGCTTGCCACAACTAGAGAAAGCCCTCGCACAGAAACGAAGACCCAACACAGCCATAAATAAATAAATAAACAAATACTTAAAAAAAAAAAAAAAGGCAGAGGTATTCTGGTCCCTCATTCTTCACCCTTCTCCCATCCACTTCCTCTGCTCTACACAACTGCATGGGATAGTGGACTTGTGGTCACCCTTAGCAGACTCACAGATCTCTCTGGCCCCAACTTCTTTCTTGCTTGTAGCTGGATAAAACCTAAGATTTAACACTGTTGATGTGCAGGATTGGGGCCCAGGCCAGAGGCAGAGAGACGGGGCAGTAGAGGTCTTAGCCTTAAACTCTGTTCTCCAATCTCACCCTCACAGATCTCTGCAGCAGGGTTTTCTGGTAGTGTCCTACCTCACCCAACCAAAATGATTGCTCTGGCCTCTGACACCGTCCTGTCACACTCCAGCCTACCACTAGCCACTAAGATCCATTGGCTAGACTAGTAAGGATGTGAACAGTAGCAGGACTTGTTGATTGCTTACCTTTACACTCACTTCCCATTTTCATTTTCAAACAGGACACAGGCTATATACAGAGACATATCCTCCACCTTAAATCCACATGCTACCAAGGAGGAGAGCCCTGTTTCCAGCTCCAGGGAGTAAAAAATGATTGCTTAAGCTCTGGATAGACTATATCTGTGTTTTTCAAACTGTGGTGCATAGGCCAGCCGCATTAGCACTACAGGGGATCCAGAAAATTTGGGGCAGAGCCTACAATCCATGTTTTAACAGTCTCTTTAGGTGATTCCGATACATGCATGGTTTGAGAACCACTCATCTAAATGGATGATGTTGGCCCCATCGTTCTCACAAGTAATTAGATCAAATCAGTGGTTTTCAACTGGGGGTGATAAACTCCCCTGACTCCCCAGGGACATCTGGCAATGTCTGGACACTTTTGATTCTCATACCTGAAATTGTTCATCTATTTCCTGAATAATATCTGTTTTTATCCCCAGCTTGACTGCTTGGCCGCATCATGGTGATCAGTGGTTCTCAGTGTGTGGTTACTAGACCAACAATATCAGCATCACCTGGGACCTTGTCAGAAATGCAAATTTCCCAGCCCTGCCCACACCCACGGAAACTGAAACTCTGGGGTGGGGCCCAGCAGGTAGTGTTTTCACAATTCCTCTGGGAGATTCTGATCAGTGGTTGAGAACCACTTATTTTGGCTGTTCTGTGACATTCTGCTATTTGGCCTCAAAGTAGCAAATCCTGATGTTTCTGCATGTTTTCCTTGTTGGAGTCAATGCCACTTTAGCTGTTAAATATTTTCATTTTCAATTCTATTTACAATGTTTATTTTTCTAACATGGTGGGTGATTTTAGTTGTCTTTTCATAATTATAAATGAAGAGCTGGGTGAATTCACGAAGGCAGCTGAGCCTAGTCATCTTAGGAGTGGTGTAGGTCTGTTTTCCCCAACAGCCAACCGTGGGCTGTTTATCAGGGATTGGGGCAAGTGGACCAACAGGATTCACTTCAGGGTGTGGACCAGGAGCAGGCAGAGCGGGATTGGGTGAGAAAGGAATGTGGTCGTGAGTGTATTTCCTCCTGGGCAGGACATTCTTTCTTGGTTTCCCCTCTCTGTCCATCATGGAAGGCCACAAATATCATGACACTGTCCTGTTTCTCTCTCAGGTTCAAACCCTATCCAGCCAGGCAGCTCACTCCCCTCATAGAAAGTGTAGACTTTTAGGCTAGAGGCAGAGGTTGCTCTCTCCCCTTGCTCAAGTATTTGTAAGGGCTGCTGTGAGGTCTGACTTGTTCTGCTCTTTCTGAGGAAGATCTTCAGTGCGATGCTTCCAAACCTTACAGATTTTCAAATCATCGGGTTAAAATGTAGAGTTTGATTTAGGAAGTAGGGTGGGGCCCATGATTCTGCATCTTCAACAAGCTCCCAGGTGATGCATATGCTACTGGGTCACCTGGGAGTCCATGGACCCCACTTTCAGGCAAGACGTTTATTCAGTGCTCTGAACACTGTACCAGGGCCTCTTCCTGTGCTTTGAATTTATTCATTTTTAGCTTCTAGCTCCTCCAGATCTGCTCTTAATAGCCGAGAATGTAGTTTTCCCTCTGTGTGTGTGTTGAGCTTGGGTCTCCTCTATTCTTGTCAACCCAATGACTTTTCCTTTCTCTTATCGACTGTTCCTATCCGTTTCCAATATACTGAGTGAACAAAACTTTCCTGTTTCCCAGTAATGTTTTTAAACTACTTTTAAAAGCATACACTTTATAGGACATGAAACAGATGCATATGCTAGATACAATTAATTCTGACTTGTATATAAAAATTGCATTTCAGTGCTCTCCTCACTTATGGGTTTGATAGACGCTATTGCTTTGCTAGCTAAGGCATGCTGCAATGCATGCTCTTGTCTTCTCAAGAATTACTCTATCGATCTACCTTAATTAAGTTGCCTTTTGACATCTTAGATTAACTGTATTGGTTCTGCCCTAGCCTTCAGGGCTTTGTGATATTGAGTCAGTTCTCTGGCGCTCCCAACATCCTCACCTTGGCCCCTTGCATAACTTGCCACTTCCCACAATATTAATTGAGAGAAAGGTAATCAAATATAGCCAGTCATCCTAATAGTAATCGCTGAGTACCAGCCATACTGCACAGGATCTGCATCCTGTGATATGTCCCAGTTCTATCTGTTGCTGGCCTCCAAGAAAGACCCTGTCCCCAAAGGGCAGCATCGAAGTTACAGTTTGATGAAACTAGCAAAGAACTTGGATCTCTTCTTTGCACTGTACTTCTTTGCACTGTAACTAAGGCTGATGGTGTAAAATTAGCAAGGCTCCAAGGAAGAGAGTGAAGAAAGAATTTTCAAAACTTTGTAGGCTGAGCTCTCACCGAGTAGCAAATCCCCTTGAAAAAGAACTTCATCTTCATCTTGAAGCCGTATCTAATTGCCTCTTTGGCATCCTCAGATTAAAACCAGCAGCAATTGCACCATATAGGGCCTCTTTATATAACAAGGTTAGATACTGGCTTGGCAGAGCTGCATAGTTTTTTAAAGGCTAATAAGGTTGAATTTGGCATCATTTATCACTAATCTGTGGCTTCATTTTTGGCTCCTGTTTCATGTTCTGCCACATTTAATTTACTGCTCTCTCGCTCCGGATGACACTGATGATGCTGAAAGTCGGTGAGGCAGGTGGGGGAGGGGGAGGGGAGGACTGTGGTTAATAAATGTGGTTCTAGCAGTCTGGTGTGTATCTGACCTTTATTTTTCAAATAACCTGTGTAAATTCAGACCAGTCAATGGACTCAGATAGATGACTGTGTTAAAGGAGACAATTAAATGAGGTGAGCAAATTCCACTACAAGGAAAAATTGATGTGGTGGTACAGCCCACAGCAACCAGTTCTGCGGTTTGTTTTAAGTGGCTTCCTTGGGTGATGTTGAATGACTAGGACTAGTTGCTAATAAGAATGGATGACCAATTTTCTTATAGGGAAGGATGGTGAATACTGGATCTCAGAGGTTATTTTCAGAAGAAAGGAGATAGAGTTATGGTCATGAACACCAAGAAATATGTTGTGGGCATCTTCTATCTAAAATGGGGTGAAGAAAACAAACCCACCTGTGTAACATGTTCCAGATGGCTCACAGAGACAAATTTAAGAGACTGATGCCTTTTTTTGTTTGTTTTTTTCAAGGAAACTGTTTAGTTCACCCCACTACCACATTCACACTTACTTGTTCTTGTCTGTGTTCCTAGAGCTTCTTCCCCCCAGTACAAAATTATGCTATTCTGCACAGCTTTTTTTTTTTATTATTATTTTTTTTATTTTTGGCTGTGTTGGGTCTTCGTTTCTGTGCGAGGGCTTTCTCTAGTTGTGGCAAGCGGGGGCCACTCTTCATCGCGGTGTGCGGGCCTCTCACTATCGCGGCCTCTCTTGTTGCGGAGCACAGGCTCCAGACGCGCAGGCTCAGTAGCTGTGGCTCACGGGCCTAGTTGCTCCATGGCATGTGGGATCTTCCCAGACCAGGGCTCGAACCCGTGTCCCCTGCATTAGCAGGCAGATTCTCAACCACTGTGCCACCAGGGAAGCCCTTCTGCATAGCTTTTGACTTAGCTCTCTATTTCAGCTTTAGCATCTTCTATGCATTGAATACCCATGACAAGTTCTATCTCAAGTTGTAAAGAAACCATTCCTGCCAGAGCCAGTTGCCCTTTTTGTGACTGAGATAGATTTAGACAAGGCACAAAGGGAACATGTAGAAGACAGTACCTTTTGATTGTACCTTTGTCTACACCCATTTTCCCAGAGGCTTCTGTTCTTAACCTATTAAAACATGTCCCAGATTATTGTTTTACAAAAGTTATAGACCTTTATTAATTAAGGCAGCACTCACTGCTGTGAAAGATGAATCTTTAAATCTCAGTGACAACACAACTGTTTATTTCTCATTCACACAAAGTCCAAGTGGAGGGGTAGAGGAAGAGGAAGATCCTTACAATTATACAGGGTCCAGACTAACAGAAGATCTGCAATATCAACATGTGGTTTCTAGGATCATCTGGTCTTTCACAGATGCCAGCAGAGAGGAGAGGAGAAAGAATAGATCATGCTGTAGGAGAGTTTAATATGCAGGACCAAAGGACAGATGAAGTTACCTAACTTCAAGTGAAGCTAGAGATTTAGCTGAATTATGTGCTCGGGAAGAGTCAGAAGAATGAGAAACCATTTAATGAGCAGCTAGCTAGCTGTTGGCACATGCCTGCTCAAGGAAAATAGATCTGGACTGAAAGGCAGAAGGATTGAGCCCCATCTAGTCTGGCTTTGCCACTAATTTAATACATAATCTCTTCATTTAGTTAACCTCCCCAGACATTGAATTTCATATCAACAGTAAACTACAATGTCTGGTCACTAAAGAAAGCTTCTAGTGCTAACGGATTATAAGTTTGTATTAATAATTTAAAAAAGGAAGATTTATAAATAGAAAGAGACCATTTATTTTTAGTTGTTGTTGGTTACTATATTTTTGTCCTATATCTTAAAATTGATCCTGGTTGATACATTGTACCTACCCAAAGCATTTCAAAACCCCCTGTATGTTTTGGGCATTTTTTCGTATCTTTGAGTTCTGTAGAGTCTAAATGCGATTTTAGCTTATTTCAATCTATTCATCTGTTTCTTTTTCATCTTGGTTAAGTTCCTGAGCAACACATGTATAAAGACTGGGAATGTGCTTCAGAATGTGAAGATTCTGTAATCTGAGATGGGGAACACAAGTAACTACTACAGATGGTTCCTGACTTATAATGGTTTGACTTGTGATTTTTTTGACTTGGTGATGGTGCAAAAGTGATATGCATTCAGTAGAAACTGTACTTCAAATTTTGGATTTTGATCTTTTAATGGGATGGGGATAATATGATACCCTCTCATGATGCTGGGCAACAGCAGTGAGCTGTAGCTTCCAGTCAGCCATGAGATCACGAGGGTAAACCATCAATATAGTTACAATCATTCTGCACCCAAACTAGCACTGTTTTTCACTTTCAGCACATTGTTCAATAAGTTACATGAGATAGTCAACATGAATAGGCTTTGTGTTAGATGATTTTTCCCAACTGTTAGCTAATGTGTTTTGAGCATATTTAAAGTAGAACAGGCTAAGCTATGATGTTTAGTAGGTTAGGTGTATTAAATGCATTTCTGACTTAAGACATTTTCAATTTACAACGAGGTTATTGGGATATAATCTTATCATAAGTCAAGGAAGATTTGTAATTTAAATTATTTATAATAGTGAAGTTCATATTTTCCTCCAAACTGCTACCTCCTGTAACATCAAATGCATATTCTTCTGGAAAAAATTTATAAAATTTAATTCATAAAATGTAGTTATTATTTTCTCACTTCTAACCACTCATTAACACCCAGCAACTTTTTAAATGTACCCATCACTTGACTATGACTGTCCCCACTTCTACTCCTCTGCCTTAAATTCTCTCCATGAAAATAACTTCCCAATATACATTCTGTCCAATTCACTACCATGAGTTGTCAAATATTCAATTGCCTGATGATTATTTTCAAGTGAATATTCCACAAACTTTCACATTCAATAAACTAACCACAAAATTGTCATAAATTTATTTATAGGTTAATTAATTCCAGAAATCTTCAGTATCGATATAATTTTCTGCTTTGAGCCATGAAGCAGTAACCATGATCAGACTTACTCTCCAGCCATAAAAAAAACAGAAAACTGGCAAGTGGTCCATAACTCTGATCCCAGAAAGAAAGGAAACCAGCGAGGCCAGCCAGCCCTCAGAATGCCCCAGCTTTATATCGAAGGCATTTCTTCTGGACCACAACCCAGGGAGAGAAACCTAAGCAGAACAGAAGAGCCTTGCTAAGTTGAGTGGACAGAGAGCAAAGTCCAGGAAATCTGAGTTGGATGACATTCGTGGAGAAGAATACCAAAGAAAAGAGATATAAGCAAGAAAGTCTTCAGAAATTTTCGTAGGCGGTAGTCTTGTATATTTGGCGGAATACTAGTATGCACATGCATACGTAGAACTTCCAGGAAGTCAAAGAAAGAATACTTTATGAGGAGTTACAAAGTAAACAGTGCCTGGAGTTCACATAGAGTTGGGAGATGTTTGAATTCTTTCTGTCTAGACAAGATAAACCACACTAAAGATACTGAATAATCAATAGTACTAAAAAACAAGTCACTTATTAACAGTATGGCTAAAATAACATAAACAGTAAAGGCTACACTAGATCTACCCTGAGATTAAGAACAACTCTAGAATGGATCAACCTAATCCACAAATAATTTAACTCCCAGTTAAGCAAACTTCAGCACTTATTAACGTTGATGTGATTAATTCCAAATACTCAACCGTGTAACAACACGATGTTCAGCACCCACTCCAAAAAAGATGCAGCAAATGATGACTCATAACTAGGTAAAATTCAGCCACAAGAAAAATATCCATAAATGAGGGCAGGGGTGGAATTAGCAGATGAAGAACTTAAAAAATGTATTGTAAGTATTTTAATATGTTTATAGATTTTGTAAGACTTTTTTTTTTTTTAGAAAAGTTTAAGGGTCATAGCAAAAGTGAAAGGAAGGTACAGAGATTTTATACTTCCTGCCCCCACACATGTACAGCTTCCTCCATTATCAATATCCCCCACAGAGTGGTACATTTTTTACAATTGATAAACCTACACTGACACATCATAATCGCTCAGTCTGAGGTTGACATGAAGGTCAAGTTGTGCTGTTGTACATTCTATGGGTTTGCACAAATTTATAATGTATTCGTCATTATGGTATCATACAGTGTATTTCACTGCCCTGAAAATCCTCTGTGCTCCACTTACTTATGCTTCTCCTCCCCCCAAACCATTGATCTTTGTACTGACTCTACAGTTTTGCCTTTTGCAAAATGTCCTACGGTTGAGACTATACAGTATTTAGCCTTTTCACATTGGCTGTTTTCACTTAGCAATATGCAGTTAAGATTCCTCCATGTCTTTCCATGGTTTGATAGCTCATTTCTTTTTACAACTGAATAATATTCCATTATCTGGATGTACCATTATTTGTTTACCTATTTACCTACTGACGGACTTCTTATTATTAAGTTTTAGCAATTATGAACAAAGCTGCTCTAAACATTCATGTGCATTGTTTTGTGTGGACATAAGTGTGCACCTCCTTTGGGTAAATACCATGGAGGTTGATTGCTTGATCAAACAGTAATAGCATGTTGTATGTTTATAGGAATTTATCCATTTCTTCTAGGTTATTGAATTTGTTGGCATATATTTATTTATACTTCTCTCTTCTGGTCCTTTGTATTTCTGTGGTATCAACTGTAATATCTCCTCTTACATTTCTGATTTTATTTATTTGAGTCTTCTCTCATTTTTTCCTTGTTAGTCTAGTTAAAGTTTTGTCAATTTTGTCTATCTTTAAACAAAGTCTTGTGGCTTAATATATAATCTCTCAGAGAGCCTTCTGTGTGTGATTGACAAATTGTGTATTTTGCTGCTATTGGATGGATTTTCTGTATATGTGTTAGGTTCATTTGTTCTAAAATGTAGTTCAGGTCTAATGTTTCCTTACTGACTTTCTGTCTGGATGATATATCCATTGTTGAAAGTGGGGTATTGAAATCCTCTACTGTTTTTGTATTGCTATCTTTTTTCCTCTTCAGATCTGCCTATATTAATATATTTAGGTGCTCCAATGTTGGGTGCATATACATTTACTATTGTTATTTCTGCTTGATAAATTTATCTCTTTATCATTCTATAGTAAGCTTCATTGTGTCTTATTTCAGCTGACTTAAAGTCTATCTTGTCTTATATAAGTGTAACTACTCTTGTTCTCCTTCATTTTCCATTTGTATGAGATATCTTTTTCCATCTCTTAACTTTTGGTCTATGTCTGTCTGAAAGCTGAAGTTAATGTTTAATAGGCAGTATATAGTTGGGCCTATTTCTTTTCATTGAGCCCCTCTATGTCTTTTGATTAGGTAATTTAATCCATTTACATTTAAAGTAATTATTGATAGGTAACGACTTAATGGTAGTCATTTTGCTTACTATTTTCTGAGTATTTCACAGATCCTTTGTTCCTTTCTTTCTCTTTTCCTGTCTTCCTCTGTGATTTGATAATTTTCTATATTGGTATGCTTTCAGTTTTTTTCTTTTTATCTTTTGTGTATCTACTATGGATTTTTGCTTTGTGGTTACTGTGACATATGCATGCTAAATAAAATTTCTTGTATCTATAACAGTCTGTTTTAAGCTGATAACACCTTACCTTTGTTTGCATACAAAAGCTCAACTGTTTTACTCTCCCCTACATAAATTTTATGTTTCTGATGTGGCACTTTGCATATTTTATATTGTATATTCATTAACGAATTAATGTACCTCTAGTTATTTTTAATCTTTTATCTTTTAATCTTTATACTAGTGCTATAAGTGTTTTACAAACCACCATTACAATATTAGAATATTCTGATTTTGACTATATATTTACCTTTACCAGTGAGTTTTATACTTTTCACAAGATTTCTTGTTACTAGTTAACATTCTTTCTTTTGGGCTTAAATTATTCCCTTTAACGTTTCTTATAAGGCAATTCTATTTGTGTTGAACTCCTTCAGCTTTTGTTTGTCTGGGAATGTCTTTTCACTCCTTCAATTCTGAAGGATAGTTTTGCCAAGTAAAGTGTTTTTTGTTGGTAGTTTTTCTTCTTTCAGCATTTTGAGTATATCATTCCACTTTCTCCTGGCCTGCAAGTTTTCTGCTGAGAAATGTGCTTATAGTCTTGTATGTGACGAGGTTCTTTTCTCTTGCTGGTTTAAAGATTATCTCTTTGTTTTTGACTATTGACAGCTTTATTATAATGTGTCTTGATGGAGTTTGCTTTAAGATGATCTTGATTGGGGACTTTGGACTTCGTGTACCTGAATGTTCATATCTTTCCTAATATTTAGGAAGTTTTCAGCCATTATTTCTCAAAATACACTTTCTGTTCTTTTTCTCTCTTCTGGGATTCCTATAAAATGTGTATTGTTTTGTTTGATGGTGTCCCAAAAGTCTTGTAGGAAAGAAAGCTTCATTCCTTTTAATTTTCTTTTTTTCTCCTTTGGTTGGATAATTTCAAGTGACTTGTTTATGAGTTCACTGATTATTTTTCTGCTTGATTGAGTCTGCTGTTGAAACTCCCTATTGCATTTTTTAGTTCAGTCCCTGTATTCTTAGCTCCACAATTTCTATTCTTTTTTTCTGACTCTTCATGGAACTTCTCATTTTGTTCTTGTATTGTTTTCCTGATTTCATTAAACTGATAACTCTGTTTTCCTGTAGCTCTCTGAGCTTCTTTAGAACAAATGTTTTGAATTTTTTATCAGGAAATTCATGGATCTTCACTACTTTGGAGTCAGTTTTTAGAAGTGTATTGTGTTTATTTGGGAGTGTTATTTATTTATTTATTTTTAGAAGAGTACTTTCTTTTTTTTTTAATTAATTAATTAATTAATTTTTGGCTGTGTTGGGTCTTTCCTTTCTGTACGAGGGCTTTCTCCAGTTGCGGTGAGTGGGGGCCACTCTTCATCGTGGTGCACGGGCCTCTCACTATTGCGGCCTCTCCTGTTGCAGAGCACAGGCTCCAGATGCGCAGGCTCAGCAATTGTGGCTCATGGGCCCATTTGCTCTGCGGCATGTGGGATGTGGGATCTTCCCAGACCAGGGCTCGAACTCACACCCCCTGCATTGGCAGGCAGACTCTCAACCACTGCACCACCAGGGAAGTCCCTGTTATGTTTTTCTGATTCTTCAAGATCTCTGTTGCCTTGTCTAGGTGACTGCACATTTGAAGATACAGTCACCTCTCACAGATTTTTTGCACTTTCTTTAGTTAGAAAAGATCTTTACCTTCGGTGGAGACATGGGGGAGAGTGCTGTGACCCTAGGTCCAGAGGTACTGGGTAACAAGTGTAGGGTGTGGTATCTTCTGGTCCAGTAAGGGGGTGGTGTCTTGTTGACTTAGGCAGTTAGGGTCCTTGCATAATCTTTGATGGCAATAGCTGTAGGGGGTCTGCATTAGTTTCAAGGGCTGTTGAGGTCCTCATTTGCACCTCCAGGTCCAGCAGAGTGGGAGCAGGGTAGGTGGTAACGGTGTCTGGAGACCGTAGTGTACATATGCTTACCTGCGGTTATGGTTGCAGATGCCTGCATGTTGGCAGGAGCTGGCTGCAGGCCTACCAAGAGTGACAAGGGCCTGGGTTAGTGGCAGGGCTTGGGGCTCTGGGTGCATGAGCAGCTGTGTGAACCTGGGCTGTCAACATTCCCTTATGTGGCTGTAGGAACTAGCCACAGGCATATGCATGGCAGTGGGATATGGTGATGGGAGTCAGGGCCAAATTGGAACTCAAGCAACTATGGGAGCCTGTGCTGTCAGCATGCACTTGTGCAGCTGCATGATCTGCCTGCAGGTGCAAATGTGGCATTGGGGGCCTGTGATAAGATATGGGGCTAGCAGTGTGCAGCTTCAGCAGTTAGCTCTAAGTGTGCACAGCAGTGTAGGAGTGTGGCAAGGGCCAGGACCGACCCCCAATGTATGAGCAGTTGTGGTGGCCCTAGCCATCAGTGTGCACGCATGTGGCTGTAGAAGCTAACTGTGAATGTGTGCCAGTGGAAACCAGTGATAGAAGTCAAGGCAGGCAGCATGCATGTTCATGGTTGCAGTGGCTAGTTATGTGTGCATACATGGGTGTAGGTCAGTGGCAGGAGTTGGCCTGGATCTGGGCCCACAAGGAGCTGTGGGGCTTTGGTTGTTGGTGTGCACTTGTGTGGCTGCAGGGTGTAGCTGTAAGCATGCACACAGTATTACAGGCCAGTGACAGGAGTCAGGGCTGCTGATATGTAGGTGCATCATAGCAAGGGTTAACTGTGAATTTCCAGAGCACTGGATAGTGATGGCAGTTGAGGCTGCTCTGAGGCCTGAGCAGATGTGGGTGCCTGGGCTGCTGGTGTGCACTTGTGTGGCTGCAGGACCATGGTAGTTGTGGGGGGAGCGTCAGCCACAGGGTCCTGTGCTGTCATTATGCACATGCACAGTTATAGAGGTAAGGACAGGCTACCAGTGTGGATCCTGGGGCTCAAGGAATCTGCAGAAGTGCTAGTGGCTGGGGTGAATTCAGGGTGGGGACCAGGGACCAGGAGCTACTCAGGCAGCAGGAGTCTGAGATTGAGACAATTTGTGGGGCCCTCAGTGGTGAAATCTGCAGAGAGTTTGTGGCAGCAGTGCTGGTTGTTGGTTCCCTCAGTGGCAAAAGCTGCTGGGGTTCTCTGCAGAGCAATCTACTGGGGTCTGTGGTGGGGTCCTCAGTGATGCAGGGCTCTGCAGCATCTGAAAAAGCTGTCGATGTCCTCAATAGTGAAGGCTGCTGGGATCTTCTACAGAACCGGCTGCTGAGAACCATGGTCGCTCCCACCAGAAGGCTGATTCTGATAGTCCCTGCCCTTCTTCCTTGTTCTTATCTGTCCCTAGACGTCTCAGATACCAGGCTCTGGGTGGGGTGAAAGCAAAGCAGGTTCTTCATGCAGTGTCCTCCGCCCCAAAGCTGGAGAAGCTGGTCACTCATTCTGCTCTCCTATTCCCAGTGAGGGGAACTCTCTCAGGCCAGGAAGTTCCCTCTTGGCTCTAAGCAGAGCTAGCCTGGAAGATGGGATGGTGCAGGCAAAATGGAGCTATTCTTCTTACCCTTTATCTACTGTTATTCTGAGGTGTTTTGCTCCACTGTGTTGCTGAAGCTTCTTAAATGGACTTCTGAACACTCCCTGAGCTATTTTCATTCACTGATAGTTGCTTAATTATTGTTCTTTGTGGGTAATAGAGGCTGGGGTCTCCTACTCTGTCATCTTAGTGACTTTACTCTCTCCTTCACTTTTGAAGGATAATTTGGTGTCATACAGAATTCTAGGTTGTTTTTTTTTTCAATACTTTAAATATTTCATCCCATTTTCTTCTTGCATGGTTTCTAAGGAGAAATCAGATGTAATTCTTATCTTTATTCCTCCATAGGTAAGTTTTGTTTTTGTTTTTGTTTGTTTTGTTTTGTTTTGTTTTTAAATATGGTTTCTCTCAGGATTAAAAAAAAAATCTTTGATTTTCTAGAGTGAAAGTGATATGCCTAGGTGTAGTTTTTGGGCATTTATCCTACTTGGTGGTCTCTGAATTTCCTTGACTTGTGGTTTGATGTCTGACATAAATTTGGGTAAATTGTCAGTCATTATTATTTTAAATATTTCTTCTGTTGCTTTCTCTCTTTATTCTCTTTGTGGTATTCCCAAAAGTATGTTCTACTTTTTGTAGTCATCCCACAGTCTTTGGATATTCTGTTCTTCTGTTTTTTGTTTTTTTGTTTTTTCCTGTTCTCTTTGCTTTTTGGTTCCTATTGATATATCCTTAAGCCCAGATATTCTGTACTCAGCTGTACTCAGTCTACTAATAAGCTCATTGAAGGCATTCTTCATTTCTGTTACAGTGTTTTTGATCTCTAGCATTTCTCTTTGGTTCTTTCTTAGGCTGTCCACGTCTCTGCTTACACTGCCCATGTATTCTGGCATGCTCTCTGCTTCATCCATTAGAACACTTAGCATATTAATCATAATTGTTTTACATGCCTGGCCTGATAATTTCAACATCCTTGACATGTCCTTTTCTGATATTTGTTCTGTCTCTTCAAATTGTATGTTTTGCATTTTAGTAGGGCTTGCAATTTTTGTTTTCTTGATAGCTAGGCATGATGTACTAGGTAAAAGAAACTGCTATAAATAGGCCTTTAGTAATGTAATGGTGAGGTGTCAGGGGAGGGAAATGTTCTTTGATTAGGTCTCAGTCTTTATTTATTTATTGATTTTGGCTTCACCGGGTCTTAGTTTTGGTACACAGGATCTTCATTGTGGCACACGGGATCTTTTAGTTGCGGCATGTGGACTTCTTAGTTGCAGCATGTGAACTCTTAGTTATGGCATGCATGCAGGATCTAGCGCCCCTACCAGGGATGGAACCCAGGGGCCCCTGCCTTGGGAGTGTGGAGTCTTATCCACTAGAACACCAGGTAAGTCCCTGATTAAGTCTCAGTCTTCTAGTGAGCTTATGCTTCTGGACTGTGGGCTTCATAGGAGTTTTTTAGTTTTTTGTTTTTTTGTTTTTTTTTTCCTTCTTTAGGTGGTACAGGATGGCAAGAGTGGGCTGGAGTTGGGTATTTTCCTTTCCCAGGTCAGTTAGGCTCTGATAATACCTCAGGCTCTGGTTAATTAGTTTCCCCTGAGTGCCGGACTTATTAAGAAGAACAGAGTTCTCTGGCTTTCCTTTTCCCCTGCTCTTGCTTAGAAGCACAAAGTGATTTTTCTCCAGTATTCTATGTGGGTACCTGGTAGAGCTCCTGGAGGTAAATCTCACAATTTCTGTGGGTCCCCCTGGAGTTTTTAACTATCAGTCTTGTCCACACTGAGCCTCCAGCAATTTGTCGATTGTAGTTGTTTTCCTATCCCAGCACTGGTGTCCATGGCGGATTCCACTCCTGAGTCTCTGCTCCACTAAACTGTAACTCATATTCAACTGTTTGTCTCTCCAATCTTGTGGACAGCACTTTTGCCCTGTGTACTCCCCTCTCCTACAGATCCAACAAGAATTGTTGATCTTTCAGTTAGTTCAGCTTTTTCTTGCTATGGTGATGTGGCAACTTCCAAGTTTCTTACATGCCAAACTGGCTACTTACAAGTTTAAAACAAACATGAACATAATGTGAAGAGAAATAGAAGATAGCTAGAAAAAAGTTTTGCTGAAATTCAAAGTACAAATGATTAGGTAAAGAGTACATTATATGCTGAAAATACAAATATTTGTGAATTTTAAGATGTAACAATGCATTTTATACAAAATATAGCATAAAGTAGAGAAATTTAAAAAAAAAAGCTTCTACAACCATTGGATAATATCAAGCCCTGTTTTACATGTGTAACTGAAATCTGGGAAGAGGATATGGGGAAAAAGAAAAAAAAAAATGAAGACATAATGATTGAAAAATTGTCTAAATTTGATGAAAATGACAAACTCAAAAAGCTAAGAAGCTTGATAAACATCAACCAAAAGTAAATCACATCAAGACACATCATAATCAAATTACCCAAAACACATGATAAAGAGAAACTCTTACATACATCCAGACAAAAACGTGTTAGTTCAGAGGAACCAAAGCAATCATAACCACAGATTTCTCAGAAATTTCACAAACCAGAGCACAATGAAAGAATATCTTTAAAGTTCTGGAAAAAAAAAGAACACCTATCACTTAGAATTTCACTGAAGTGAAATTATTGTTCAAAAATGAAAGCAAATATAAAATGTTTTTAAAGTTTTCAAAGTAAGACAACTTATCACCAGCAAAACTATAATGGAAGAAATGTTAAAGGAACCACTTTGCATGGAAGAAAAATTACACCTGGTGGAATCTTGAATATCTACACAGGAGTGAAAAACACTGAAAGTGGAATATTTACTTTAAAAAAAACCCACAATTGGTTGTTTAAAGTAAAAATAATAGCACTGCTTTTTCAGTGTTTATAATGTCGTAATAAATTGTATGTCAGAAAAAGCACAACAAATGATTTATGCTACACCTGAAGTTGTATAACATTGTTTGAACGTAGACTCTGAGAAGTTCAACTTGTATATTTTAATTATGAACTAAGAAGGAAGAAAATAATTAAAGAAGGGAGAAAAGAAGGGAGAAAAGAAGAAAGTTACAATTAAACACAGGGAAAAAGAAAGAAATTATAGCTAATAAGCCAAAGCAGGGTTAAGTAGAATTAGAAAAAAATACTAAAAAAATCAAAGGAATATAAAAATGAGCAAAATTGTTAAAAAAGAAGATGTAACAAAGAAAAATAAATAGCAGCAAGACAGATTATACTCATCCAAAATGATACTTATATTAAATGTAAATGATTTGTTCAGTCCAACTAAAAGGCAGAGATTGTCAGACTGGATAAAATAGGCCCAGTTCTATGCTGTCTACATAATAGCATTTTAAATATAAAGACAGAGATAAGTAAAAGTACATGATTGAGAAGATGTAATATAAAAACTATAAGCATGAGAAGACTGGAAGGGTTATATTAGTATAAGACTTGAGAAAAAAAGAAGTATGAGAGTTAAAAGAAATAATTCATCATCACAAAAGGGTCAATTCACAGAAAGGAACAAAAATTCTAGATACTATGCTGCTAACTACAAAGCTTCAAAATACATCAAGCAAAATGTTTCAAAATTAAAAAGTAATGGGCAACTCCACAATTATGTTTGGATGCTTCATCATCTCTTTCTCAGAAACTGATAGAACAAATGACAAAAATATTATAAGAAATTAGAAGACTTCAATAACACTATTGACCAACCTGATCTAACTGACATTTATAGAACACTACAACACAAGACCACAGAAAAGACTTTTCAAGTGAATATTGGGAAATTCACCGAGATAGGTAGTATACTGTTGAACAAAAGAAGTGTAAACAAATTTAAAATGATTGATATTATACAAAATATTTTATGATTACAGAAAAATTGAGAAATGAAAAATGGAAATACATCTAGAAAATTCCCAAATAACTGGACATTAAACAATACAATCTTAAATAATTCAAGGGTGAAAGACGAAATCACACAGGGAATTCAAAAATATTATGAACTGAATGAAAATAAAAACAAAGCATGTACAAATTTGTAGGATGCTGGTAAAGTAGTACTTAGAAATGTATAGCTTTAAATGATTGTATTTAAAAATGGTAAATTTGAAATCAGTGAGCAAAACTTTACTCCAAAATAAATTTTAAAAGAAAATTAAGCCAAAAGTGAATAGAAGTAATGAGATACTAAAGATAAAAGAGGAAATCAGTGCAATAGAAAATGGCAAAGTATAAAGGATTTCAACACCAAAAGTCCGTTTTGAAAAAAACAAAATCAATGAAAATGATAAACTGTAAGCGAGACTAATGAGGAAAAAAGAGAGACAAGTTTTTATTGATATCAGGAATAAAAGAGGAATCATCACTTTTAATGATGCAAATAAGGGAATTTATGAGCAGTTTAATGCAATCAAATACTATGACTTAATTTAATGGAAAAATTTCTTGAAAGACAAAATTACCAAAACCAACTCAAGAAGAAATAGAAACAACACAATTTCTGTTAAAGAAATTGAATTATAAATGAATGTCTTTACACAAAGAGTATTTATGCTCATCTGGTTTCACTGGTCAAGTTTGTTAGACATGTCAAAAAGAAATGACATGAATACTACAGAGATGAGAAGAAAACTCACAAAGGCATTACATAGGCCAATATTATTTTGATGCTGAAACCAGACAAAGACATTCAAAGACAGTAGAAGATAAGTTATGGAAGAGTTACTGTGTAGAAAAATATGTCATATTCTTAGACTGGGAAGGTATATATTGTTAAGATATCAGTTCTTGTCAAATTGAACTATATATTCAACAGAATACAAGTCAAAATCTAAGTAGGCTCATTTTTTTTTTGGTGAAAATTGACAAGTGATTTCTAAAAAGACACAAAAATTCTTACACATTTTATTAGTTCCTTACGGTTGTCATAACAAAGGATCACAGATTATGTTGCTTAAAACAGCACAAATTAATTCTTTCACAGTTCTGAAGGCTGGAAGTCTGAGATCAAGGTGTTGGGAGGTCCGTGTTTTCTCTGATAATCTGCGTAGAATCCTGTCTTGCTTCTTTCTAGCATCTCATGGTGGCCGGCAAACCTTAGTGGTCCTTGGCTTGCAGCTGCATCAGTCCAGTCTCTACCTCTATTGTCACATAGTCATTTTCACATCACCTTCCCTCTGTGCATGTCTGTGTTTGTGTCCCAATTTTCCCATTTTATAAGGATGCCAATTATATTGGCTTAAGACCTACCCAAATGACCTCAGATTAGCTTGATCATCTGTAAAGACCCTATTTCCATATAAGTTCAAATTTATAGACACTGGAGGCTAGGACTTCAGCACGTCTTTTTCAGAGACACAATTCAACCTATAGCACACATTATTAGCAAACAGAACTTGAAAACATAAAAAGCACAATGGATCATAATCATATGTAAGTGTTTAAACTAACGATTCAAGGTTGGTTTAATATTAAAAAATTAATCATTACAATCCACTTCATTAGGAGAATAATGGCAAAAATCAGTGTTATCTTCTTAATAGCTGTATCAGAATCATCTGACACAATTAACTACTCAATGTTTGTTTGTTTGTTTTGTTTTGTTTTGTTTTTTAAAAAAAACCTCTCTGAAAATAAGCTTAGGAAACTTCTTCAATCTGATAAAGGGAATGTACCCCACTTCCCAAATCCAACTACAGTATTAATATACCTGACTGTAAAAGACTAAATTTTTCCTCCCTAAGATCAAGAACAAAGAAACAATATCAACTCTAGTCACTGCCATTCCACATTTTCTGGAGGCCCTAGAAAGAGAAATTAGGCATGAAAAAGAAACAAAGCCATACATATTAAGGAAGTTAAATGATTTTTATTAGAAAACAACATATTGTTAATGTAAAAATCTTATTAAATCTATAAAAAGCTACTAGAACTAGTAGTATTTCTGTATGCTAGCAGCAAAAAATCAGAAATGCAGTTAGCAAAATCAAAATAATTTATAAGACCGTAAGATATGTAAAATATGAAGGACAAATATGAAAAATAAAGTCAAATACTGAAGAAAATTCCAAGAAAAATTACAGAAAACCTAAGTACATGGACAGCTACATCATGTTCATGGTTTGAAAGATTCACTGTTGTCAATTTTTTTCCCAAATTGATCTATAGTTTCAACACAATCCTAATCAAAATTCAGCTAGACTGTTTTGCAATAATTAATAAATTGATTCTAAAATACACATGAAAATTCAAAAGACCTACAGTAGCCAAACAATTTTGAAAGAGGAACTTTAGAATATAATCTTGCCAGATTTCAAGATTTATTATAAATCTATAGTAATTAAGACAGTGGTGTGGGATTGACATAAGAATAAGCATGGATAAATGGAACAAATATTGAGAGTACAGAGATATATATCCACATATATATAGGGTCAAGAGTTCTTATAAAAAATTGCCAACACAATTCAATAAGAGATAATAGACTTTTAAAAAAATGGTGGTAGAACAATTAATATCTATATGCAAAAAAATAAAGAAAAATGAAGTTTGACCTTTTTCTCATAAAATCTGTAATAATTAACTCAAAATGGGTTATAGATCTAGATGTAAAAGCTAAAACTGTAAACACTCTAAAGAAATCATACAAGAAAGTCTTTGAAAACTTGGACAAGTCAAATATTTCTTTAGAAAGGGGCACTAAAATTATGGATTATAAAATAATCAATAAATTGGACTTCATCAAAATAAAAACCATCTGCTTTTCAATATAACCCAAATATATGTTGTTTGCAATAATCTAACTTCAAATTCAATAGGTTGAGTGTAAAATAGTGGACAAAGGTAAGTTGAGTGTAAAAGAGTGGACAAAGATATATCATGAAAACATTAATCAAAAAAAGCACGAGTGGCTATATTAATATTGATAATGTGTACTTCAGAGCAAAGAAAATTACTCAAGATAAAGAGGGACATTATATAATGATGAAAGGATTAATCTCCCAGAAAGATATAACAATTCTAACTATGTACACATGAAGCAACAGGGTCTCAAAATATGTGAAACTAAAACTGGTCTAGCTGAAAGAAGACAGGCAAATCCACAATTACAGTTGGGAACTTCAACCCTCTACCTTCCCTCCCTATTGCCCCTGCCCCTTGCACCAACAACTAATATAAGTACAAGACAGACAATCAGCAAGAATATAAAAGAACTCAACAACACAATCAACTCACAGGACCTAATTTACATATATGTAACACTGCACCCATCGCACCAGAATGTATGGTTTTCTCAAGTTTCCATGGAACATTCACCAAGATAGATCATATCATAAAACAACCATTATTAATTAAAACTTCTAAATAATCTATGAGCCAAAGAAGTCTCAAAGGAATAAAAAAATAGTACTGAATGAAAATGGAAACAAAATTTATCAAATTTTGTGGGGTGTAGATAAACGAGCACTGAGGGAAAATTTATTGCACTAAATGCTTATATTAGAATATAGGAAATTATTTAATAAATAACTTAATTTCCTGCCTCCTGGTGCTAGAAAGCATAGAGAAAAATAAATCCAAAGCAAGCAGAAGGAAGGAAATAATAACAAAAAGAGCAGAAATCAATAACATTGAAAACAGGAAAGCCATAGAGGTGGAAGAATGGAATTTTCAACAATAAAGAGAATCTACAAAAAAATTAAAATCATACTTAACGGCAAAAGACTCAATGCTTTCTCCTTCAGATCAGAGATACACTGAGGATGTCTACTCTCACACACTATTTCAACATGGTATCAGAAGTTCTCCTCACTGCAAAAAGGCAAGAAAAAAGAATAAAAGGTACAAATTAAAAAGAAAAGAAAAAGATTTCTATTTACAGATATCACTGTCTTTGTAAAAAAAAAAAATTCTAAGAAATAAAAAAAAAAAATTAAAAACCAAACCAACAATAGTAGTAATAATTGAATTCAGCAAGGTCACAGGATACAAGGTCAACATGGACAAATCAATCATATTTCTAATACAAAAATGTGGAAACTGAAATCATCAACACAATACCATTTATATTTCCTCCAAAGAAAAGAAAATACTTAGGTATTCATTAAGAAAAATGTATGGGATCTTTATTTTGAAAACTACAAAATGGTGATAAAAGAAATGAAAGGAGACATATGTACATAGAGAATATACCACATTCATGGGTTGGAATACTCAATCTAATAAAGCTATCAATTCTCTCTAGATTGAGCTATATGTTTAAGACTAGTTCTATCAAAATCCTAACAAGTTATTGTTAATAGACACAGACATATTTATTCTAATATTTATATGGAAATGCACAGGCTTTAGAACAGATAAAACAATATAACGAAGAAAATTAAAGTGGGAGCAATTACTCTCCCCAATGTTGTGGTTTATAGCATTTGACAAAGTGTGGTATTGGGCGAGGGATAAACACAAAGGTCAATGAAACATAAAGTCAGTAAATAAAAGAAAAAAATCCGGGGGCTTCCCTGGTGGCGCAGTGGTTGAGAGTCTGCCTGCCAATGCAGGGGACACGGGTTTGAGCCCTGGTCTGGGAAGATCCCACATGCCGCGGAGCAGCTGGGCCCGTGAGCCGCAACTGCTGAGCCTGCGCGTCTGGAGCCTATGCTCCGCAACAAGAGAGGCCGCGATAGTGAGAGGCCCACGCACCACGATGAAGAGTGGCCCCCACTTGCCGCAACTAGAGAAAGCCCTCGCACAGAAACAAAGATCCAACACAGCTAAAAATAAATAAATAATTAATTAATTAAAAAAAAAACCCACAATGAGATACCATTTAAAAAAAAAAATCCTCTTCTAAAGATAAAATTAAGAAAATAATAAGACATGGCCCAGAATGGGAGGAAATATTCCCAATGCATATATCTGAAAAAAGATTTGTATACAGAATATATAAAGCCCTTTACAATTAAATAATGACACAAACCAACTGGAATAAAAGTCATCAAAAGACTTGATGTATGAGTGGCTAATATGCACATAAATGTTTTGCCACCATGATTAGTCATCAGGGAGATGTAAATTAAAACCATGATAGGATACTACTACACACATTCTAGAATAGCTAAAACTGAAAAGTTTTGTAATAGTAGATGTTGGCAACACTATAGAGCAACTGGAACTCTCGTATATTCCTAGTGGTTAGTAAAATGGTACAATCACTAACTTTGGGAAACCGTTTTGCAGATTTATAACTTATGTAATGTTTTATATATATACATATATATGTGTGTATATATATATAATGTTAAATGTATAATTAACATATTACCTAGCAACAATTACAGCCCTAGGTGTTTACCCAAGGGAAATGAAATATATGCCTGTACAAAGACTCGTACTTTAATGTTTTTCACAACTTAATTTTTAATAGACAAAAACTGGAAGCAATCCAACTGCCCATCAACCAACGAATAGATAAATTGTAGTAATTCCATACAATTAATATTCCTCAGCAATAATACGGAATAAACTCTCCAATACACACAACAATGGATGAATCTTACAGACAAACTGAGTGAATGAAGATGATGTAAGGGGGTACATACAGTGTAATTCCATTTATATGAGTCCCTAGAAAATCCAAACCTGAATTTTAATGAGAGAATGCAGTTCAGCAGTTGCTTGGGGCTGGGAGGGAGTGAGATTGACTGAAAAATGGCTTACGGTTATTTTTTAGGGGTAATAAAAATGTTTTATGCCTTGATTATGGTGGTGGTTACACACGTGTGTCAAAATTCATCAAACTGCATTATTAAAATTGATGTATCTTACTGTATATAAGTTATGCCTTAATAATGTTGATTGAAAATTAAGGGTAACCATTTCAGAAATAGGAATAAAATGCACAATTTTCTGTATTACCATAGGGGAAAAGGAAAAATAAATAAAACTAAATCTTTTCAATAGAGGGCAGAAAAAAACCCAATTATTATTAGAATGAAGTTTGGATTTGAAGAGACTTGCTCAAATTCTGTATTTACCACTTCCTAACTCAGATAAGTTACTTAATACATACAACTCAGTTTCCTCATCTGCTTTTATGAGTTTAATAATTACGCCTATCTTAAGGTGTTGATTTAAAGATTAAACGAAATTATAAACACAAAATGCTTAACAACGGATGAGATATAAAGTATTCAATCAATCCTAAACGTTTTTTATCGGTATTATAATATTGAGAGTAATATTTTGTAAGTCAATCTTCTGATTCTCTCCTAGTACCATATTAATATTCTTTTCTGTATTTAACTCAGGTTGCTACTCTGCATTTATTTGCATGCTAGTTTGTTTAATTTCTCAGTCCCTCATCGGGATGTGAGTTGCCAGGCAGAAACCATGCCTGTTTTGTGCACTTTTGCACCCCGGGACTAGCACTGCCCTGGCCCATGGTGGATACTCATTGTCCCTTTGTGAATGATTAAGCCTTTCTTTGAACTATTCACAGTGTTTATCTCTGCTAAAAACTTAAAAATTCAGAAGTTCTTACATAATTGAATCACTCTATATAACCCTCACTTTTATGGGTAGAGAAACTGTCTTGGAAAGGTTATACTGTTGCCTCACATCATACAGCTAAATGGAGACAGAGCCACAGCAAGAAGCCAAATTGTTGAGCTTATGATATAAATAACTTATGATATACAGTGAACTTTCAACTGACCCAGGAAGTATTCTTTTTGGCTCTGAAACTTCACCTCCTCCCATTTTAATATCTGAGCTGTGGAGGCTGTATGTGCTGGGATAAGTCCAAATTCAATATTTTTATCTCCCAACATTTATGTTGGCCACAATGCTGAGTAAAGTGCCATTTATACAGATGTTATGTGTCTAAAGGTGCTCCTCAATATTGATGAATACATAAAAGAACAATGGCTTCATCTTGCTTATATTGGCAAATGCACTTTGGGGAGATTTTGATTTGCTTTTAAAGTTTAGAGCTCTACAAAATCATCTTTTGTACCTCTGACAAACACAGACTTGTTTTAAAAGGATTTAACTTTTGGTTGTGTTTCATTTACCTCTCTTCCAAAAGGAATAGCGGTGGTTGCACACATGTACGTGTGCCTAATTAACTGTTATTTTATCTTCCTCCAAATTCATCACATGCACCTAGCAGCAGTCTTGGCTTTCACAGAAGCCAATGTAATTGTAGGGAATTAGCTTTCATTACACTTGGACCAAACAGAACATGTTTGAAAGGGTAAAGTCTGTGGAAAGCAGAACTGTGTATTTTTTCCCCCTCCCCTCCAGAGATGATCCAATAAAATGGCTTCTTCTTCTGCACAAAAGCCAGGAATTTGCAGGTCGGCAGACCCTGTCACTGCTGTTCTCTCTTCCTGGTGTAAAGAGCCAGATCTCCTGAGAGAGTAATAATTAAGATCCTCAGGAAGGTGCAGGGGGGCAGGAGCAACAAAGGAGTTAGGAGCCCTATAATCTGAGGGGGGGAGACATCAAAATAAACAATGATTTTATTTAAATAAGCTGAATTACCCTAACAAGCTGTTTTTCAATTTCAGCAGCACTTGAAATTTTATCTTCTTAACTCTACCCAAGGTATTGCCTTCTGCCCCTGGAATGAAATATTAGCAATAGAAGCACACTCCCAGTTAGTCTTCATTCAACCCCAAACTTTAATAGAAATAACCTGTCGGCTTTGATTGAGTGTGATATCACTAGAGGAGCCTTGAATTGAAACTGGGGGATAAAGAAAATTGCACAGTGTGTGAAGCCAGTTTGACTAAAATGGAAATTTTACTTCAGTCCCATCTGGCTGTCAAAAGGCCACTTCTAATACCTTCACAGAGCAATTTACCTTCACAGCAAAAAATAAAAAATAGAAACTGAAAATGCAAAAGAACCAAGCTAAACCAAAAAACAAACAAACAAAACAAAATAAAGACCCCAAAACCCTCTCTCTCCTTTTCAAAGTTTGAAGTCTTGTTCTGCATCATCTCTCTAGGGGCTGGGAATGAGCACAGCTCACTAAACTTTCCTAGTAGGCTCAGCTCTCCTTTGTCATTAAGCACATGCAATTTTCTCGGATTTTAAGTCTTTGAAAAGAAGAAAAATCATCCCCAAATAGAAACTCCTAAATAATCTGTCAAATACGTGATTGAAAATGTATTCCACTCTTGCTTCAAGATTATGAGAGAAGGCAAGGTAGTGTTTGCTATGGACACATGCAGCAGAGTTGGCAGAGGACATGGATCCTTTGAAAACTTGAAGGCCATATCCCAGATCTGCTGCTGGCCCCCAAAGAGCACTTTACATCCAGGATTAGCGATCTTGCTTCTTTGGGAAAAATTGGCTAAAATTGATTTGCTAAACGAAAATGAATTTTTGGTGACAGTCACATATGAATAGGTGAATGTTGAGAACCCTGATGTACATGTAGTGGGACATGAATGGGAGGGATGGGGACATTCTGATTGTGACACAGAAGCATTTTTTAAAAAGACATTTGCTTTACTGTCTCACTGAACACTCTTTGATGTCCTATCTCAATGTCTGTTAAAAATCTTTGCAGAAATATGATGAAGAATGTAGATGTGATCTTAGAGACACCCTTCAGAAACAGGCTCTGTTTGCCTATTAAATATAAAGTGTTTACCCAGACTAACCAAAGAATCAGAGAAAATGAATCTTATTTGGGAGGGGAAGAGCAAGTTCATGAATTCTATTTAGACAGTTTCTTGGAAGGAGTTCTCTTTGGTCAGTGAAAGAGAGCAGAGTCTGTATCTATATTTAGTCACGTTTGGGTGAACAGACACACACACACATAAAAAAAAATAAAAACAACCTTGGGCATCCTTGCCTCTTCTTACCCTCCAGAACAAAATATAGACCCTGAGGAACAAAATAAAGAATCATTGGAGGATTTCTCTCTCAAGTCTTTTCTCACTATACCCCTATCAAAAATACATCAATAAATAAAAGAAAGACTTGAAAGCAGTTATTATTATATATCCATTTTATAGATTTGAAAACTGATGCTTTGATGCTTAGGAAGGTAAACAACTTGCCTAAGATCAACCAGCTGATAAGCGATGATGCTGAAATACAATCCTTGATTCTTTTATTCTGTGGTCCATCCTGTTGGTCTATAGCCATCTAGCCTTCCTTCCCTTGGTCTCTCCTTCCAGGAAGCATCCTGCTACCTTCTCATCTAGTGTCCTCCAGGAGTCAAGATGTTACCCATCAGGGTTCTTGGCCTTCCTTAATCAATAGAAATTGATCAGAGGCCAGACAAAAAATTTAGCAAGGCTTTATTGGGGCCCCCACTGCAGCTGGGGGGAGAAAGAACAAGTGACAGGTTCCCTTGCTCACTCTCTATGGGTGGGGTGTCGCACGAGCTGGTTCCTTATATGGGGTGAAGGTAAGGGTGTGTCCAGGGGCTGGGCCGGAAGGGTGGCTTAGGTGCTTTGCCCACCCCTTCAGTGGTGCTGAGTGCAGGGGGCATGCACAGGACCCTGCTTTTGCTCCCGACCCCCTGTTTTTGCTCCCGGCTCTTCTGAAGTGGCAGTTGGGTTTTTGGTCTTTTTCTATCTTGTTGTCCAGAATTTGCCCCAACTGCACATGCTTGCAGTTATTTTTAGTTCCTTAGAGTTTCTTTGTATTTTGTTGCTTGAGGAGACGTTTGTCCAGGTGCAAGCACTGCAGCAAAGGGTCCCAGGTCCCAACCTGTCTCAAAGCGTTCTGCGTAGAATTATAACAAGCCTCTCCTTTCCATTTTCAGGACATTCTCTGATCACTTTTCACATATATGTCCAGTACCCTATCATACAAGGCCATGCTTTCTAATGTCAGACATAATTTTTATATTCGCATATTTGAGCTAAAGTACCAATGCCTGATAACAATGTATCACAATTATATCCTAAATTGACTATTCAAAATACTCCTTTAATTACACCAGAATGCTTTAGCCATAGATCTCTCCACTTTCCCCTACTTCATTGGTCCTTAGGATACAATTCATATTTCTGACTTCTCCTCACACCATTGTTTTCCAGCCAGCACATAGCCCTTAGCCTTCTTCACCCAACTCTCTTCTCCATGTCACTCCTATTTTCCATGCCTTGCATGTGAGCTGTACCCTACATGGAACACTGCACACAAGCACTCAGTCTTTTCAAAAGCTTAGCTATCCAAAGTAGTTGCATATATATTCTTTAATTTAGTTGTTATAGAACCCAGTGCTGTGAGATTTACTATTATGTATTTTACATGTAAGAATATCAAGAATTTGGAGTTCCCTGGCTGTCCAGTAGTTAGGACTTAGAGCTTTCACTGCTTGGCTCTGGGTTCAATCTCTGGTCAGGGAACTAGATCCCGCAAGCTGCACAGTGTGGCCAAAAAAAAAAAAAAAAAAGAATATCAAGAATTCAAGAGGTTTATAAAGGCAAATTACCCAGGAAGTTTAAGCTTTTGAGGTCTTCACTTGTGCAGTGTCCTGTGAATGCTTCTGGGAGTTGTTCCAGATATGGAAACAAAGTCAGGAAGCATCTCTATAAACATTTCTAGTATCTCAAGAGAAAAAAAGGATCGGACTATGCAAGTCTCAAGTAGTATGTTATGATTTCTTTTTTCATTCTTAGTAAATAATCATACTTACATTTCATTTTGTATTTGCATTCTTTTTACTTAAAGATGACACACCAAAATTGTATATACCTTAAGCCCACAAAATGTGGATCCAACCCTGAGTTGTTGAACTTGCCCAAAACAATGAAGTGAGGGTGGGGGGGGGGGAACTTGAGCTCAGTTCCTCCAATTCCAGGTCCTGGTGTCCTTTCTGTGCACCAGATACTGGCATTGCAGTTACCTGTGGAGGCCCAGGTGAGTAGGGACTTCCTCCCTGAAGTCTTCTCAAGGCCAAAACAATATCAGCGTGTTTCTTTGGATCTCACACAGTACCTTGTAAGGCCCTTGATTTTTTTTTTATAGCAAACTTGTTCACTACTTTGTTATGCATTTGTTGTCTCATTTCTCTAGTTAAACTGGAAGAGATCCTGGGTCAAGGAACATGCCGTATCTCTCTTCACCTTGCTGAAAGCAGTTGTCATGGCATGAACTTAGTGAAGAGCAACTAAGCTTATCAGATCATAGAAAGCCTTTCCTGTACACCAGGTATCCTGCTGGGGATCTTCATAGGCTTCTAATTTTAGACTTGTGTGGAAAGTTTATGGTCTAAGATGACGTGAGAACCTAAGGACCCTGCAAGATGATAGAAGGCAGATTCATGTGTCTGTGTCTTTGCTTTCAATGTTGACCTCCAATCAGAAGTTGCTCCTAACTTCTACCAGTCACTCATTCATTCGTTCAGCAAATATGTCTCAGGCACTGTCCTAGATTCTAGGGACAAAACTGAAAAAGATTCTCTCTCTTCCTTCTAGGAGCAAAGCAAAGCAAAGCCAGAATTTATGAATTCATTATCAATGATGATATGATTTCTATAAAAAATGTAAGTAGTCTGGATTATTTTATGCTAGTCCATGAAATGAGGCTTATGCCAGGTAAATGAGCCAATTATTTTTACTTGGCAATGTACACGTGTTTTAAGGAATAAATTTATCCAGAAAATTTGTCTGTAGACTAAATCTTGCCTTCTTTTTCTGGTAAGTTTCCATATAAAATATGACACTTTTTCTTATGGAAAAAGTCCTTTCAGTTGAAACTTTTATGGGTGTGCAGCGTGAACAGCAAAGGAACGTGGTGAGTTGTGTTTACGTGGTTTGTGCGGTCAAAATGATAGGTTGATTACTTACTTTCTCAGTTAAGAATGTACTTCTTCATGAGAACACTTTTCTACTCTCCTCCACACCCAGTTTTCTGCCTCTGATCAGGAATTTCTAACCCTTCTGACTTGCTCTTTCCCTGATTATCTGTGAGATATAGCACTAGGACTACAAAATCATACTGGCAGTTGACAGGTGTCCTGCAGTAGGTCTAGTATAATATTTCATAAATTGAAAATTTTTCACCCTTTTAAATAAGAATGTTTTTTGAAATTTGGAACATTAAATACCTTTAAAATAATTGCTGGAACAACCCCCACTGATAGCTCTTTTGTGGAGAAGGAAGGGACTAACAGAGACTCCATGTCTTACATTTCTTTAGTGTTTCTCCTAAAACGTGGTCTATGCTAGGCACAGAGTAAGTGATTTTTATTGCTTCCTTGTCAGTGCTCACCACACCTGGCATGAGTTACCTTTCACATTTACTGATGTAGCTGTGAGTTGCTCCCACATCTCAGAGTGAGCACATTGAAGATGGGTGTTATTCTACCTCATCCCTACCCCTCCCACACTCCACACCATGCCAGGGGGTTGTGGATGGCCAGTGAATGCCAGAGGAATGAATGCACGAATTACCTTTTACCTTGATTTTCATAATGACTAGATATTGATGGTTCTCCTGGAACTAGTATCAACGTACACAAGCTTTGTTCTCAAGGAGCAGGTAAGATGTATGGAATCTCACCTTCTCTGTTCTATACGACTAACTCTGACTTGTCCTGAAGAAAAATCTCAGAAGTCGCTTTTTCCTGAAAGGTTTCCTGACTCTTGAATAAATGGCAGTCCTTGCCTGTTACACAAACGCTGGTCCAGGTTACTACGTTCATTCCCTTCCTGCATACACCTGGGTGTTCTTGGCGCTGTGCTGGGTGAACATCTTTGCACTTAGGGAATTGTTTGCTGTTTATCATCTCACAGTCCCTCATCCCCCACTGGATCTGTAGAGAAGACCAAGCATGGATTCAGGGGACCCTGTTGGAACACTGTTCCCCCCTATTCCAGCTTCCAAAGCATTCCCTCCGAGCCTATAATATGTGTGGCTCCTGGAAGGGGACTTACTATCATGTGACCTAATTTAGTCCTTTCCTAAGTTAAAAAAAAAAATTGAATTATGCTTCCATGTAACATCATCACTTGCATAAACTGAATTACTCTTGCTTAAGGAAGCAAATGTTTCTAAAATAACATTGATTTTTGGAAATCTCTGGCCTGTATTCTCTAGCTGCATAATAAAGATCCCCATTCCATCTTTGACCCCTTGGTTTGTCGTAAGAGACCTGGGCCATGGCTCAGAGGGGGCCTGTGTGTCCACCCTTCCGGAGTTTGGCTGCCAGGATCCTGGCATGGAGAGATGCTTCCTCAACCAGAGGCATCTTCCTGCTCCAGGTGTCACGTGGCTCTATGGTCCCTGCAGACTTCCTCACGCCCAGCCACTGCTGTCTCCTTACAGAATTGGAAAGTTGCTTGTTTCTGTCTTGTTGTGTCACACTTGGTCCCCTGGGCCCTGAAACAACACTGTGTGTGTTTTGTGTCCCACAGATTTCCTCATGATAAAGACTTCTTGAGTTTTCACTGACAGCCCTCCATCTCGGAACTTAGACCTTGTGAATGGGGCTGAGCAGGTGGGTCGGGAGCTTTAGGGTCCCCTTCACGGCCCCATCTGTCTCTCAGATGCTCATGCACTCAAGTCATTTCTGCCTTGAGGCCTCTTTCTGTCATGCAAAATGATGTCTGAAGGCCAGAGGTTGCCAATTTTCTGACAGGGTCAGACCCTGAATCTCAGAGTCTCTGAATCTGGGACAAAACTTTGGCATTTCTGCAGTGGTAATCTATCAGGAATGAAGTAAAAAGACTAAAATACAACATGCTCCACTTATGCAGTGAGCATTAGACTACCGGTGACTGTTCTATTGTATGACATTGTGGCAGGTGAGTCAGCATTATCTGCAGAGAGAGTGAGACTACTGTGTCCAAACAGAAGGATATGGGGCTGGAGACAACCCTGGGGCCAGGTCCCAGCCTCTCCTCTTTCCAGCTCTGTGAACTTGAGCAAGCATTGTAACACTTTCAGCTTCTTATCTCTTATCTAAAAATGACATTTTTCAAAGAACTAGAACAATCTTAAAATTCATATGGAATCACAAAAGACTCTGAATTGCCAAAGCAATCTTGAGAGAAAAGAACAAAGCTGGAGGTATCACCATCCCAGAATTTAGACTATGCTATAAAACAACATGATACTGACAGAAAAAAAGACACATAGATCAGTGGAAAAGAATAGAGAGCCCAGAAATAAACCCACACACTTATGGTCAATTAATCTGCAATAAAGGAAGCAAGAACATGTAATGGAGAAAAGACAGTCTCTTCAATAAGCGGTGCTGGGAAAACTGGACAGCTACATGTAAAAGAATGAGATTAGAACATTTCCTCACACAATATACAAAAAAATCTCAAACAAACAAACAACCTCAAAATGGATTAAAGCCCAAATGTAAGACCTAAAGCCATAAAACTTGTAGAGGAAAACATAGGTAGAACACTCTTTGACATAAATCGTAGCAATATTGTTTTGGATCCATCTCCCAAAACAAAGGAAATAAAAGCAAAAATAAACAAATGGGGTGTAATTAAACTTAAATGCTTTTGCATGGCAAAGAAAACCATCAACAAAATGAAAAGCCAACCGATGGACTGGGAGAAAATATTTGCAAATGATATGACTGATAAGGGGTTAATATCCAACATATATAAACAGCTCATACAACTCAGTATCAAAAAAATAAACAACCCATCAAAAAATGGGCAGAAGACCTAAATAGACATTTTTCCAAAAAAAGACATACAGATGGCCAACAGGCACATGAGAAGAGGCTCAACGTCTCTAATTAGAGAAATGTATATCAAAACAACAATGAGGTATCACCTCACACCAGTCAGAATGGCTATCATCAAAAAGTCTACAAATAGCAAATGTTGACAAGGATGTGGAGAAAAGGGAACCCTCGTACACTGTTGGTGAAAATATAAATTGGTGCAGCTACTATGGAAAACAGAATGGAGGTGTTTTAAAAAACTAAAAATAGAGCTACCACATGATCTAGCAATCTCACTCTTGTGTCTATATCTGGAAAAAATGAAAAAACTAATTTGAAAAGATACATGAACCTCAATGTTCATAGTAACATTATTTCCATAGCCAGATGTGGAAGCAACCCAAGTGCCCATCAACAGACGAAGGGATAAAGAAGATGTGGTATATTTACAACACAATATTACTCAGCCATAAAAAAGAGTGAAATTCTGCCATTTGCAGCAACTTGAATGGATCTAGAGAATATTATGCTTAGTGAAATGACAGAGAAAGACAAATACTAAATGATATCACTTATTTGTGGAATCTAAAAAATAAAAGAAATGGATGTATATAGCAAAACAAAAACAGACTCACAGATATAGAAAACCAACTAGTGGTTACCAGCTGGGGGTGCAAGACAGAGGTAAGGGAAAGAGATACAAATTGCTATATATAAAATAGATAAGCAACAATGATATATTTTATAGCACAAGGAATTGTACCTATTATGTTGGAACAACTTTTAATGAAGTATAATCTGTAAAAATAATGAATCACTATGCTGTACACCTGAAACCAATGTAATATTGTAAATTAACTATTCTTCAATAAAAATAACTAAATAAATTGGAAACAATAAAATAAAAATGAGGATGATTATACTCAGCTTCCTGCATTGTGATGATTAGAAATATGAACATACAACGCCTAGCACGTAACAGATATTCAACTAATGTCATGACTCCTTTTTCATTCATTGTGAAGGAATTTATAATCCAATAAATGAGACCAAAACAATGCAATACCTAAATTTTACCAATTAAGATTCAATAAAGTATTAAAAAAGAGTAAACAATCTCTCTGCTTTAAAGACTCAAGTAGAAGGCAGGAGAAAGTTATCTCCCAGTTAGGGAGAGAGAGTTCTAATATCCCAAATATTCCAAATATCTAATATGTTTATTAGTAAAATTTGAGTCAGGAGAGGTTTTAGAGAGTTCCTGACATCACTCTTCATCCAAAAAGCAATTAGAAAATTGTTCTATAGAGAACGAACTTATGGTTACCAGGAGGAAGGGGGGTGGATAATTAAGGAGTTTGGGATTGACATGTACACACTGCTATATTTAAAATGGATAACCAACAAGGACCTACCATATAGCACAGGGAATTCTGCTCAATATTCTGTAACAACCTAATTGGGAAAAGAATTTGAAAAAGAATAGATATATGTACATGTATAACTGAATCATTTTGTTGTACACCTGAAACTAACACAACATTGTTAATCAACTGTAGTCCAATATAAAATAAAAAGTTTAAAAAAACCCGCTAATCTCAGAAGGCCACATACTGAATGACGGCCTTTATCTAACATTCTTGAAATGGCAAAATTATAGTGATGGAGAACAAATTAGTGGATGCCAGGCTGGTGGAGGAAGGTGTTTGGTGTGACCATAAAGGAAGGAAGATTTTTGTGGTGATAGAATGGCTCTGTATTTTGATTGAGGTTGTGGTTACACAAATCTACACCCATGATCAAATGATGGAAATATATACAGTGTATTAATGTCAATTTCCTGGGTTTGATATTGTGTTATAGTTATCTTAAACGTAAATGTTGGGGGAAAATGGGTGAAGAGTTTATGAAACCCCTCTATACTATCTTTGAAACTTTTTGTGATTCAATAATTATTTCAAAATAAAAAGTTAAAAAAAAAACTATATCCAATTGTACAAACATGAAAAAAAAAAGTGTTCTAATTGATGTTCAGGCCTCCTATTGCATCAAGAAGCTGTTTTAGACATTTGTTGCAAAACGTTCAAAAGCAAACAGTGCCATGAGCTATGGTTCTACTCATTAAGTGTCAGCCCTGATAAGGATCCACTGGGCCCCTACATGCTATCATGACTACCTGGGTGCTCATTTGTGACTCATGTGGAAAGTAGGAAAAGAGGAGTTTTTCACAGATGTGGTAAAATACCTTGGGAAGCCCCAAGAGGAGGTATCAGAAGATGCTATTTGCAGGGACTAAGGACTGAGAAAGAGATCCTTTTATACTTTGTGGTACATCATACTATTTTTTATGTTTTGAGAACCATACAATGACTTTTCCCTTAATGAAATCCATCACTTGTTTGATCACTTGCATTCTGCTTAACAGGAGAGAAGGATCCTCTAAATGCTATAAAAATTGCCCAATTTTAGCTAAATTTCCCCTAGACTGATTTATTTTCCTTGTTCTTCTAGCAGACATTTTTGTTTTAAACTGTCAGTCTCCCATGCACCTCCTTGAGCATCCATGAAAGATAAAATAAGGAAGCTGAGAGGTATCGACTGTTTCTGGCTGTCATTAGGCTCAATGCTGGACACTGTAGGGAAAAGGATCCATGTCAGGAAGGTTGTGGTGTGATCACTGACAGCAGTGAAGGACTAGCTTCATCTGTGAGAGAATGCTGGGCATGAGTATAATAAGGAAGGGAGAAAGATAGAGGGTAAGGAGAGAAAAATAAACTCTCCTTATAATATGTTTTCCTGAAGGTCGAGTTTCTGGTTTGCCTTGAGCAAGTCACGTAAATTTTCTCGGAATCTGATATAAAATAAGGATGATATTCTATTAGAAATATTTTATGAGTATTAGGAATACTATATGTAGGTTGTTTAAATACCAGGTAAAAAATTTAGGACCCTTAAGCTAATCATGACAATGTAAGTTTCACTGGCACACAGTGATGTCAAAAGTACTCCAATGGTGACCAGAGGGCAGGGTTGTTGAACTTGTCTGTATGGCTAGTAGGCCCCATATTATATTGGAACAAATTAAATTTAAAGCCAAAAAACATTAATCACTTCTTAGCTGGGGATCTTTGGGAGAGGCAATCAACCACAGGCCCTAAGTCTTCCTGAACCCTGCTAGCTGAGTAGGCCCCAAATGCAAAGCGCTGACTACCCACTACCGAGCCCTTTCCCTGGTTAATATTTTCAGCCAGCAACCTTGAGGGATGAAGCCAAGTCTCTGTTAGAGACAAAGCAAATTTGCTTGCTGCTTGTTATAAGATGATGGATTTCCCAAGCCCAGTATTTTTCAGCTGTGATACACACCTACCACATGCACAACATTCATATGAGTCCATGAAGGGACTTGGGGTTAAGGAGAAATCATTTAAATTATACTGCTTGCTGTGCTGTGAGTCATAAAGTTCTTTGTCTCTGATCCAAGATTCTTGTGGCATCTGCCAGCAACCACAACAAAGTAATAAGCTAACTTACTAGCTCGTAAGTTGGACAAAATCAAATCACAGACCTGACAGTGTCCTAGGTCAAATTCTTTTATTTCTCAAATTCTTAGTTTGCTCATCTGTAGACTATAGATAATTGCAATACTATTGAAAGATAGATGTGAGCATTTAATAGGTTATTAAATTTTACAGGCTGGCCTGGGTCCTGAGCCACCACTAAATGATTGGACCCTCTCCAAGGATGTTGCTGGACCATTGCTATGCACCGTCAGAACCATACCACCTATCAGAGCATTGATTTCTTCTTTTTTCCCACACATCAGTTTCACCTTGCCATTGGACACTATGCAGCTTGAGAACAGGGTCACTATTGCACGTGTCTTCTGTAACCCTGATTGTGCTCAGCACAGGGTCACAAAGATCCTCAACACACACAAAACAAGTATTCAGGCATACAGTGCACATATACCTCTGTCCTTCATTAAGGCCCTAAGCTTCCTACACCTCATCCATAACACGGAATTGATAGATAAAACCTGTGTCACCTGTCTCATTAGCTTTTGCGGGGAGACAAGGATATAATCGATATATTTGTAAAATTATGAATCTTTGAAATCATAAAGTAATAAGATAATAACTCATATTTATTGAATGCTCTTTGTGTATAAGCTACTAAATCCACATATCTCATTTTAGCCTCCCAATAACTTTTAAAATATTTTTCTAATTATTTTACAGATTAGGAAACCAAGGCTCAGCAAAGTTGAGTACGTTCCCCAAAGTCACACAGCTACCAAGTGAGACAGACAGGATTTGAATCCAGGGCACCCAGACTCTACAGTTGTGTTGTCCAATAAGGTAGCTGCTAGTCACATGTGGCTACTTCAATTAAAATTCATTAAAATGAAATAAAAATAATATTATTCCTATTTCATAAACGTAGAAACCAAGGCTATGAGAAACAAGAAATTTCTCCCAATTTAGAGTGTTAGCAGTGATAGGACCAGGATTCAAATGATGTAGGGCTGCTGATGCCAAGCTGGCATTATGGATCTCTTTGTAGGTACACGGTTTCCCTATCCCTGGGATGTTTGGCTGCTTCAGTTTGTTTTTGACACTCAGCCATATTCAGACGAACAGCTGAAACTCTAGATCCAAGGGATCCCCAGGGAGTCCCACTCTATGTGAATGGAAAGCGAGAACACACTGTCTTGAAAATAATTGATGGCCAACAAATGTTGGTCGAGGTGAATTATCATCTTTTTCATTAACTGCTGTTGTTACAGTTCTGAAACAGAGTTGTTCCAGAGACGAAAACAAATCTGGAATCTTTGGATGAGAAAGCTCTCTCACAGCTGACACATTTACAAGTATGGGACCTAAATATTTCCCACAGGCTGTGTCAATGCCCAGTGAAAGGCAAAGATAAGGAATATTACAGAAAGTCAGAAAAGCCAGAACTCGTCATGAATAGGGAGCAGACAGGTGAACCTCAGGAAGTGGGGACTGACTTGAGCCTTGAAGTTCACGGAACTAAGCATGTAGGCTTCTTAAAGGCCACACCCTGATCCCCTTTCTAGCTTGATTTCCTGAAAACTCAGCATTTTGAAAGCCCCACAGTGCTTTAATTTCCTTACACATATTTGGCGCTTCTTGCTTACCTGTGTGTTTTTGCCCTTGACAGTTATCTCTTAAGCCATGCGTAATCTCCATAAGGCTGATTAGTCACTCTCTTTTGTGCTACACAAGAATCCTGGGCTCACTTCTAAAACTGCTCTTATCTGATTTGTTTATGCTTCTTTCTCCCTGGATCAGTTAATTTTCACTGCTTAAGGAACCATCTCAAAACTTAGTGGCTTAAAACCACAATCATTTATTATTGATTGTGATTCTAAGATTCAGCAGAGTAGTTCTGCTCACCTGAGCTAGGTTTGGTTGACCTCAGCTGGGCACATTCCAGTGTCTGTAGTCAGTTTGTGTGCAACCCAGGGTCTAGCTGCCTTAAGGATGGTCTTCCTTATAGGGCTGTTGGTTGTGGGATGAAAGAACTGGGCCACAAGCCTCCCCAAAATTCAGCCTGCTAGCCTGGGCTTATTTACATGGCAGTTTTAAAAGCAAGAATAGAAGCCCCCAAGGTCTGTTGAGACCTGGGTTTGGAAATGCCACAGTGTCACTTCTGCCATATTACATTGGTCAAGAAAGACCCAAGACCCACCAGACACAAAGGGTGGGAGTTGCTACACATCATCTTGCAAAGGGGTGATAATTGAGGCCATTTTTGTAAAAGATCTACCACACTTCCTTGGTATCTTTCTAAGGATAGAAACTAAGTTTTACTCATCCACAGAACCTATCAGGAGTTAGGGATTTGTGAATATTTTATGATGGATGTTGATGAGTGGAAAATATTAGAAAAAACACTCTAGACAAAGGAAATAGGGAAGTCGGACAAGCCATGTATGTTGGTTGTCACTATGGAAAACAGGTACTCTAGGTGAGGACCTCTGATTCTACCACTGCCACGTGGACCAAACTTGCTGTTTTTCCCATGCATTCCATCTTCCCCTCACTGACATCAACTCTTCCTTAGCCCCTTCCCTGACACACATATAAAGATATTTCTGAGGAGGAATATATGGCTCAAAGAATACTCCTGGTAAGTGCACTCTCTTCCTTACTACATAGATCTTTACTAGTAATTTCTTGTCTGTTCTCTCTAAATGTTACCTGGGCTGGATAGGTGTGAAATTTGAGGGTCATGTCCCCTCATGAAAACTTCTTCTTTTCATATTTCCTCTAAGCCACTTTCTTCTCCACCCTTCTCTCTGCAGCTCTCACTCGAGGTTAGAGTTTTGGGACACATTTCAGGAAGTAGGATGCTGGAAACATGGAAATGGAAACAGGTAAGAGACTGGAGTCAAAAATAGGGTGAAAGGCTAGTATGCCTCTGTCAAGGTCAATTTATAATCTGTTAAATTCTCTCACACAAAGACTCACCTCTAGTTGTCTCTGAGGTGAACTCTATTTTATTCTTGCACAGAGTTTACTCACCTTGGGGAGGGAGAGAGGGAGGTTACATTAAAGAATTTCCCAAAGGATATTTTATGGAAGTATTAAGACAAAATGTAGCGGGAAAGTTTCCATGGTCTAAAATTTTTGGGGAGCTAAGACATGCTTCAAATTACATCTTCTTAATGGAGATTCATGTTGTATGAATCAATATTCCCAGTGTTTTGAAAACAAATGTAAAATCTATGAAACATACTTTAGAAAATGGTGCTCCAGTTTTCAGAGCATGTGAGGAAATGATAGAATTACCACAGATACCTAAATAAAATTACCCTAAAATTTAATGATTTAATGACTGTGTGTAACACTCACAGATTTTCTAGATCAGGATTTCAGGCAGAGCATATCAGCAATGGCTTGCTTCTGCTTCGTGATATCTGGGGTCTCAGGCTGAAAGACGTCAAGCTTGGGGGCTGGAATCATCTTAAAACTCACTCACATGTCTGATCATTAATACTGGCTGTAAACTAAGACTTCAGTTGGGGCTGTTGACTAGGATACTTCCATGTAGTCACTCCATGTAGTCTGTGCCTTCTCATCACATGATGACTGAGTTCCAAGAGGGGGTGTAATTGAGCAGGACCCTAGGGGCCTTCCCAGGTCGGATCTCCCCCATGTCCTCCACTTGCCTCTGGTGTGTAGGAAATTTTAGTTTCCTAGGCCTTCCCTAAGTTCCAAAGAATAAATTTAATCAGAGGAGTGAGAAAATGCAGAAAGAAGGGAGAACAGTCAAGCAAGACCAAAGAATAATACTTTAGCCATTAAACAAAGTTAAGGACCTTTAGTTCCTCCTCAAGGGCCATAGATAATATTCTGAGCCATGTCCTTTGAGCTGTTTTGCAGATACTGAAACCCCCACTGTTGGGAGAAGTTAACTGAATGATGCCCACAAGCACACAGACCCCAGACCAGTCGGAACCAGAAGGTTGATGATGTTGACTCCTGATTACATCATTACCAACTAATCAGAATCATGTCCACGAGCTGATCACATACCCACAAACTGCCTCCCTCACCCTGTCTTTAAAAACCTTTTCCTGAAAGCCTTTGGGGAGTTTGGGTCTTTTGAACGCTAGCTGCCTGGACTCCTTCCTTGGTGCCCTGCAATAAATGCTGCACTTTCCTTCACCACAACCTGGTATCAGAAGATTGGCTTTACTGTGAGTGGGGAAGCAGACTCAAGTTTTGTTCAGTAACAAGGGAATCCTGAGAGAGCCAAGTGTAAGTCATAACACTTTTATGATCTAGTCTTGGAAGTCATGTGGTACCACTTCTGTCACATTCTACTCATCAAAGTGGTCACAAAATCTGCTGTGGTTCAAGGGGGAAAGAAATTGATGGAGAATGGCAATGTTCTAGAAGAGCATGTGGGACTAGAAATATTGTTGTAATCTTTTTTTGAAAAATACTGTCTGGTATACTAATTGCGTGTAGAGGACTGTAAGGATATGAGCCTAATAAGTGCAAGAATTTGGGCAGGAAAGAAGTAGGGGAAAATGTTCAGAAATGAAATTGGAAAACACAAGATTCTCATTGGTTCATATAAATCATCATGGACTACATTACGCCCTCAGACTATATGCTGCAATGAAACAGCCCAGCATTTGGAAGTTATAAAATCAGAAAAGTGAAAATATCTTTCACGATCTCCACATAAGTATCCGTTCATGCTCACTCTTAGATGTTTCACTGTATTATGTTTCACTAGAAATTAAAATAAATGGCACTTGGAGACATTAGTTAGAAACTTAAATTCATCTGGTAACTGTGGTATAGCTGGGAAAGAGGGTCTGTGCCACTTCTGCTGAGTTATGAAGAGATTGATAACAAATATACTACATTTAATAGAGTCTATTGAATATTTACATACAAAAACTTTAGAAATATTACATAATATAAACTTCTCCAGTTTTCAGCAACCTTTAGGAATAAATAGGCATGGTTAACACAGGACCTCCAGCTTTCAAGAACTTCTTTCTTAGGAATGTCTTCACGTTTCATAGGATACTACTCAAAACTTGCATATTACTGAGAAAATCCAGTGCCTGTGGGAGTTTTTATTTTCTACCAACTGATTCTATTTGGGGGCCGGAAGTGCCATATTGGACATCAGGGCTGCCCTGGGCATGAGCTCTTTTGGCCAGAGTCACCAACAACGAGTAGATGAACATTTAGCTTGTTGGCAAAGCTGGGGAGAAAATGCATCTCTTCTCTTTTCTGATGGGCTCTGTTAGTGGGGTGGTCCCAAGATTTGACAGGCTGTTTAGTGAACCAGCAACTCCCTAGACATTCATCTATGGAGCTGTGTAGGGCAAGTAGTCACCTGAGAGTAAAAATGTTGCACTTAAAAATTCTTCTCAGGAATTCCCTGGCAATCCAGTGGCTAAGACTTCGAGCTTCCACTGCAGGGAGCACGGGTTCCATCCCTGGTTGAGGAACTAAGATCCCGCATACCATGCAGCATGGCCAAAAAAAAAAAAAAAAAAAATTCCTTCTCACAGCCTTCTCCTTCTGACAAGATGGAGCCACCCCATTCCTCCAAGGCCCTCTACCTTGTAACTGAAAAGCCCTAGACATAACACAATAATCCAGCCTAGAAAGTCTCTGAAATGTAGAAAAAAGATGGGTTGCTTAGGACCTCTGTTAGGACTTGAGAACAACACAGTGGTGACTTCTCTGGGTTTTCTTCTTGCTTCCAGGTAAGGCGCTGAGGAAGCCTCAGATCCAGACCACCAAAAGAGGCACAAAAAAAGGCACAGAAAGAAATGAAGCTGCATGAAGTCTGTTTCCCAAGGCAAAGAACAAGCAAGGGTGGACTAGCAACGAAAAGCCTTACTTCAGTCAAATACTAATGGAAATAACATTGTCTTCAGCCCTGGTGGACTCAGCAGGGATGAACAAAATGTTGAACTTCCATACCACAATCTCATGACCCTTGGAAGCAAGTTCTCGTTTCTACTCTGGGTATTGTCAGGGAGGTTGAGCAGGGACCTGATCTTCCATCCCTCTTCTACCAAAAGCAAGGGGCATGCAGTGAAGTGTCAGTAAAGCTGAGTAGGGGACTCTTCATTCCCTGCCACAGCTGGAGCAGGCAGCGCTCTGTTTGCAACCCAGCAGCAGAGTCTTAATGAGATGGAGCAAGGTGGGGCTGGTTATCAATAAGCTTCATGCCCCCTGCTCCTGCCCTACCATGTCAGGAGGGCCCTATAAGCTAAGAATACACAGCCACCCAGACCTCACGCCACCTCAACAAGAGGACTGTCTACAAAGAAGATAAAATAGAGTCCAGAGTTTCATAACATAATATCTAAAATGCCCAGAATATAACTGTAAATAACTCAAATCAAGAACCAGCAAAATCATCCACAGTCACAAACACCAGGATAAGTTATAGATTGGAATTATCTGACAAGGATTTTAAAGCAGCCAGTGTAAAACTGCTTCAACATACAATTATACATTTTTTGAAACAAAAACATTAGAAAAATCTCAGCAAAGAAATAAAAGTTATAAAAATAAATCAAGAAAAAAAAAAAAAAAAAACTCTTTCCAAAACAAACAAACAGACAAACAAACATAACCTTACTGGATGGGCTCAACAATAGAATGGAGATGACAGATGATAAAATCAGCAATCTTGAAGACACATTAATATAATTTTCCTAATCTGGACAACACAGAGAAAGTAGACTGATAAAAAAATAAACAGAGCCTCAAGGACCTGTGAGAGAATAAAGAAAGATCCAACATATGTATCATCGAATTTCAAGGAGAGGGGACAGAAATTGAGGATGAAAAAGTACTCAAAAAATAATGGCAGAAACTTCAAATTTGGGAAAAGACAAAACCCTACAGATTCAAAAAGCTGAACAAATTGAAAAAAAAAAAGATCAACTCAAGGAAGTGAAGGCTAAAACATACCATAATTAAACTAGGGCAATCTAAAGCCAAAGAGAAAATCTTGAAAGTACCAAGAGTGAAAAGACACATTACTTACATGAAAATGCCAATTTGAATGATAGTGGATTTCTCACCTGTAACAATGGAGGCCAGAAGGAAATAAAACATTTTTTTCAAGTACAGTTGATCCTTGAACAACACAGGTCTGAACTGAATGGATCTACTTATACACAGTTTTTTTTTTTTCATTAAATATGGACTACAGTACACATGATCAACGGTTAATTCACAGTTGCAGAATCACAGACACAGAGGGCCAACGGTAAAGTTATATGTGTTTTTGATGGTGTGAAGTGTTGGCGGCCCTAACCCCCGTGTTGTTCAAGGGTCAATTGTACTGAAGGAAAAGAATTGCAAACCATGAATTCTCTGTTTAGCAAAAAATCTTGCAGGAACGAAGGGGAAATAAACACAATCTCAAATAAAGGAAAACTGGGAGAATAAATTGTTAGCACACCTACCTGTAAAGCGCTGCTAAAGGAGGTTCTCTGGGCAAAAAGAAAATGTTGACAGAAGAAGGCTTGAAATTTCAGAAAGAAAAACTTTGAAGCAGTTGAATACAGGGCTAAATATACTGGACTATCTTTATCATGACTTTATTATATCATATTTGATGGTTGATTATAAAATCATCTGATGTGGTACTCAATGTATAAAGAGGAAATACTTAAGAAAAATTTACTTTAGTAAATAAAGAGGGTAAAAATACTTAAAAGGAAGTGAATTTTCTACACTTCACTAAAGGTGGTGAAACATTAATACCTGTGCTGAGTTGAGAATATTGTAATATACCTCAAGCAAACACTAGAAACTTATACAAAGTGATATACAAAGTGAGCAACCACTAAAAACACTATAAGTATATCAGATTGGTTCTTCAAAACAAATTGGTAAAATTGATAAAATTCTGATAAGACTGGCAAAAGTAAAAAAAAAAAAAAAAAATAGAAGACACAATTCACCAATATCAGAAATGAAATAAGGGATGTAGGGGATATAGGAAGGAGATAATTAGGGAATACTGTGAACAACTTTACATTCATAAATGTGACAATTTAAAAAACGTTGATCAGAAATCAAACAAGATGAAATAGAACACTTGGGTAGTATTTTAATAATTAAAGAAATTGAATTTGTTATTTAAAGTCTCCCCAAAAAGAAATCTCTAGGCCCAGGTGGTTTTATTATAGAATTCTACAATTCCACAATGTAGAACTCTAAAATTATACCAAATATTTAAAGAACTAACACCAATTTCATACTATATCTTCCAGAAAAAAAGAGAAGAAAAAATTTCCAGCAAATTTTATAAAATATTACCCTGATAGCAAAACCAGACAAAGATAATTTTAGAAAAAAAACTACAGACCAATATCTCTCATGAATTTAAACACAAAAATCATTGATAAAATATTAGCAAATCTTACCTTACACAAAAGTTAACACAAAATGGATCAAAACTTAAATATAAAACATAAAGTTCCAAATATTTTACCAAAAACAAATAGAAGGACATCTGCAGGATCTTCAGGATCGGGTTAGGCAAAGAATTCTCAGGATGACACCAAAAGCTTGGAAAGCAAGGAAAATTTGAAAATTTTGATATCATCAGAATAAAAATATTTGCCCTGAGAAAAACCTTGTGAAGAAGATGAAGAGAGAAGCTATGGACTGGCAGAAAGTATTTTCAACCATATATCTGAAAAAGGACCTCAGGTATCCCACACTTTTCTTTTCTTTCCCTTTCTTTCTTTCTATCTATCTTTCTTTCTTTTTCTTTCTTTCTTTCTTTTTTATTTTTTGAAAGTGAATACACACAAAAAACAGAAAACTTTAATTTTTGTCCCAATTAGTATTTGAAATAGCAAACCTGCTTTTTATTTTTTTATTGGAGTATAATTGCTTTACAATGGTGTGTTAGTTTCTGCTGTAGAACAAAGTAAATCAGCTATATGTATGCATATATCCCCTCCCTCGTGAGCCTCCCTCCCAACCCCCCTCACACTTTTCAAAAGTTCACTTTACACAGTACTCTTATGAAAGGTTTATAGGTATTAGCATCTGTTTTTGCCAAATGAAAGAAATCCCAAGACAAATTTTGGTTTTACAAAAAAGACTAACAATGAGAACAGTGTTCAGCATTTGTTTTGCAGGGAGCTGTTATAGAGGCAGTTTGCACCCTGAGGAGCAGCAAGAGTGGCACCTCCAAGCTCCTTCTGGAAACTACACTCAGCATCTCAGTATCCAGCTGCCTCAGCCTTGAACTGTGTCTCTGAGCATCTGTGTTTATCTTAATGTATTCTGTGCATCCCTTAACAAGATGTGTCCTAAGGTAATTGCTTCTTTGCTTTAAGCCATTTTGGCTTAGGAAAGCTTTCATAGGAACACTCTACTTTCATGGAGTAGGTGAAACCTGTAATATCTTGAATATATAATAACTCATGAAAACAAAACAAACAGCAAAAGCAAACCAGTAAGTTTCAACTGGACAAAAGACATGAAGAGATATTTTACTAAAAATGTTATATAGATATCGTATAAGGTTAAACATCATTTGTCAGCAACAAAAATGCATATTAAAGCCACAATGAGTTATCATTACATACCTGTCAGAATGGCTTAAATGAAAAAAAAAAGTGACAACACCAAGTGCTAGTGAGAATGTGGACAAACTGGATCATTCAAAAATTCCTATTGAGAATGTATAATGGAACAGCCACTCTGGAAGACAGTTTGACAGTTTCTTATAATACTAACCATGCAACCACCACGTGACTCAGGAGCAGCTGAGTTCATCCATCCATTTGTTCATCCACCCCAGAGAAATGAAAACTCATGTTCACACAAATGAATGTTTAGAGTGACCTTATTCATAATAGCTAAAAAACAACCCAGAGGTCCTTAATGGGTGGATGGTTAAACAAACTGTGGAATGCTACTCAGTAATAAAAAGAACAAGCTATTAACGCATGCAACTGCCTTGATAAATCCCCAGAGAATTTCACTGAGTCACAAAAATGTCAACCCCAAAAGGCTACATATTGTCTGATTCTGTTTATACAACATTCTTGAAATGAAAAAAATTATAGAAATGTAGACCAGATTAGTGGTTGCCATGAGTTAAAGGAGGGAATGAGAATCAAAGGTAGGTGGACATAGTTGTAAAAGGGGAACACAAGGGATTTTTGTGGTGAAGAAAATGTTCTATATCTTGACCATAACAATGGTAATATCTTGCTTGATTTTGTATTGTAATTTTTCAAGATGTTACCACTAAGGGAAATAGGAAAATGGGCATAATGAATTTTTCTATATGATTTTCTACAGCTACATATGCACTATAATTATCTCAAAATTCAAAGTTTAATTAGAGTAACCACTTGATCATGGAGGTGTTGTTACTAGGTCTACTTGGGATATTGGTATCCTCCTTGACTTACTGTGCATTCTTCCTGAAGCCTCATAACTCCTTTGCATGTGCGCCCAGCTCACAATTTGACGTATGCGTCTTCTCCCCAGCAGTGGCACAATTTCCTCTGCTTTCTGTGAATTGGCTCCTAAGTGACCAAGTCATTTGTGGGCCAGACATGCCAACTCAGGCCTAAACTCAGCAGCTATGATTGAGACCCCCTTCTTGCACAGAATGTAAGGCTTGGAGAGTGCCTGCAAGGCCATTTCCTGCAGTGACTTAATTTCCTGCAGAGGAACTTAGGTCCTGAAAGAATCAAGATTAGAATCTGACAGGTCTCGTGCTGAGCCCAGCACATTTTTTGACACTTGAGAACTTTTTACAACATGTAAGCCTTTCTCCACTAACAGCTCTGATTTTTCAAAAGCTATTTAATGGGGTGTGGCCAAGATGATGGAGTAGAAAGACCCTGAGCTCACCTCCTCCAACAGGTACACCAAAATTACAACTAATTACAGAGCAACAATCTATGAAAATGTCTTGGAGAGTAGCAAAATAAAGAGTGTCCACAACTAAAGATATAATGAAGAAACCACAACGAGACAAGTAGAGTAAGAGTGGTGGAGACACGGTATGGTTAGGATCCACACCCCTGGGTTGGCGACCCACAAATGGGAGGAATATCACAACCACACTGGTTCTCCCCAAGGAGCAGGGGGCCAAGCCCCACATGGGGCTCCTCAACCTGGGGTTCCTCCTGCAACTGGAAGATGAACCCCCAGAATGTCTGGTTTTTGAAAACCAGCAAGGCTAACTTATGGGAGAGCCAGAGGACTATCGAAAATGGAGACTCTGGTCTTGAATGGCATGTTCAAAATCTCACAAACTCTGAGTCCCAGTGCAAAGGCAGTAGCTTGAAAGGAGCCTGGGTCAGACTCACCTGCTGATCCTGATGAGCCTTGAAGAGGGAGGAGCCAGGCCCTAAGGACTGACTTGCTGGCTGCAGCCATTCTTGGGGAGCTTGTTCTATGGCAACTGACACCGGCACTGGCAAGCACCGTTTTGGAATTGTGCTTCTTGCCTATTAGCCCCAGGGGCTTACTACCCTCCAGTGGGCTGCAGCAGCCCCATGCTCCCTGGGCCATGCTACCAGCCATGCAGGGACACAGTCCTGCCTACTGGTGGGCAGGTAGCAGGCCCATGACCTCCCCCAGTCACGTAACCAGCTCCACTGGAACACAGCCCTGCCTACCAGTGGGCTGGCAGCAGCCAAGCATCACTAGGCTGTACTGACAACTGCATAAGAAGCCGACCCCAGTCTTGAGTGGGATCACAACCACCACACAAGGCAGGGCCTCACAGCCAACCTGGCTGGGAGCCACCCTCAACTACCATGCTCCCATGGTAGTTGGCCCCACAACAGAAGGTCACATGCGGCCCACATAGGGGGCACCCCGACCAGAGGGGAGTGTGCTGCTAGGCCCCATACAATGTCTCTTACATAAAGCTACTTCCCCAAGATCAGGAAACAACTGATCTAATTATAGAAATTTAAAAAAAAAGAGAATTAGGCAAAATGATTGAGATAGAAGAATGTTCCAAATGAAGGCATAAGCAAAACCTCAGAAGAAGAACTAAATGAAGTGCAGATAAACAATCAAACTGACAGAGTCCTAGGTAACGATAATAAAGAAGCTCACTGAACACAGCAGAAAAATGGATGAACATGGTGAGTTTTTCAACAGAGAGTTAAAAAATTATAAAGAAAAACTGAATGGAGCTGAAGAATACAATAACTAAAATAAAAAATAAACTAGAAGGTATCAGCAGTAGATTAGATGATACAGAGGAGTGGATCAGTGAACTGAAAAGCAGAGAAGTGAAAATCATACAAACTGAATAGCAAGGGAAAAGAAATGGGACTTCCCTGGTGGTGCAGTGGTTAAGAATCCGCCTGCCAATTCAGGGGACACGGGTTAGATCCCTGGTCTGGGAAGATCCCACATGCTGTGGAGCAACTGAACCCGTGTGCCACAACTACTGAGCCTGCACTCTAGAGCTCACAAGCCACAACTACTGAGCCCACGTGCCACAACTACTGAAGCCCATGTGCCTAGAGCCCATGCTCCACGACAAGAGAAGCCACCGCAATGAGAAGCCGACACACCGCAACAAAGAGTAGCCCTTGCTTGGTGCAAAAAAGACAACAAATAACAAGTGTTGGTGAGGATATGGAGAAAACGGAACACTCAGGCATTGTTGGTGGGAAAGTAAATTGATGCAGCCATTGTGGAAAACAGTACGGGGGTTCCTCAAAAACTAAAAATAGAACTAACATACAATCCAGCAATTACACTCCTGGGTTTTTTTCTGAAGAAAACAAAAACACTAACTTGAAAACATATATGCACCCCATGTTCCTTACAGCATTATTTACAATAGCCAAGATATGGAAGCAACCTAAGTGTCCATTGATAGATGAATGGATAAAGAAGATGTAGTATATATTTACAATGGACTGTTACTCAGCCATAAAAAAAGAAATCTTGCCGTTTATGACAACATGGATGGATCTAGATGGTATTATGCTAAGTGAAATGTCAGACAAAGACAAATACACTACGGTTTCATTAACATGTTGAACCTAAAAATCAAAACAAACAAAAGATAACAAAATGAAAATACTCATAGATACAGAGAACAAAAGGAGAGTTTCCAGAGTAGAAGAGCTGGAGGGGTGGTTGAAATAAGTGAAGGGAGTTAAGTGTTACGAACCTCCAGTTATAAAAGAGATAAACCGCATAGAGCATAAGGAATATGGTCAATAATATTGTAATAAGTTTGCATGATGACCATTTTATAATACATGCAAGTGTTAAATGACTACGTATTATGCCTGAAACATACATAATATTATATGTCAACTGTATTTCAATAATTAAAAATTAAAATGCTATTTATTAAATTATTACCCCCACCCCTCATATTTATACAGGACTTTTATCCTCCATTTGTCAGAAACAGAAAAACAAATACCGTATGCTAACACATATATATGGAATGTAAAAAAAAAAATGGTTCTCATCAACCTAGGGACAGGACAGGAATAAAGACGCAGATGTAGAGAATGAACTTGAGGACACGGGGAGGGGGAAGGGTAAGCTGGAATGAAGAGAGAAAGTAACATTGACATATATACACTATCAAACGTAAAATAGATAGCTAGTGGGAAGCAGCCGCATAGCACAGGGAGATTAGCTCGGTGCTTTGTGACCACCTAGAGGGGTGGGATAGGGAGGGTGGGAGGGAGACTCAAGAGGGAAGGGATATGGGGACATATGTATACGTAGAGCTGATTCACTTTGTTATACAGCAGAAACTAACACACCATTGTAAAGCAATTATACTCCAATAAAGATGTTAAAAAAAAAATCCTCCATTTAAAATCCAAATGGTACTACAGTTTCTCTACATAGTAGTTTTAACCAGGCTCTGTTAATTAGCTGGATGACATGTTGGTAAATGTTTAAAAACTGGTTTGTGAACAAAAAGAGATGTGTATGTGCATGTTTGTGTGTGCATACTCGTATACACATACACATATATACATATATATTTACATATGTTGATGATAAATTTTACCTATATAAAGGATGTATATGGCACACAATTTACAAATAATAAAATATACAATACTCTTTATTGTAAATTCTGTACAGCAAATTGATTCTCACAGAATGCTTTGTTGGTTTTCGCTTAACTCACATCCACAGTCAACCCATGGTTGCGACTGATGAACAAATGTAGTTCCTACTTGGTATTGACTGACATTTTTTGTTTATGTTAACAGTCAAGATACAAAAAATGAGACAATAAAGATGTACTGGAACTTCACTCACTCATCTGTGACCTGAGGGAGTTCTTTGCTGATTCAGATAATGATTTTTTAATACTAGAAGAATGTTTCCTAAGTCTTTATGCTATTTGCAATGAAACCACTAGAGACACAACATATTTTGAAATTTAATATGCATTACTAACTTTTCTCCATTACTTTCTCTAGTGTAGCCAAGGGTCAGCAAAGTTTTACTTCTAGTGTCAGAACATAAATATTTTAGGCTTTGCAGGCCATGCAGTCTCTGTTGCAAATATTCAGCTCTGCCATTGCTGCAAGAAAGCAGCCACAGACAAAACATAAATGGATGGGTCTGGCTCTGTTCCAATTAAACTTATTTACAAAAACAAGTGGCAGGCTGGATTTGGTCAGTGGCATTGTCTATCAGAATGTTCTATATTGGGGTGAGGAAACTTTCTGTAAAGAGCTAGGTAGTAAATATTTTAAGCTCTGTGGGCCACATATGGTCTGTGTAGCATGTTCTTTGTTTTTTGTTTATAACCCTTTGAAAATGTACAACTCATTTTTAACTTGCAGGCTAGATTTGACCCACTTGCCTTAAATTGGTGATCCCTTGTATAGACAATCAACAAAGCAATCAACAAAGCTTTGATTTGTAGGATTTATCTGTTTCTCTGGTGTAATTATCTCCAGGGCTGATTTTAAACTATTAATGTGATATCACTGAATCCAGATTTGGGAAGAGATATACAATAGGACACCATTATATATATGTACTTCTACTATATACATAAATAATCTCAAGAGCATAGAAAAGAGTCAGGGGCACTAAAATCATTATGAAATAATGAAATGTTAAACATTGTCTTGAAATATAGTTGATTTACAATGCTGTGTCTAATTTCTGCTGTACACCAAAGTGACTCAGTTATACATATATACATATATATTTTTTTCATATTCTTTTTCATTAGGGTTTATCACAGGATAATATATTTCCCTGGGCTATACAGGACCTTGTTGTTACACAACGATTAATTTTTGCTTTTGTTTTAAAAATTATGTAATTATAATTAAATCTATTAGAATTATATTTATAATATATATTAATAAATATAATATAATTATATATAATTAATAGAATTAAATATAAATTTAATTCCAATTAAATTCATTAATAATAATATAAATTTTATACATTCAGTAGAACTTAAATTCTATTAGAACTATAAGCTGGAGATGACCTCGCTGGTGGATGGATTCTTACTCATAATCATAAGGTCCATTGTCTCAGGACTATGTCAGATGGAGTGTGCTAGAAAAAAGCAGAGGAAGGGAACCATTAGAGTAGTGGGACTTGAGGGCCAATTAACTGAGGTATAGATCTAAAGCGGGATCAGAGAGCCAGGGGAAATCAGAGCAGCAATCACCTTACCTGCACAGGTAGATGGCAAATGGTCTAGGGAAATTTTAGAAGTGGGGAACAAATCCATTGCCAGGCAATGACTCCCCAGCACGTTTCCAGGTAACTGGGTGGGTGATTTCATATGGATCTGGTCCTATTAAGGGCTCAGCAAATACTTTATTATTAGTATTATTTTAAATAGGTAGAGAATGAGAGTCTGGGATTGAAGCCCCCAGTGCTTGTTCCACTGAATCAGAAAGGAAACTGCAGCTCCTAATGAGGCTCTCAGCTCTGGAATGCCAAAGGGCCAAGCCCACTAGGCTCCTTTGTGGGCATAAACAACCCAGCTACCCAAATGCAAATGCAAATGAGGGATGATTGTGTGCTCATACACAAATTAACAGGCAGGTTCATTCCACTCCAGCTCTAAGCAGAGAGCAGCCACTGTTTGTGGCAGCAGCATACATTATAGCTCCAAGCTTTCCACCCACAATAATGCCTTGTCACAACAGTATCAGGAAACTTGGCTTAGTGAATAGGAGTGAATGCCAGACAAAGCCTAACAGGGTCTATCTCCTATTCCCTGATGTTTCTCTTTGTTCATTCTTGGTCTCTGACAAGCTGCATCTGAAAGAAAAGAATTAATCCCTAGCAAATCCTGCAGCACAACCGTGTATGGGGAAGAGGGTTCCTTTACTCAGCAGCCAGCGGGAATGTCATTCCAAGTGTAGGGGTTAAAGGAGAAGTGTAGGCAGCCCTGAGGAGAAAGGGAATGCTCCTGGGAAACAATAACCTATTATTGCAAATCTTGACCAGGGAGGCAGCTTAGTTGTGTAGTAATAGCAAAACCTTTGGCCCAGGAAAAAGAAGTGTGCTGCAAGGGGACAGAAAATGTGATATTAGAGATAAAAAGTAAAGACAGACCAGTGACAACATGGAAAGAGCTGAGATACTAAATTTAGGGTTGTTGTACATCGGTGATTGGCTTTAGAGAAACACGTGGACAGGACTGGTCCTACATGTCACAAGGAGTGGCTAGGGCGTCCTTGAAGACTGGAAGCAAGTTTCCTTGTGTGGACAAAGAATGCCACCTGCCATATCAGTAAACACAGGATGTTGCAGCCATCAGGCCATCAGCCACTGCAGTCGCCCTGACTGTGCACCCTGAGGGGATTCAGGATGGGAAAGCACAGGATACCGGCCCTAGATAGTTAAGGTGTATATCAAAGGAATGATTTCAGTGAGCCCAGATTCTTGCATCTTCCCGTACATAGAAAAGCTCTAAATTCATTAACTTTAGATGTTCGGTTTTTCTTTAATTAACAGTGATCTTTGCATGTGCCAACTACTTGATATTTGTTGCAAAAATTCCTATAGATCCCGGCTCCTCTCTTACCTCTTTGGAGTAGACCCTCAGAGCTATCTAAGAGTCTGCCTCCCTGGGCTTATGTCCTCAGCAAGTCCATGGAATAAAACAAATAAAATTCTCAACTTTTAGGTTGTGCGTTTTTTTTCAGTGGACACTTTCCTTAAGCAACGCTAATGCAATTTTAGGAGACTGGAGCTTTCTTAGAAAATAAAATCCAATCTGCGTAAGCAATCCAGACATTAAATAGACATTTTCATCTTTTTCTATAGCATTGTAATAGAGGTACTTAGAAGGTGGATGGGGCAGAATGTTACTGCTTCAAAGCAAAACTTTCATCCAGGTGAACTCTGTAGAATAAGCCAAAAGATAGAGCATCTCTGCCTAAATATATAGGACTGGCCCTCCCTACCTTCTTCTAAAAAAACACTCCAATACTCCCAACCTCCTTCCCCATCTCAGTGCATGATGATTAAGCTGAGAACCTGGAAAACATCTCAGCAGTCTCCAGGTTAAACTCCCACAAGTGGTCGGTAACTAAAGCCTGTCCATTCTACCACCTACATTTTATTCCTACTTGTCACCTTTGAGTCAACCAGATTCCACTTCCCTCTCAAGGACTTGCTTCTCAGCTGAATCGTTGATGATTGCCCTTCTGGAGTCTCACCTACTCTTCATCCTCCCAACTATTGCCAGAGTGATCGCACATGAACCTTTGATCACTTGCTAGTCATCTTTAAGTATAAACTTAAATTCATGGTAGGGTTCACAAGGCACTTTGTTATCTGGTTTCTGCCAAGGTGCCTCCCCAGTTGCATCCACCTTCCCCATTTTCCTTTTTCCCACCCTACCTCCAGGCCAATTTGCATTTCTTTTTTTTCTTTAATTTCATTTTAATTGGAGTATAATTGCTTTACAAGGTTGTGTTAGTTTCTGCTGTACAATGAAGTGAGTCAGCTATATGTATAGGTATATCCCCTCCCTCTTGGACCTCCTTCCCACCACCCCTATCCCACCCATCTAGGTCATCACAGAACACTGAGCTGAGCTTCCTGTGCTTTATAGCATGTTCCCACTAGCTATCTATTTTATGCATGGTAGTGTATATATGTCAATCCGAATCTCCCAGCACATCCCACCCTCTCCTTCCCCCTCTGTGTCCACATGTTCTCTACATTTGCTTCTCTATTCCTGCCCTGCAAATAGGTTCATCTGCACCATTTTTCTAGATCCCACATATATCTGTTAATATACGATATTTGTTTTTCTCTTTCTGGCTTACTTCACTCTGTATGACAGACTCTAGGTCCATCCACATCTCTACAAATGACTCAATTTCGTTCCTTTTTATGGCTGAGTAATATTCTGTTGTATATATGTACCACTTCATCTTTATCCATTCATCTGTCAGTGGACATTTAAGTTACTTCCATGTCCTGGCTATTTGAAATAGTGCTGCAGTGAACATTGGAGTGCATGTATCTTTTTGAATTATTGTTTTCTCAGCATATATGCCCAGTAGTGGGATTGTTGGGTCATATGGTAGTTCTGTTTTTAGTTTTTAAAGGAACATCCATACTGTTCTCCACAGAGGCTGTATCAATTTACATTTTCACCAACAGTGCAGGAAGGTTCCCTTTTCTCCACACCCTCTCCAGCATTTATTTTTTGTAGAATTTTTGATGATGGCCATTCTGACTGGTGTGAGGTGATACCTCACTGTAGTTTTGATTTGCATTTCTCTAATAATTAGTGATGTTGAGCATCCTTTCATGTGCCCCATAGCCATCTGTATGTCCTCCTTGGAGAGATGTCTATTTAGGTCTTCTGCTCATTTTTTTTTTTTATTGGGTTGTTTGTTTTTTTGATATTGAGCTCCATGAGCTCTTTGCATATTTTGGAGATTAATCCTTTGTCTGTTGCTTCATTTGCAAATATTTTCTCCCATTCTGAGGCCTGTCTTTTCATTTTGTTTATGGTTTCATTTGCTGTGCAAATCTTTTAAGTTTCATTAGGTCCCATTTGTTTACTTTTGTTTTTATTTTCATTACTCCAGGAGGTGTGTCAAAAAGTATCTTGCTGTAATTTATGTCAAAGAGTTTTTTCCTATGTTTTCCTCTAAAAGTTTTATAGTGTCTGGTCTTAAATTTAGGTCTTTAATCCATTTTGAGTTTATTTTTGTGTATGGTGTTAGGGAGTGTTCTAATTTCATTTTGTTACATGTAGCTGTACAGTTTTCCCAACACCTCTTATTGAAGATGCTGTCTTTTCTCCATTGTAAGTTCTTGCCTCCTTTGTCATAAATTAGTTGACCACATCTGCATGGGTTTATCTCTGGGCTTTCTATCCTGTACCATTGATCTATATTTCTGTTTCTGTGCCACTACTATACTGTCTTGATTACTGTAGCTTTGTAATATAGTTTGAAGTTGGGGAGCCTGATTCCTCCAGCTCTGTTTTCCTTTCTCAAGATTGCTTTGGCTATTCAGGGTCTTTTTTGTTTCCATACAAATTGTAAAATTTTTTGTTTTAATTCTGTGAAGAATGCCATTGGTAATTTGATAGGGATTGCACTGAATCTGTAGATTGCTCTGGGTAGTATAGTCATTTTCACAATTTTGATTCTTCCAATCCAAGAACATGGTATATCTCTCCATCTGTTTGTGGCATCTTTGATTTCTTTCATCAGTGTTTTATAGTTTTCTGAGTACAAGTCTTTCACCTCCTTAGGTAGATTTATTCCTAGGTATTTTTTTCTTTTTGTTGTGATGGTAAATGGGATTGTTTACTTAAGTTCCCTATCTGATCTTTTGTTGTTAGTGTATAGGAATGCGAGAGATTTCTCTGCATTAATTTTGTATCCTGCAACTTTACCAAATTCATTGGTTAGCTCTAGTAGTTTTCTGGTGGCATCTTTAGGATTTTCTATATATAGTATCATGTCATCTGCAAACAGTGACAGTTTTACTTCTTCTTTTCCAATTTGGATTCTTTTTATTTCTTTTTCTTCTCTGATTGTCATGGCTAGGACTCCCAATTAAAGTTTGTGAGAGTGGACATCCTTGTCTTGTTCCTGATCTTAGAGGTAATGCTTTCAGTTTTTCACCATTGAGAATGATGTTGGCTGTGGGTTTGTCATATATGGCCTTTATTATGTTGAGATAGTTTCCCTCTATACCCATTTTCTGGAGAGTTCTTTTACCATAAATCGGTGTTGAATTTTGTCAAAAGCTTTTTCTGCATTTATTGAGATGATCATATGGATTTTATTCCTTAATTTGTTAATATGGTGTATCACATTGATTGATTTGCATATGTTGAAGAATTCTTGCATTCCTGGGACAAATCCCACTTGATTGTGGTATATGATCCTTTTAATGTGTTGTTGTATTCTGTTTGCTAATATTTTGTTGAGGATTTTTGCATCTATTTTCATCAGTGATTTTGGTCCGTAATTTTCTTTTTTTTTTGTGATATCTTTGTCTGGTTTTGGTATCAGGGTGATGGTGGCCTCACAGAACGAATTTGGGAGTGTTCCTCTCTCTGCAATTTTTTGGAAGAGTTCGAGAATGATAGGTGTTAGCTCTTCTCTAAATGTTTGATAGAATTCACCTGCAAAGGCATCTGGTCCTGGACTTTTGTTTGTTGGAAGATTTTTAATTCAGTTTCAATTTCATTACCTGTGATTGGTCCATTTATATTTTCTAATTCTTCCTGGTTCAATCTTGGAAGGTTGTACTTTTCCAAGAATTTGTCCATTTCTTTCACGTTGTCCATTTTATTGGCATATAATTGCTTGTATTAATCTCTTATTTTCTTTTGTATTTCTGTGGTGTCACTTGTAATCTCTCCTTTTTCATTTCTAATTTTATTGATTTGAGTCCACTCCCCTTGTTTCTTGATGAGTCTGGCTAAAGGTTTATCAATTTTGTATATCTTCTCAAAAAACCAGCTTTCAGTTTTATTGATTTTTTTGTTTCTATTTCATTTATTTCTGCTCTGATTTTATGATTTCTTTCCTTCTACTAATTTTGGGTTTTCTTTGTTCTTCTTTTTCTAGTTGCTTTAGGTGTAAGGTTAGATTGTTTATTTGAGATTTTTCTTGTTTCTTGAGGTGAGCTTGAATTGCCATGAACTTCGCTCTTAGAATTGCTTTTGCTGTGTCCCATAGGTTTTGGATCATTGTGTTTTCCTTGTCATTTGTCTCTAGGTATTTTTTGATTTCCTCTGATTTCTTCAGTGAGCGCTTGGATATTTAGCAGCACAGTATTTAGCCTCCATGTATTTGTGTTTTTTAAAGTTTTTTTCCGGTAATTTATTTCTAATCTTATAGCATTGTGGTCAGAAAAGATGTTTGATAAAATTTCAATTTTCTTAAATTTTCTGAGGCTTGATTTGTGACCTACCCTGGAGAATGTTTCATGTGCACTTGAGAAGAAAGTGTAATCTGCCACTTTTGGGTGGATTGTCCTACGAAGAGCAATTAAATCTATCTGGTCTATTGTGTCATTCAAAACTTGTGTTTCCTTATTTATTTTCTGTTTGGATGATCTGCCCATTGGTGTAAGTGGGGTGTTTAATTCCCCCACTATTATTGTGTTACTGTTGATGTCTCCTTTTATGGTTGTTAACATTTTCCTTATATATTGAGTTTCAGTCTTGGAAAAATATTTATAATTGTTATATCTTCTTCTTGGATTGATCCTTTGATCATTATGTAGTGTCCTTCCTTATCTCATGTAACAGTCTTAATTTATTTATTTTTAATTATTTTTTTTTAATAAATTTATTTCTTTATTTTTGGCTGTGTTGTATCTTCATCTTTGGGTCTTTGTTGCTGTGCGTGGGCTTTCTCTAGTTGCAGTGAGCAGAGACTACACTTCATTGCATTCCATGGACTTCTCATTGTGGTGGTTTCTCTTGTTGCGGAACTCAGGCTCTAGGCATGTGGGCTTCAGTAGTTGTGGCCCGCAGGCTCAGTTGTTGTGGCACATGGGCTTAGTTTCTCCATGACATGTGGGATCTTTCCAGACCAAGGATCGGACCCATGTCCCCTGCATTGGTAGATGGATTCTTAACAACTGTGCCACCAGGGAAGTCTTATAACAGTATTTATTTTAAAGTCTATTTTATCTGATATGAGTATTGCTACTGATTGCTGAGTATCAGCATTCTTCTGATTTCCATTTGCATGGAATATCTTTTTCCATTCCTTCACTTTCAGTCTGTATGTGTTCTTAGGTCTGAAATGGGTCTCTTTGTAGACAGCATATATGTGGATCTTGTTTTTGTATCCATTCAGCCAGTCTGTGTCTTTTGCTTGGGGCATTTAATCCATTTGCATTTAAGGTAATTATTGATATGTATGTGCCTATTACCATTTTCTTAATATTTTAGGTTTGTTTTTGTGGGTCTTTTTCTTCTCTTGTGTTTCCTTCTCAGAGAAGTTCCTTTAGCATTTTTTGTAAAGCTGGTTTGGTGATGCTGAATTCTCTTTGCTTTTGCTTGTCTGTCAAGCTTTTGATTTCCCTGTCGAATCTGAATTAGATCCCTGATGGATAGAGTAATCTTGGTTGCAGGTTCTTTTCTTTCATCACTTTAAATAGATCCTGTCACTCCCTTCTGTCCTGCAGAATTTCTGCTGAAAGATCAGCTGATAACTTTCTGGGGATTCCCTTGTATATTATTTGTTGCTTTTCCCTTGCTGCTTTTAATAATTTTCTTTGACTTTAATTTTTGTTAGTTTGATTAATATGTGTCTTAGTGTGTTTCTCCCAGGGTTTATCCTGTATGGGTCTCTCTGTGCTTCCTGGACTTGGGTGGCTATTTCCTTTCCCATGTTAGGGAAGTTTTTGACTATAATCTCTTTGAATACTTTCTCAGACCCTTTCTTTTTCTCTTCTTCTTCTGGGACCCCTATAATTCGAATGTTGGTGCATTTAGTGTTGTCCCAGAGGTCTCTGAGATTGTCTTCAGTTCTTTTCATTCTTTTTTCTTTATTCTGCCCCTCAGCAGTTATTTCCACCATTCTGTCTTCCAGCTCACTTATTCGTTCTTCTGCCTCAATTATTCTGCTGTTGATTCCTTCTAGTGTATTTTTTTATTTCAGTTATTGCGTTTTTCATCTCTGTCTGTTTGGTTTTTAGTTCTTCTAGGTCTTTGCTAAACATTTCTTGTATTTTCTCGATCCATGCCTCCATTCGGTTTCTGAGATTTTGGATCATCTTTACTGTCATTACTCAGAATTCTTTCTCATGTTGGTTGTCCATTTCCTCTTCATTTATTTAATCTTGTAGGTTTTTACCTTACTCCTTCATCTGTAACATATTTTTTGTTGTCTCATTTTTTTTCTTTTGGTGGGTGGAACTATGTTCCAGTCTTACTGGTTGTTTGCCCTGAGGGTTCCAGCACTGGTGTTTGTGGGCTGTTGGGTAGAGCTGGGTCTTGGTGCTGAGATGAGGACCTCTGGAAGGCCTCACTTCAATGAATATTCCCTGGGGCCTGAGGTTCTCTGTTAGTCCAGTGGTTCAGACTCGGTGCTCCCACAACAGGAGCTCAGGCCCAACCCCTGGCCCATGAACCAAGATCCTGCAAGCTGTGAGGGGCGGCAAAAAATAAAACAAAACAAAACAAAAAGAGCAGAACAATAACAGAGTAAAAACTAAATAAGATTAGAAAACTAACAGATATGTTAGAAAAAATAAAATATAAATGAAACAATGATGGAAGGTAAAAGAGAAACACAATAGCAAAAAAGAGAAAGAAAGAAAAAAGAAAAAGGCCTGAAAAGGCCTTGGTTGTGGAGGTTGGGGCTCAGGCAGGGGCAGGGTTTCAGTGGGGGTGTGGTCTAGGCTTAGGACCCACGTTGCTGGAAAAGGCCCTGGGGGGGTGTGGGGGGGCCTTAGGCTCAGCAAGGCTGGAGGGTCCCTAGAGTGCCTCCGGCTTTGGAGTGTGGATAATCAGGCCCAGAAACTCAGTAGGTTCCCAATTCGCCTCTCCTTTTCTTCCCCCCTCCACCATGACCCCAGGACCCATGCAGCCAGAGGGAACCCAGAGAGTGGAGGATCCAGCCCGGGACCCCAGCAGGCTTCCTGGGCCCAAGAGGGCAGGGGAAATGTCAGCCACGTTCCCCCCCGAATCCTCTGAACCCCTGAGGGTCCCTCGAGGCATGGGAACCCCTCCCTTACCCCATCTACCCCTCAGGGGTGCCAGTCCTGCCCAACCTCCACTTCTCCCCTCTCGTTACCCCCTTACATTCTACCCAGTTGCTCGGGGGTTCCTCCTGTTCCCTTGGGTGTTGAGGTCCCCCACCAGGGTCTGGTAGGTGCCCTAGTTGTGGGGCGACGTGAACTCCACATCCTCCTACTCCACCATCTTGACTCTGCCCCCATCATGCAGTTTGCATTTCAACAATACTGAATTGTCAGTATATTTAGGTGGCTTGGCACATGCTGTTCTTTTTCTTTGAATGTCTTTCCTTTGTTTTTCTCTCTCATTTGAATTGGATTCCTGTGCTGTAGAACTCAACAGTAACAATCTTTCACTCTCTAACCCAGGCAGAGATTCTTAAAACAGGTCATGCCTCTTTTCTATAAAAAGAAGTACTGCCTCAATACACATAAATCCTAGTCTGGAAAGATACTTAAAAGTGATGCTTTGCTAGGGAGAAGTTGGGGAATTTTTTAAGGCAAAACCAATACATTTCTTAAGGAAATGAAAAAAAATGTATTTTCATTTTTAAAGATGTAAAGTCTGAGGCATGAATCACACAAATATCTATTAACTGCCTGTAGATGATTATATCCTGAGAAGTGGCAAAAGATGAAAAAGAACATGTTGTTTGAAGATTTTATTCAGTATAAAGTGGGAAATTTAAAAAATTCTTGAATAATGAAGTGACATATAGTATACTTTTTATGTTTTATTTATATATTTTTCATATAGTAAAATTGCTTTTTAAAAATTTGGGTTTTTTTTTTTTTTTTTAAATATTTTGGATATCAATCCGTTATCAGGTATATGATTTGCCAATATTTTCTCCTATTCCTTAGGCTGCATTCACTCTGTTGGTGCCCTTTGATATACAACAGTTTTTAATTTTGATGAAGTCCAACATCTATTTTTTCTTTTATTGTCTCTGCCTTTGTTATGAAGATTGTCCCTTATATTTTTTTCTCAGAGTTCTGTAGTTTTAGCTCTTACATTTAGGTCTTTAACCCATTTTGGGTTAATTTTTCTTTATACTGTAAGATAAGGGTCCAACTTCTTTCCTTTGCATGTGAATATCCAGTTATCCCAACATAAGTTGTGGAAAAGACTGTTCTTCCCCCATTGAATGGTCTTGGAACCATTGTAGAAAACCATCTGACCATATACACAAGGGTTTACATCTGGGCTCTTTATTCTATTCCATTGGTCTATGTGTTTGTCTTTATGCCAGTACCACATTGTTTTGATTACCATCTCTTTGTTCTGTTTTAAAGGTTTTTATTTCTTAAAGGAGGGGTATTTGTGATCTTATCTCTGGGATAACAAACTTGGACAAATCATCTTGGTCAGCTACATGAATGCCATTATTCTAAACCCAGAGACTAGAGGTCCAGATAGAGGAAATGGGTGAGTTCACTAAAGGAAACAGTCAGTCTACCGACATGGAAGGAAGCCAGACTAGAGCTGTGTAGGCTGTTCCTTGGCCTTGCTGCCATTAAATGAATGAGACCTTTTGTTATCAGCCCTGGATCTGACCATCAGTCAGGAGACCTGTATTTTCTGGGACAACATGTGTGCTGATTTATGTATGGTACACCATAATAAGTCAGAGACACTGAAGGCATTGCACCAAACTAAAGCTAGAGATTGATAGTGTTGCCCTGAAGAGGAGAGGTATCAATCACCCAAATAGTCCTTGTCACCAGAGTGGCATGGTTTGCCTGGTGAGAGCGGCAGAGATCAAGACCAGCCTGTAACTCAAAGCCAAGCTCCAGGAAACTTCCTCAAGAAGCTAAAGGTGAAGTGGTCCTTCATATCAACTTCCCTTGGGGCAAGATTTCTAGGTGAAATTCAGTTAAAAATCCTGATCAGGTCTACAATTCCATCACAACTTTCTTTGGCACATCTGGGATACAAAAGGACAAGTTATAAAAAAAAAGGGAGCTTATAAGGGACTCTGTCCTATGTTCCCCTATATGTCTTTGTTACAAGAAGATGTTCAGAGTCCTTTGTTGGATAAGTTCCTGTCCAGCAATGGTTTGTATCTAGAAATACAACCTGATTCCCTGAGGTGGGGGGTGTGTGTGGGGGGGTGGGAAACCATTACATGGTTGTTAGAATTTTCAGGGATCTTTTGGTGATCTTTCCTGAGGATTTTCCAAACAACGTTAATCAATGTAATGTTTTCATATTCTTGACTTTCTAAATGTCTGAGCACATTGTCATAGAGTCTGGAAATGTCAGCAATGGCAGGATCTAATTTGATATATGTATATGTTGTTGATACCAGAAGACCAGTGATCAGAGGCAGGAGGCAATTTCCTCCAAGCCACATGTCCTGGTACGTGGGTAATGAAGCCACTTAATTACACTCTTAAGTGACTAAGCAACATAATTAAATATGTTGGCGTTATTGAAATTCTACCCCTCTCCCAAGACTCCTATATCCCCTAATAATAGGAAGGATTATATGTGTATGGCCTATACACTGTAGAAGGCATAAAAGAATGTAGCTACTGTCTACATATACTGCATACAGTACACATGCACTGTACATGTAACTACAGTGTAAAGCCACTCTTTTGTTCTTGGATTCTTTGTCCCTTCCATTCTGAACTCTTTTTTCTCAATTCCATCCTTCTCACCTTTTGTTCCTTATCCCTCCTATCTTCCTTTCAAAGTCAGTGCCCTAAGACATCTCCTGTACCAGCTTTCACAAAGTCACAGCCACCTAAGTTTACTGTCTCTGACTCCCACACTTCTGACTGTAGTCCTCCCAGCCTGTCCCAGTTTAGTTAGTCTGGTCTCTGCCCTCTGGATCTCTCACTTTCCCTGAAAAACTGTGTCATGAGTATGTCTGGATGGTGTATTTGACATTATGTGAATAAGTACCCCAACCCAGCAAAATATAACAAAGCCAACACAGAACTTAGCAAGATCTTGTAATGCTTCACTAAAAAATGTGCTTGATTAGAGGTATTTGGGTATCTAAGTGGGCTTGGGGGAGGCTGTTCTGGAGAAAAGCCTTAAGGAGCTCTTCAGAGCCCACTCTCTGGGTCAACCCTACTCTTCCTGTGCATTGACCACCTAGGATTAGTTTGAAAGGGGAAGGTCACTGAGAAGGCTCAGGTGATCATCATAATTTACAAAGTCTTACATTGATTCTCAACTGCACATTAGAATGTGCAGTTAGCTGCACATTAGAATTAGCTGGAGGATTTAACCAATACCAACGCCCAGATCACATTCCAGGCCAATTAAATCAGAAGCTCTGAGGGCGAAACCCAAGTGTCAGTACTTTTAAAGCTTTCCTAAGTGACTGCATGTCAACTGTAGACAGAAGCTACTGTTTGTAATTCACAATAGCAGAAAAGAAAGAGGAAGAGAATGAGAGAAATACCAATAATGTAATTGCCATGCACTGATCAAATTCTGGGCTATGGGCTAAGCACTTTATAAGATGATAAAACTTTATTTTCTTTAATATTTGTAACAATGCTATGAGATTGGTAATAATAGCCTCATTTTAGAAGTGAGGAAAATGAGGATCAAAAAAAAAAAAAAAAGGAAGTTAAATAAGTTAGTCAGGGTCATACAGCTGTCAAGAGGCAGAGCTCAGTAAACAACAACAACCATAACTAATGGGTCTATTCGATTCCAAAGATGATGCAATCTTGGGAATCCCCCGGTGGTCCAGTGGTTAGGACTCCATGCTTCCACTGCCGGGAGGCCCTGGTTTGATCCCTGGTTGGGAAACTAAGATCCCGCAAGCTGTATAGTGTGGCCAAAAAAAAAAAAAAAATCAAAAAATGAGATACTAAATAATTTTTAAAGAAAGATGATGTAATCTTAACTCCCGTCTCCATACTTTGTTCTTTCTCTCTTCTTGTCAGTCTGCGGCTCTGGAAGGATGCTGAAGAAATGACCACAGGGGTAGGAGGCAGGCTGATAAAACTACCCAGCTGCAGACAATGTGTGACGATTCATAACAAAGAAAGACAACTCAGAGGACAAAACCAAAAGCACACAGGACAGAGCTGAGGACCATGGAAGGTTATTCCAGGTTGGAATCTAATCAAGGATTCCCTCTGATTTTGCCAGGCTGGATTTCAAAACTGCTTGTATTGTCAACTCCTTCAATTTCCCCCGTATTTGGGTTGGAATGTCCATACCTATTTTCCTAACCATCGTACGCTAGGAGTATTTAGAGACGATAACAGGTCTCTTTAGTTTCACAGGCCCACGGATGGAGAGAAGTGACATTTAATGGGGTACATTTAGAAGCCTCATCCTTACCTAATTTAGGTGATGAGATTTTGGACAGTTGAGCTGATGAGGTTTAGATGAGATTTTGAACTTTGATACTTTAATGGCATGAGATCCTTGGGAACCTTGTGAGGTTGTAAGTGTATTTTTCATACTGGGTAGGCAGAAGTTATGAGGACCACAGGGCAGAACGTGGTAGGCAGAATTCTATGATGCTGTCATAATTCCTGTCCCCCAGTGTTTCTCCCATGACTATATCACATGGCAAAGGCAGTTTTCATATGTAATTAAGGTTACTAATCAGTTAAAATTAAAATAAGGACATTATCTGGGTCAGCCCAACCTAATCACATGAACCCTTTAAAAGAACAAAGTTATTTCCAGTGAGAGAGGCTCTCTGTTGCTGAGCTAGAAGGGGCTATTGGTTAAGGACCCAAGGGTGACCTAAAGGAACTGAGAACAGTCCCCAGTCAGACAGATTATGCAATTTTTAACCACGGAAAATGATCATACCTAAATTAGTACAACAGAAAGTACATTACAGCTTTAAAAAAAGTCACTGTAGCAGCTGTACAGGGAGGCTGACTTGAGGGTGGTAAAAGAAAAACCATCTGGCAACCCAACTGCACCTTAAGCACAGGTGACCCTAGAGGAATCTGGAGCTGGTGGTAAACTGAAGCTAATAAGAGCAACAACACATCCCAATCTTAGATCAACTGTTAAGCAGCTTGACATTCTCCACATTAACAACCTAGTAGAAGAGGCATGCTCATTTCTAGACCTCAGTCCTCTTTACCTCAGGCCCCTCTGTTCTACACATGATGCTCAGAAAACAGTGAGATATCATGACACCAACAAAGATCAAGGAAAAATAATTCACTCTCAAGAGACAAAGCATTCAACAGACCAGACTCAGAAGTGCCCTGAGAAGGAAGCAGAGAAGGAATTTTAAATAACTATGATTAAAATGTTAAGAGCTCATGAACAGGACAGGGAATATGAATTAAAAGAGACTGTAGATGCTTCCTGCTCTTTTTGTCTCCATGAGGGCCAGCAAAGCAATCTCTAAAAACTCATCCCATTCTCAACTTTTCAGCTGAACTATTTTATACGCTTGAGTGGGATAATGTTCTAATGATAGTTGATTTAGTATTTTAATTTCTTAGAATGTCTTGTATATCTGGCCTATGACCTAGATCACTATTGAAGCTTTACACATTTAAACATCCTGTTACTCAAAGATACCTTGTCTACTCTGTGACAATGATTCTCAAATGTTCATTTGCTAGAGAATCACCCCTTGGTAGATTGAATAATAGCACCACACCCTGCAAAGATGTCCATGTCCTTAGCCCTGGAACCTGGGAATGTCACCTTATATGATAAAAGGGACTTTGCAAATGTAATTAAAGTCAGAATCTTGAGATGGGGAGATTATTTTGCATTCTCCAGGTTGGGGCCTTTGTAATCACAGGGTCCTTATAAGAGGGAAACAAGAGATCAGAGAGGAAATAGGAGATGGGACAAGAGAAGCAAGGGGTTGGAGGGATGGAAGGAAGGGATAATGAATGAGGGAATGGTGGTCTCCAGAAGCTAGGAGAAAATTCATTCTCTGATAGAGCCCACAATACCTCTGATACCTTGATTTTAGCCCAGTGAAACTCATTTCCAGAACAGTAAGAGAATACATTCGGGTTGTTTTTAGCACTAAATTTGCAGTAACTTGTGTTACAGTAGCAATAGGAAACTAATACATATCCAGAGCTTGGTAAAATAGAAACTGAAAAGTAGCACTTCTAAAGATTCTGAATGAGTTGTTCAGGAATCTGAGTTTTCAATAAGCACCTTGGTGCTTGTGATGCTGTTGATCTGTAAAATAAGTTTAAGAAACATTACACAGTTCTATACAAATGCCAGGTATTTTTATTATGAGCTAAGAGAATTCAGGCATTTTTTTTTTCATTTAGTAATTTCTTTGTAACATCAACTTGATACATGGTGAAATAATTTATCTTTTGAGATGCTATTTTATGTATTCTTCCCCAAAAAAGGAAATTATAGAACTGAAAATTATTATTAGTTCTGCTCTTAACATTAACAAATTTAACAATGAAAACCTTTTTTCCCACTAGATGAACATTTTTTAATCTGATAATGTTAACTTTTTAAACAGCCTGATTCATCTTCTCCATCTCATTCAAGAACATGCAGAAGGGGCCAGCTATAGACACTTTTAGTGTTTCCTAAGATTAATTTCATGCTAATGTATAACACCAGGTACTGTTAAATTTCTCTGTTTTGCTTGTTGGTTTGTTTGTTTTGTTTTGTTCTGTTTTTCTTCATGAACTTCCCCATATGTTCCTCCAAATGACTTTTCTTTTTTTACTAGCCTTTTGTCAAATATAGATACATTTTTAAAAGTTTCCAGTTCAACAATGACAGCTTGTGGCAACCCTGTGGACCAGTCCAGAATGGCCCAGTGGGTTCAGGCAACTTTCAGAAACTCCTGATGAGCTTGCTGGGGCTCTCCTAGGGCTTCAAAATGCTTTATTCTGAACAGTAGGACTTCATTAAAATGTTTCACATTTGTGTGGCAAAGACAAAGTACAGAGGAGCAAGGATAAAATTGGCAGTTACATTGGAGGAGGAAAGTTTGAGCCTTCTTAAACAGGGTTTTTTTTGTGCTACTTTTATTTCCATGGGCATTGAGACAGACAGTCTCACATATCCACTCAGTGGCCTGTCACCTTGTCCTCTTGGAAAGATTTCCCTTACACACCCTCACCATTCAATGCATATGTAAAAAAAAGTAGAGTCAAAATACAGATTATTCCTGAAAAGAGTAAAGTATTGGCTTCCATATCCTGGATTCTGGATCAGCCTCTCTCACCAGAACCCACATCTATATTTTCCAAAACAACTGCTTTGGAGAAATTTAGACTGGAGACTTATAACTGGGCTTCAAGAAATTTTCTATCCTTTATACACAAAGAAAGGGCTAGATAGATGAATAGTCACCACCTGAGGTATAGGAATTACAGAAATCTGATGGCTGTTCTGAATACTCAGATAGGATCTATCTCTCCTGTAGCCTCTTCTCTACTTTGTTCAAATCTCTGATTCACACTACATCACACTTACCTGTGTGTGACTCTCCTTAGACTAAGATCTTGGAAAAGCAATTGAAATTCATTTCCAACTTTGCATCATCAGTACCTAAGGGCCAGAGTGGCCTGCAGTGATTAATTGTTAATGCCCCCTTTACTTGTGGGGGCCTGGGAGATGATGCTAAATGGTGTCACACAGGATGTTATGACGGTACTCAAATAGAGTACAGATTAAATTTCTGCTCAGACATCAACCGGAAGTATGTTTTTCAAAACAAAAGAGTTCTTTGTAATTTGCATCACTAACCTCAAATATTCTTCTTTGATGCAGCGATTCAACACACAGACCCCAAACTCAGACTAGAGAGAGAATTAAAGAGCCAAGCAGGCAGTTCGAAGACAACTCTGGCACCATGAAAAAAATGCAAGCAGTCAACAATTTTTAGAGTATGATGAAAGATGCAAGATCTCATAAGAATCAATGGATAGAGACTTGATTTGAAAATGAATTGTGAGCATTTGCCTATGCAAAGAACAGGCACTTTCTTTAGTGAGCAGTAACTTCTAATTCACGAATGTCTTTTTTCTAAATTAAATGAGGTGAGGTGAAACAGAAAGGTGCACACAGAGGAGAATCAGCAGAACTCACTAACACTTGACACCAATCAATCAAAAAGTAATTCCAACCAAGAATACTAATATGGTGGGGGGTAGGGGGAGAATGTTTGCTTCTCTTTCTCCTGCCAACCTTCCAGACTCTTCAGCCCTTGATCAAAGTCTCTCCTGGAAAAAAACATTTAACTATTCTGATTGGTCAGAATCAAAACCATTCCTAGGACCCCACTGGGGGTCCATGCCCTCATGACAAACTCTGAACTTTTAATTTTCACATCCAATACTTAGTTATAAAGAGTAATTTTGTGCTTTCTGTTGCTTCTTGAAAAGCACATCTGGGAAAGTTCTCCAGATTGACAAGGGGAGACCCTCCTGCTGTGTAATCTGTAGGTAAACCAAACCAGTGAGGCCCTCTCTGTAGACAGTAACTTGTTAATTTGTAATTGTTCTCACAGTCTGCCTCTTGTATTCATAGGAATTCTGTCTTCTAGATTTAGATTTGGGGAAGAAGTAGAAAGGGCCACATGAACCTAAGACCTATAATATTTGACAGAGATTCTTAGACTACCAAAACCATTTCCCTCTACATTAACTGTATTTTCTGTATTTTTCCCAGCTTTAGTGAGCTATAATTGATATACAACATTGTGTAAGTTTAAGGTATACAAAGTGGTGATTTGATATATGTACATATTACAACATTATTACTTCAATAACACATCCATCACCTCACATTTTTACAGTGTGTGTCTGTATGCATCTGGTGAGATCTACTCTTAGCAAATTTCAATTATATAATAAATATTGTTAACTTTAGTCACCATGCTGAATATTAGATTCCCCAGATCTAACATCCAAGTTGCAAATGGCAGGATTTCCTTTTTATTAGGCTGAATAATATTCCATTATATATACACATATATATCACCTTTTCTTTATCCAGTCATCCATCAATGGACATTTAGCTGGTTTCCATGTAATGGTTATGGTGAATAATGTTTCAATGAACATGGGATGCATATATCTTTTCAAGATAGTGATTTTTATTTCCTTTAGATATATACCCAGAAGTGGGATTACTGGATCATATAAGTAGCCATGTTTTTCATTTTTTGGAGGAAATTCTATACTGTTTTCCATAATGTTTGACCAATTTACATTTCCACCAAGAGTACACAAAGGTTCCGTTTTCTCCACATCCTTTTTATCTCTTCTCTTTTTCATAATAGCCATCCTAACAGGTATGAGGTGATATCTCATTGAGGTTTTGACTTGCATTTCTCTGATGATTAGTGATGTTGAGCACCTTTTCATGTACCTGTTGGCCATCTGTATATCTTCTTTAGAAAAATGTCTTTTCAGGTTCTCTGCCCATTTTAAAAATCATATTATTATTATTATTTTGCTATTGAGTTGTATGAATTCCTTATATATTTTTAATATTAACACCTTACTGATATATGATTTGCAAATATTTTCCCATTCCATAGGTTGATGTTTTTGTTGCTGTGCAGAAATTTTTTAGTTTGCTGTAGTCCTGTTTGTTTATTTTTGCATTTTTTCTTCTTGCCAAGACCAAGGTCAAGGAACATTTCTCCTGTATTTTCCTCTAGGAACATTACGGTTTCAGGTCTTATATTTAAGTCTTTAATCCATTTTTAATTAATTTTTGTGAGTGGCATAAAATGGGGTCTAGTTTCATTCTTTTGCATGTAAATATCCAGTTTTCCCAACACCAATTTTTGAAAAAGACTATCTTTTCCTCATTGAATATTCTTGACTCCCTTGTCAAATATTAGTTGACTGTATATGCATGGATTTATTTCTGGGCTCTCTATTCTATTTCATTGGTTTGTGTGTCTGTTTATATCCTTGTGTGTGCTTTGATTACTATAACTTTGTAGTATAGATTGAAATCAGAAAATGTGATGCCTCCAGCTTTATTTTTCTTTCTCAAAATTGCTTTGGCTATTCAGGATTTGTGGTTTCATACTAATTTTAGGATACTTTTTTCTACTCCTGTGAACAACGCCATTGGAGTTTTGGTAGGGACTGCACTGAATATGTAGATATCTTTGGGTAGAATTGACATTTCAACAATATTACTTCTGATCCATGAACACGGAATATCCTCCCATTTATTTGTGTCTTCTTAAATCTCTTTCTTCAAAGTGTTGTAGTTTTCAGTATACAGATCTTTCATTTCCTTGGTTATATTTATTCCTAAGTATTTTGTTCTTTTTGATGCTATTGTTAATGGGGTATTGTCTTTCAGATATTTCATTGTTAGTGTGTTGAAATGCAACTTATTTGCATGTTGATTTTGTATCCTGTGACTTTACTGAATTCATTTATTAGTTCTAACATTTTTTTGGTGGGGTCTTTAGGGTTTTCTATATATTAGGTCACGTCATCTGCAGAGACAGTTTTACTTTTTCCTTTCCAGTTTGGTTGTCTTTTGTTTCTTTTTCTTGCCTAATTGCTCTGGCTGGGACTTCTAGTAATATGTTGAATAGGAATGGTGAGAATGAAGACCTGTGTCTTGTTCTTGATCTTCGAAGAGAAACTTTCAGCTTTTCACCATTGAGTATGATATTAGTTGTGGGTTTGTCATATATGGCCTTTATTTTACTGAGATTTGTTCCTTCTATACCCATTAAATTGAGAACTTTTATCATGTAAGAGTGTTGTATTTTGTCAAATGCATTTTCTGTATCTATTGAGGGGATCTTTTTTTTTTTTTTTAATTGAAGTATAGTTGATTTACCATATTGTGTTACTTTCAGGGGTAGTAAAGTGACATATATACATATATATTCAGATTCTTTTCCATTATAGGTTATTACAAGATACTGAATATAGTTCCCTGGGTTATAAAGTCAATCCTTGTTGCTTATCTATTTTATGTATAGTAGCTTGTATCTGTTAATCCCATACTCCTAATTTATCACTGCCAATCTCCCTAGAGGATCATATGATTTTTATCCTTCATTCTATTATTGTGGTGGTGTATCATATTTATTGATTTGCATATGTTGAAACATGCTTGCATTCCAGGGATACATCCCACTTTATCATGGTATATAATCCTTTTAATGTTGTGTTGAATTTAATTTGCTAGAATTTTGTTGAGGATTTTTGTGTCAGTATTCATCTGGGATATTGGCTTGTACTTTTCTTTTCTCATAGTGTCCTCATCTGGCTTGGGTATCAGGGTAATACTACCTTCATAAAATGAGTGTAGACACATTCCTGTCTCTTCAATGTTTTGGAAGAATTTGAAAAGAATTTGTATTAATTTTTCTTTAAATGTTTGGTTGAATTCACCAGTGAAATCATTTGGTCCTTGTCTTTTCTTTGTTGGGAAGTTTTATTTTCTGTATTCTTAATGCTTTGGCATCTGGGGCTTCACTAACTGAAAAGGGACTGCCCCTCCCAGGTTAGTTAAATTCCCAAAGATAGCAAGTAATTCATCCAGTAGTGCACTGTTCATATGTAAATTAACCAATCAAAAGCCTATATTTTATCCCTCCCCACCTCCTTTATTGGGCTCCCCCATTCTGGGGCAATATTCCCCTGCGCTAATCACGTCAGGACCAAGTATCAGACAACTAGGGACAGCCTATGTGCCCCAGAGTCTGATGAAATTATTCAAACTAGCCAATCCTACACCTGTTTAACCTGTTTTACCTATTCCATGGAAACCACAGAAAACTTCTTGCTCACATATTCCTCTTACACCCTATGATTCTTGATCAACCCTGCTGCTTTCCCACGTGGCCTTAAGTGGTATAGCCTGCCTTCTTCTCTTGGGAACAATGAGTAACAAACTATATTTTCAATGGGGATCATCTCCTGATCCGTTGGCTTCATCATACCTGAGTGATACTAAAACCTACATTTTAAAACATCCTCACATTTCTTTTTACTGGCAGAGTCTTCCTCCTATTATAGAAGCTGATAATGCCATTTATTCTCTTTTTCAGTTTCCTTGCAGTTAATGTAGCCACGGGATCCAGTTCTGGTCAATGAAACAAAAGAAGTCTTTTACAAGGCTTCTGGAAATTATATTCCTTCTAAATAAAGGTCAAGAGATTCCCGAAGAAAGCTCTTTTCTGCTCTCTTTAGGCTTAGACTTTGGACACAATTGTGTTTGGACGTGATGCTTGGAGGTGAAGCTGTCTCCCTGCAACAAGGAAACAACACATCTCCAGATGAAAGCCAACACATTGAGGACTGTGCCAGAGGCAGGAAGGAAAGAGTGTTGGTCCCAGAAGTCAGTATCAAGTCTTTACATATTTGTACTACGTACAACCTAGCTCTAGATGACTTTTATGTAAGACAGTACATTCCTTACCATTTAAGTCAGTTTTAGTAGTATGTTCTGCAACTTGTACCCAATGACATCCTAAATGGTACCATCTGCTTTCAGGATGATTATAGGGCTCTCCACAAGATTATTAAAGTAGTATTTATTTCTCAATTGGCTTTTATTCTTTGTGTGTTTTCCCCGTGAAACAGAACCATGGAATGTCTAGAAGGGAAAAGCTATGAAAAGGACACTGAACACCTAATACAATATTTAGTTGTTAGGGTAAGCTGTGACAAAGTGAGAGAGTGACATGGACATATATACACTACCAAAAGTAAAATAGATAGCTAGCGGGAAGCAGCCGTACAGCACAGGGAGACCAGCTCGGGGCTTTGTGACCACCTAGAGTGGTGGGATAGAGAGGGTGGGAGGGAGAGAGATGTAAGAGGGAAGAGATATGGGAACATATGTATGTGTATAACTGATTCACTTTGTTATAAAGCAGAAACTAACACCATTGTAAAGAAATTATACTTCAATAAAGATGTTAAAAAAAAATTTAATTTTCTACAACAAAACTTCCTTACAAGTTCCTTGTTTAGGAAGAATTAGAAATTTTAAGAGAATACAAAGAAAAACATTTATGGTTTATTGTAGATGACTATGTAGTTATCTATATCATATTATATAAAGTTCTCTTTATATCTCATGCTTTAATAAGTATCAATAAATACTTTTCTTGTCTTCATAAATGTGCAAGTTAAAAATACCTCAAGCCAAAAATAAACTTAGATGTATGGAATAGAGGGGTAGCTATTGTATGGTGGTTAAAACCAAGGTCCCTGGAGGCATGCTGTCTCAATTTATAATCGTGGTTTAGCATCTTGCTATGTATATAATAATGGGAAAGGAACAACTCAAATTGCCTCAATTTTCTCATTTGTAAATGGGATGATAACCATAGTACGTGTAGTAGTTGTGGTTTTATATATATATATATATACATATATATATATATATATATATATGTATATATATATATGTATGTGTGTATATATATATATATATATATATATATATATATATATATATATATATAATCTCCTATAGACAATCAGTTATATTTTCACTTGCTATAATTTCATCTGTTTTTTGCCCAGTTCATCAAACCAAGATCAGACCCTTCAAGAAATGCTGATAAAGTTCATATATTCCAGAAATATAGTTCTATTAGTCTAATCCTTATATTTCGTATATTCTAACTTGATCTTTTACCTCACAGCTTAATTTTTTCAAGCAAGAGTATTTCTATTAACCCCAGAAGCTCAATAATTTGGGAAGATAATGTTTTCCCTTTTTGTCTTATTTAATGTCAAAAATATTCTCTGCACTGAATTCCAGCTCAGGGAGAAATAAAAGATGAAAACTTAGTGGACTAGTATGAACACACCAGTCTCCTGGGAATCACTGCTGCACATTTTCAGCAAATTTCCTTACAATAAAGTTAACCTCTAAATCATTGTCTTTTTACCTATTATATCACCTTAGAGAATCCATGACTATGTGGCCATTACTATTACTAAGCACCTACTATACATCAAATACTCTACAAGGTGTTTGATCTGCATTAGCAGTTCCTACAAAAAGCTCATGTGGTACATGAGGTTCAGGGGAATCAAACCAGTTGTCCAAGGTCATATAGCTGTAAGTGGTAGAGCTAGGATTAGAACTAGAGACTATTTTTGCCCCCAGTTGTTTTCCGTCCATGAAACCCTGCTAACTTCCAGAGGATAAAATAGTCCTAAAATGATTTTTTTTGTGATTTTTTTCTTGGTAAAATACATATAACATAAAATTTACCATTAGTAACATTTAGTACATTTACTATGTTGTACAACCATAATCACATCTAGTTCAAGAATGTTTTCATTACCCCAAAAGGAAGCCTGATAATCATTAAGCAGCCTCTCCCCATTTCCCCTTTCCACCTGCCACTGATAACCACTAATCTTCCTTCTGTTACTAGGAGTGTTCCAATTTTAGATATTCCATATAAATGGAATCATACAATTATTTAATGACCTTTAAAATTTTTAAATATAGAAAGTGTATAAAACCAAATTATTGAAACTTTATCTTATAATGGGAAAGTTTGTATATTAATTAATACAATAGTTTTGATCTTAATAAAATAATTTTGATCTTGGGATCTTTGCTTCATTTATATCATGGGAACTATTGCCAAAAGAGTCCAGGGTTTAGAGTAAAGAGGTTTGGATCTATGGCCTATCTCAGTGATTTGCTGACTTTGTGATGCTAGGGAATTAATTCAAGATAACATTCTGGGTCTACAGAGTGGTCAGTCTACACCATCTTGAGGTTCAGTCTTAGAATGTTCCTCCCTTGCAGGCTGTGTTTTAGGAAAAAGTCTTAACTCAGGTAGCAGCAGCTGGGTAGCATCATCCCTATTGTCCTAAGAATCAGGTCTATTTCTATAAATAATATTCAAAATAAAAATAAAGAGGTGACTAATTACATCATACTATTTTAAAGCCATCATCACACCTAGCGCCACCCCAAATGTAGTCTCAGTCAGATTTTCCATTTGACTATTAAACTCATCTTTTGAATAAATGTGTTGTTTCCAGGAGGTCACTGCTGAACTGCACACATCTCATCTAGTTGCTAAGATGCTCTTACACTTTGTGTGCTGTGAGAACACCATTTTGAGCTGAGTGTTTGTATCACAGCACCATGTTCTGCTTTTCCCAGGAGGAATCAGAGTGATTTTCCTACCTGACTTGCCAAGCATCTCTGGTAAACCTTCTGGTCGCTACCGGATCAAGTCAGTTTGTGATGCCCATTAGACCTGGTTTGCATTGCTCTTCTTCACGGTGGCCAGTTACAAAGCCAGGGTCTCAGCTTCTCACAACTCTGGTGTCATCCATTCTGGTTTCCTTTCTTTGCCTACTGGTGGCTGATACTGGAGAAACTGTAGCAAGGCATTTAAGTGCTGAGGCTGCGGCACCTGTGGCTGCTCTAATCCCTGACCCTACACATACAAGCTGGGGGAGCGTGGACAAGTTTCCTGACCTCACTTCTCTAAACTTCTGTTTCCTTACTTCTGCACTGTAAAAAGAAGAGTGTTTGTTGTCACTCGGATCTGGAAATATGCAGCTCATCCCATGAAGATGTGCATCAAAATGGCCAATGTAACATGGGTTTTGGTGTTTAAACTGACATCCAGGATAGATTGGGCAGGAAAAAGTTTTGTACATCGTATTCTACAAGGAATGTTTGAGAATATGAAAAAGAAATAGGATGCAGTAATAGCTAACATTCACAGCACATGGAAGAGACAGGAGTTATCATCTACATTTAATGATGAGAAAACCAAAGGATAGCAAGGCTAACCAGTCCAAGGTCACAGAGAAAGTCAATGATAGGGCTGGGATTTGGTCTGAGGCAGCTTATCTCCAAAGTCTGCTAAACATATCTCTATATTTCCTGAACAATTCATCCAGAAAAGAATTTCAATAAAGTTTATTTTATTGTCAATGGTAAAACTAGGTCTGATGAGAGTCAAAAAGGAGGTTAATTTCTGCATGTTCTAACAATATTAGCAATGAAACTCTGACACCCCATGAGGAAATAAATTCTGAAGCAATACACATGTTCAACCAGAGGTTGCAGCATAATCTTTGGGGACTTACAGTTAAAAGGGTTTCTGCACTGAAAATGGCTGGTGAGGTTTGATGAATCCTGGGTTTCTTCCTAAGATTCCATGAATGTAGACCTCAGTATTCTAGAATAGATCTGCCACTTTCTGCACGACTCCAGCTTGTCCAGCACATGGCTGGATCACTCATACACATCAATTCTAATCTTCAACATAGTCCTGAAAATAGCTGCTCTTATCCTCATTTTACAGAGGGAGACATTGGTCTCAGATACACACTCAATTAGTAAAGGATTGGTATTTTCACAGGCCTTCTAATTCCAAACCTTCTGTTCTTTAAAAGCCACTTTTGTGTAATAGTGAATCCCTCAACCATAGCCAAAAAATGAGGTATCTGTGCAGGGGTACTTACCAGATTCATTCCTTACTGTGTTCTCTTTAATTGTTATAATATTAATGTAGATGAGTGTGGTGACAGAATTCATAATTATAATCTGAATGCCACCTTAATTGGCTTTTATTGCTGCTTGGGAATGGGTCAGGGCTGTAAATGGAATATTTAAGTTGAAATGTCGTTTTCAATACTTAATAGAATCCAATTAGGATTTTATTGATTAATTAGTGTCTACATGAAGCATTTTATTTTTCTAAAGGCCAGTAATGCTCCTGACTGTTCCTTAAATGTTAACATATTCAGATAATTATAACTGCATCATACTTGCTGCTTAGACTTTTTGAATTATTTGCTGTTATCAAGGTTTCAGATTCAAGTAAAGCAATCTTTTAAGATAAAAATGATCTTTAAATAAAGTAATCATCATAGAAAATCTCTCTTAAACACCCATTAATTTATGACTATAAACATGCTAGCACCCTTCTACGCAGAAGTTCATTTGCAAATGCTTTAGAGGTAACAAAGAGGGGCTGGATAAAAAGGGAAACCCTACAGCCAATGGAGATCCCTGAAACATAGCAGTGTTTTAAGGTCAAATGTATTGCTTAAGGAATTTCAAATTTCAAATCTCAAATTACAGTATAGCAGCATGAATGAGAAACCCAGGTTTAAAACTCAGACCAAGTATATCCAACAAGTGGTGTTTGAGCAAATCCTGTTTCAAGTGTCACTTAACAACTATTTGCTATCACCTCCTATTTCTCTGAAACAAGCTGACCTGAGATTTGAAGATACTCAGACACTTGGTGCCTGAAGAAATGTGATTAAATGGAAGAAATTAGGAACAGGAAAAAATGTGTTTAGCAATTTCTGTTTGTTGGGCCGATGCCTATCTGTACTAGGTCAATGATTTTATAATGAATGGAAAGACCAGCGAAAAATAGGTATGTATTTTTATCAAGCGAGTTAAAAGAATCATGTATCTGTGACACACATATAAGTCTCAAATTATATTCTGAAGGGACTTAAATTACTGATGATTTGGAAATATTTTCTAGTTGTATTAAAAATAAATACTGAGCATTTATCTATGGGAAAATATTTTGCTGATTTCACACATATTTGTGAAAATGAATATCTCCCTTTTATCTATATGCCAGGGACTGTACCACATGCTATTCAGATTTCACAAATTACTGCATAAAGTAGTACAATTATCCTCATTTTACATACCAAGATGATAACTAATTTAGACAAGGTTAAGTAACTTGCTTGAAATCATTTAGTTGTGTCTAAAGAGCAAAGTCTGGTCTTATTAGAACTACCTAGTAATAATAATAATAATAATAATAATAATAATAATAATAATAATAATAGCAAATGTCCTGGGCCATGCCTTTCCAGTTGAAACTGAGCCTTTGAGAGTGGGACCAAGGCATCTACAGTGTATTCGTCAGAGCCATGTACCTGATTTGGTCTCACCCCCAAAGATTCCGATATAAGTATAAAAGATTCCTGTATAAATATAAAAATATTCCTGTATAAATATATATATATACATACACACACACCTATATATGAGTCATATATATATATAAAATTCCTGCATATATATAAAAATTCTGCCTATATATATAAAAAGATTTCTGTATGTACATAAAAGATTCTGATCTCCTGAAAATGTGTACATAAGAGAGTTATATCAGAAATTGGCTCACACAAGCATGGTGGCTGAGAAGTCACAAGATCTGTAGTCAGCAATCTGGAGACTCGGAGAGCCAGTGGTCCAAGTTCTAGTCCACAAGCCAGCACGACAGGGACCCAAGAAGAGTCAATGTTTCCATTTGTGTCAGAAGGCAGGAAAAGATCCATGTCCCAGCTCGAAGCAGTTAGGCAGGAGGACTTCACTCTTACTCATGGGAGGGTCAGCCTTTTTGTTCTATAGAGACCTTCAATTGCTCTTTGTTTGTTTTTACTATTTATTCCAGTATCTTTTTAAAAAAAAATTATTGAAGTATAGTTGATTTATAATATTGTGTTAATTTCTGCTGTACAGCAAATTGATTCAGTTTTACATATATATATACACATTTTTTTGATATTATTTTCCCTTATGGTTTGTCACAAGATATTGAATATAATTCCCTGTGCTATACAGCAGGACCTTGCTGTTTATCCATTCTATTTATAATAGTTTGCATCTGCTAATCCCAAACTCCCAATCCACTCCCTCCCCCTTGGCAACCACAAGTCTGTTCTCTGTGTCTGTGAGTCTGTTTCTGTTTTGTAGATAAGTTCATTTGTGTCATATTTTAGATTCCACATATAAGTGATATCATATGGTGTTTGTCTTTCTCTTTCTGACTTACTTCACTTAGTATGATAATCTCTAGGTCCATCCATGTTGCTGCAAATGACATTATTTCATTCTTTTTTATGACTGAGTAGTATTCTATTGTATATTGTTTGGACAAGGCTCACTCACAGTAGATAGGACAATCTCCTTTACTTAGTCCACTGATTCAACTGTTAATCTCATCCAGAAACACCCTCACAGAAACACCTAGAGCAATGTTTGACCAAGTATCTGGGCATCTCAAGGTCCAGTTAAGTGGACACATAAAATTAACCATCACGTGCAGTTTTAAAGATTTCTCCAGGTAATTCAGGTACAAAAAAGTGTGAAACCCCTGGAATACCTCTACCATTGTATTCAGTAATTCTGAAATTAGGTTGTATATTAGAAACACTTGAGGAGCTTCAAAAATTACTCATGCCTGGATCCCAACCCTAGAAATTCTGGGTTAATGGGTCTGGTTCTATTGTGCTTTCAGGACTGAGACTGAGGCTAGAGCCCTAGTTCTTAAATGTGGTTATTGGCCCATCATTCCCAGCCACTAAGCATTGTGGTCTTTCAGCTTTTCTCAGATGGCATACCCTTGTGCACCCCGTACTGAGAAGTGCCCAGAGATCAAATTACACCAGAGCTTTTAAACGTATGCAAAGGCAGTCCTGGTATATCTTGTGTCTACCTCCATCCTGTTTTAGGGGGAAAGAGCTTTTCCCAAGGGGATCCAGGCCATTTCCTTTTTGCACAGGTAAAAGGAAAATGTTTATCTTTGTCCTTCAAGCCAATGACATTGGCGCACTAGCAAATTGCTGCTCCAGAGAAATTCAAGAATGGCAGTCATTGTTTCTAAACTGTATTTTACACGTTTTCCACATCAGTACACTTGCTGAATAGAAAAATTGCACGCTATAGTCTCTGCTTGTGCTGCTTGTACTTTTGCAGAAGCTGTGTTTAGAGAGGATATGTTTAGACACAGGTAGGGAGAGGGGATCAAAGGTGTCTGGATCCCACCTATCCTCAAGTACCTTTAGCAGAAAAACAAAAGTGTTTTGTGCATGGTAGACCTTCAACAATTGTGTATTAATAACCTCAACCCCCACTTTTGAGCATCTTCCACATGACAACAATGGTCCAATGTTGTCAGTAGGTGCTGAGTATGAGATGGATCTCTGCTTTCATAGAAACATCCAAAATGCCACATAGCATAGACAAGCTCCTGTGAAACAAGAATAGAAAGGACATGGCAGCACATGAGAGCCACAGGGATGTAGAAAAGAAAGACACCAGTGAAAGTTGTTGGGGGAACTCGGACTGGATTTTCTTTTAGGGTGGGTATGGTAGGGAGAAATGGTGGATAAAACCATGTAGACAGAGCAAAACCTGAGCAAAAATCTGAGATAGGGGAAAGAAAGCAAGAGATGGGCAATGGGGTGACTTGCTTCTGGCAGAGATGTCTGGTGGAGTTGGTCAGACATGGCATGTATATATATTTTCCCAAAGAAATAACAGAAACCCATATTACTCTGTACCTATCTCTTTCATAGCACAATTAGTCATTTTTATATTTGTCTGATTATCTTTCATTCAGCTAGAATGCCAGTTTGTTTTGGAAAGGACAGTTTTTTTATTAAAGTGTATATTCTCACTGCTAGTTTAGTATCTAGCATAGAGTAAGTGCCCAACAAACAAAAGTTGGGTGAATGAGTGGCTGAATGAATGAATGAATTAGAGAACGACCTAGTGATCTGATACAAGATGCAAGTGATTTGCTTTTCCTTTTTGTATACATCTTGAATGAAAAAAATTGCTTAGAAAATATGTCAATTTCATATCAGTGCTGAGTTTTGTTATCTGTGCATTCCAGTTATTACTATTAATAGAGCTGGTATATTTGTATATTTGCCACTCATACAGCTTTTATTCTTCAAATTTAAAAAGACAGCAGAAATGGATAACACTAGATTTTGGGTCAAATTGCAAACAAAACACTTGGTTGGCTTGTAGAAGCTTCTGCCCTTGGAACAGTGAAAAGATGTTTAGTGCAATATTTAGTTTATGTGGTCTGTCTGAATTATAATATTTCACCTGCTTTGGTTTATTCTACTCTTCTTACCTCCTTATTATAAACATTCATTCATTTCTCCACCTAAGTGTTGGGTAAACGAAGATTAATACGACTTCCTCCTCGTGGCACCCCACGGAGGAGTGTATCCATTGTTTGCTGCTATTAAGTACTGTATCTTGCAGTCTTGAGAAATTTGCTTATTAGTTTCAGAATTTGTTTTGTTTTGTTTTTATGTTCCATAGGGTTTTCTACCTCCACAGTCACGCCATCTTTGGATAATAATGGTATTACTTCTTCTTTTTCAACATTTATTCTTTTTCTTTTTTCTTTACTGAACTTGTTAGGATGTACGTTCCAATGTTGATTTGTAAAGGTAAGAAAAGATATCATTGTCTTATTCCTGAACTTTTGGAAAAGTGTTCAAAATTTTACTATTAAATATAATATTCACTGTAGGGCTTCTGTAGATGTCCTTCATGGTATTGAGATAGTTCCCTTCTATTCCTAGTTTTCTGTTTTTATCATGAATGGACGTTGACTTTCAACAAATGCTTTTTCTACATCTATTGAGATGATAACTTTTATCCTTTATTCAGTTAATGTGGTAAATAACATTGATACATTTTTCTGAAGGCTAAATCAAATTTGACTACCCAGAATAAACCCTACTAGGAAATATAGTATATTATTATTTTTTGTACATTGCTGAATTTGTTTGGTAATATTTGGGAAAAAATTATCTTTGTTGTTTATTCAAGAGGGGTGTTAGTCTGTAATTTTCTTTTCTTATAATGACTTTCTCAAGTTTTGGTATCAGGATTGTGGTGGCTCAATATCCTTTTAAGAAAAAAAAGAAATCATAGGGTTTGTTTAGGTACAGTACTATTTCACTTGTAAAAAGCCAGTGCCATTATTTGTTTTTGGTTTGTGGAAAGGTTTTCAGTTATGAATTCACAGTTTTTACTAAATGTAAGATCTGTTTCATTCTGAATCAGTTTGGTAATTTGTAATTCTCAGGTAATTTGTCCATCATCTGAATTGTCAACTTTAATTACAAAAAGTTGTTCAAAAACATTACTTATATTACTTTTAATGTCTGTAGGATATATAGAGATATTATCTATTTTACCACTGATCGTGGTAGTTTTTTCTTTCTTTTAAAAAATATTCTAGTCTTTCTTGTCTGAGAGTTTTCAATCTTATTAATATTTTTAAATAACCAATTTGGGGATCTATTAATTTTTCTATTTTTTTCTAATACATCGAATAACACTCCTGTTTTATTATCTTCTTTCTTCCACTTACTTTGGGTTTAACTTGCTTTTCATTCTCAGCTTCTTAGGATAGAAATGTAGAAAATTGATTTTAAACCTTCTTTCTTTTCTAAAATAAGTATTTAAAGTTATTAAATTTCCTCAAAGTGCTGCTATGGTTACATCCTTCAAGCTCTGATATGTAATTTCATTATCATTCAGTTCAAAATATTTTCTAATGTATCTTGCAATTTATTTTTTTAGCCAATTATTTTTTTGAAGTATCCTGCTTAACTTCCAAACATTTTTGGATTTTTATAAATATGCTATTGACACTAAATTCTAATGTAATTATGTTGTCATCAGAGCTTACATGATAAAATATTTCAATTGTTTCATGATTTGTTGAGATTTATTTTAGTGGCACAACATATAATCTATCTTGGTGAAGATTCCATCTGCAATTGAAATAAATTTGCATATGTCAGGGTTAATGTTCTATAAAGGCAAGTTATGCCAATTTTGTTAGTAATATTGTTAAAATCTTCTATATCCTCATGGTTGTTCTATTTTTTTTGTATTGTTTACTGAGAGATTGGTATTAAAAATGACTTGGAGTTCAGTACCCCACCTTAGACCAATTAAATAATAATCACCAGAAATGAATTCCCCCCAATAATTTTAATGTGTCAACACGGTTGAGAACTACCATTCTAGAGAATAATGAAATTCTAATTGACACTATTTGTTGACAGAAATCACTTCTATAATTACGTTGCTTAAGCATACACAAACTACAGATTCAAACTTTGCATACTTATAACTTTTGTAGAATTATAAAACCAAAACAAATATAAGAATTATTGTAAAATCAAAAACACAACATTCAAATTAGCAACATTACTGTAATGTCTTATGGATTGTATTTTGCTAAAACAAAATTGCCAGTGTAGGCTTTAATAGTGGAAAGATGTTGCCTAAGATTCTGTTCTATATTTAATTTGCTTTATGTTTTGAAATCAATAATACTTAATGCAGAGATCTCCTTTTCTATCAGTATGTTGTACTAATTTGTTTTAAGAGCAGTATTATTGACTGTTTATAAAAATGATCATTCTCTCTCCTTAGCCAAAATTCTGTCAGCAAGTGATTCCTACCTACTAATATTAATGAATGCTAACTTCAAATTTTAGTAATACTTGATCTCCCTTCCAGTTTATGATGGGTTTTTGGTTTCTTCTTTTTGGTTTGTAGAAAAACAAATGTGTTCTTATTCAAAGGCAAGAGCACCATATATGCTGGCAGAGTTGGTCCCTATTTGTGGTGGATTCAGCTCCCCATTGTCATCTTTTCCTTTGCCATTAAATGCATGATCACTGAGGTGTCTGCTTAAAACTTTCAGAACACTGGCTCTAAAAGCAGTTCTGAGGCTGATGCTTTGAGATAATATGACACTCATGTCTGTGTTTTTTGATCTCTGTCACTGCAAAATGTCATTTCTTGAGTCAGATTTATAATTTCCACAGAACTGAAAGTCTCATTCAAAATGGTCCCTAATCATACAACCATTGTCCTATCAGTCAAGAGCTAATGCTTACAAGGAAGAATGGTAACCTTACTGGGCATCAAGTGATGATGAAATTCAGGCTTATTTGTCAATGGCAAATTCTGTGCTACTGTCCTTGTCTAAGTTTGTGTGCCAAGCATTTGAACAGGCCTTGAAGGTACTACATACATCACTTAGTGATTCTGTTAAATTGTTTATCTAGTTGAAGATAAGTTTGGGATTATAGTGTAGTTAAAATCTGCCTTAATACAATATTATGAAACCATGAACATAAAACTTCTTGTTTCTTAGTTCTTACTTATTTGCTACTTGTTAAACTTGGGCAAGGGTAAAATAGTGTTAAGAGTAAGGTACTGCATCAACTCCTGGTTGAAAACCAGAGAAGCAGAATGACTAGCTTATAATATAAGGAGATTTATTGGAGAGAATTGGCTTACAAAATTGTGGCAGCTGGTTGGATATTCCCTTGAAGGCTGTTGTCTTTGCTTCTGAAACAAGTTTAAAGTTCACCTGACAGGCAGGCAGAAAGGGAAGACAGATGTAAAGTGGGTGACATCAATTACAGCAAGAGCTGTAATCCCAAAAGGAGGGACTGATATTCTCATCAGTCCTCATTGCCTCTGACCTTAGTGACATGGGTATCCTTCAGAAGCCTAGCCCTTCATCACAAAGCTAAATACACACAGATGGCCCAGGAGTTGGGGAGTAAAGTATGATCTAAAAAAACGGATGCAGACCCTAAAATCTTGAGTCAGAATTCTAGCATAAGGTGGTCATGAAATAATCCTGGACATTGTATTATATTTTTTATATTACTTTTTTTTTATAAAAGCAAAACAACTAAAACTATTCTGCTTCAGTTACAGTTGTCATAGCAATTGCAGACCCCAGTTTGAAAAGCAATTGCTTCACATCATCAATATCAAATTAATTCAGACAATAAACCCAATAAGCAATTACAGAGTTCTGGTCTGTTCTGGGTAAAGTGAAAAGGGCTGGTGCTGCAGAATTAAATCATAAGCTCTGTTCACAAGGAACTCCCATAATCCAAGATAAACGATCATGTATTAACAGAAAATTCTGTGGTCTAGCAACATCACGGGATTCAGAGTTTCAGAGAAACATTAATTTCTGGGGTTTTGTGGAAGCAAACTAGAGTGTCCATCCATCTGCCTTTACTCAATTGCCGCTACAACCTAAAGAGAGAGCTGCTTGAATTCATGGCCACTCGCTACTGTCTGTGTGATGAACATCCATTTTGAGGTTCTCCCTATGTTTCATCAGCTGTTGTCGGGGATTATTTGTACACCCCCTTGCTTAAAATTGAAAATGAGACCTGGCATCTAAATGCTTCTGGTAGGTTTTCATGGATAATAATTAAATATAGAATAAGCCCTTTTCGGTTTTGTTCAGCATGGTTTTGTCTCCATTTGGCATCGATGAGGTCTGACTCTTGTACTATTTTCCTGAATCACTGAGTTCCAGTGGACTTGCTAAGGTGGATTTTTAACATGCCAAACTGCTTCCACCCTCTTTATTAGAAATTTGCCACCTGGCCATAATCGTGTTAGAAGGGTGGTTTATCGACATCTGAGCAAGGGTGTGGGATAAAGGACCGAATAGATTGGCTTTTCTTTCTCCAAAGCACCCAGTGTTGAGTTTTCTTATTGTACTCATCACTCTGAAATGTAATTATTTCTAGTACTGAGTGCAAAACCTAACACTTGGGTATAGTTACAAAAAAAAAACCCCATGAAACCATAGCAATAAAACAAACAGCAACAACATATATGAAGAATAAATGGATGATAAGTATGGGACCACAACAGAAAATATGTGCCAGAATTAGACAAAATGGGAGGATAGGATTGAGAAAGGATAAAGTTCATATTAAAGAGATAGGTAAGGAAGACTGATTTGAGTCTAGGCTGTGCTTCCAGTCCCAAGAGGGTAAGGCAATAGAACCAGTTGCCAAGACAATGATGCAGCTCTTTTATGGGTCCTGAAGTGCTTTAAGGCACATTGTGGTTACTTTATTACTAACTGGGATTAATGTAAGACATCTCTTCATCTTGGGGATGAGGAAATTTAGATCAGCTCATGTGTGACTGATTTACTCACCTCAAAAGCCACACACATTTCTAATGCTAAGGCCAGTGTTCTCATCACCTGTGACACTGAAACAGAAGACCCATGGTCTGCTAGAGGTCTGGTATATATCATTAGAGACCCACACAGGGGAGACGAGTGAATCAGGGAGCTTTAAATGGTCCCTCTGGCTCTTAGATTAAAAAATAAAACAAAGGAGAAAACAAACAGGAAAAACAATGGCCTGGAAATGGGAATTTCTGAAAGGTAAGGCCAAATACTCAGGTCAGGGTGCTCAGCAGGAAAGATGCCTGAGTGAGGCTTTCTGACCCAAATCCCCATGGTCTTGGGGAAAAAAGTAACAGAGTCTTTTTGTCTGCACTGACAAAGTTAGTGCCATCAGGTGACAGCAGAGACTGGGCAGGGGATGGGGTGAAGGGAGGCGGTGGCAAGAGTCATGTGACCTGAGTCACGGGAGCCAGAGTCCAGTGTGGAGTCTCAGCAGACAATGAAAATTCTCAGGTTTCCAGTCCCCTTCCAGGAAAGGATCACTCATCCATCACTCATCAGGATGGAGCAGAGACCAGTGTATCTAATCCACAGTTTTGAAAGGTTCAACCTAAGGCTAACTATTCCCCTATTCCTCTAAATCCAGGTGAGCTGCCAGATCAGAAATCAGTGGGATGGGTCATTTCATAAGCATTTTTCTGTATAACTGGCAGGGTGTCCCGTGGGTTCCCATTAACTTCAATTCCCCAGATGTCATTTGATATACTCCATAAAACCACATTCCCCCCCACCACCACCAGGGCTCTCTAGTATTCTGTGATTTAGTATTCACCCTAGGTACTAAGTACAAGTACTAGGTACTAACCCTAACCCTTACTATCCTCCCCCTGCTTGCTGTGACAGATGACAAGTGTTGACCAAAAACATGGCAGAAGTCTGCAATTAAGAAAAGAGTTTCTGACCAGTCCCTCCTATCAAGAAACTTGCACAGACCTCTTAGATAGCCTCATCCACCAGAGGGCAGACAGCAGAAGCAAGAAGAACTACAATCCTGCAGCCTGTGGAACAGAAACCACATTCACAGAAAGGTAGACAAAATGAAAAGGCAGATGGCTATGTACCAGATGAAAGAACAAGATAAAACCTCAGAAAAACAACTAAGTGAAATAGAGATAGGCAAGCTTCCAGAAAAAGAGTTCAGAATAATGAAAGTGAAGATGATGCAGGACCTCGGAAAAAGAATGGAGGCAAAGATTGAGAAGATGCAAGAAATGTTTAACAAAGACCTAGACAAATTAAAGAACAAACACCTAGAAGAATTAAAGAACAAACAAACAGAGATAAACAATACAATAACTAAAATGAACAATACACTAGAAGGAATCAATAACAGAATAACTGAGGCAGAAGAAGGGATAAGTGACCTGGAAGACAGAATGGTGGAATTCACTGCCACAGAACAGAATAAAGAGAAAAGAATGGAAAGAAATGAAGACAGCCTAAGAGACCTCTGGGACAACTTTAAACCCAACAACATTCACATTATGGGGGTCCAAGAAGGAGAAGAGAGAGAGAAAGGACCCAAGAAAATATTTGAAGAGATTATAGTTGAAAACTTCCCTAACATGGGAAAAGAAATAGCCACCAAAGTCCAGGAAGTGGAGAGTCCCAGGCAGGATAAATCCAAGGAGAAACATGCTGAGACACATAGTAATCAAACTGACAAAAATTAAAGACAAAGAAAAATTATTGAAAGCAACAAGGGAAAAACAAAAATTACATACAAGGGAACTCCCATAAGGTTAACAGCTGACTTCTCAGCAGAACCTCTACAAGCCAGAAGGGAGTGGCATGATATACTTAAAGTGATGAAAGGGAAGAACTTACAACCAAGATTACACTACCCAGCAAGAATCTCATTCAGATTCCACAGAGAAATCAAAAGCTTTACAGACAAGTAAAAGCAAAGGGAATTCTACACCACCAAACCAGCTCTACAACAAATGCTAAAGGAACTTCTCTAAGTGGGAAACACAAGAGAAGAAAAGGACCTACAAAAACAAACCAAGAACAATTAAGAAAATGGTAATAGGAGCATACATATCGAAAATTACCTTAACCGTGAATGGATTAAGTGCTCCAACCAAAAGACCCAGGCTCGCTGAATGGATACAAAAACAAAACCCATATATATGCTGTCTACAAGGGACCCACTTCAGACGTAGGGACACATACAGACTGAAAGTGAGGGGCTGGAAAAATATATTTCATGCAAATGGAAAGCCAAAGAAATCTGGGGTAGCAATTCTCATATAAGATAAAATAGACTTCAAAATAAAGAATGTTACAAGAGACAAGGAAGGACACTACAAAATGATCAAGGGATCAATCCAAGAAGAAGATATAACAATTATAAATATATATGCACCCAACATAGAAGCACCACAGTACATAAGGCAACTGCTAACAGCTACAAAAGAGGAAATTGACAGTAACACAATAATAGTGGGGGACTTTAAAACCTCATTTACACCAATGGACAGATCATCCAAACCAAAAATTGATAAGGAAACACAAGCTTTAAATGACACAATAGACCCGATAGATTTAATTGATATTTATAGGAGAATCCATCCAAAAACAGCAGATTACACTTTCTTCTCAAGTGCACAGGGAACATTCTCCAGGGTAGATCATATCTTGGGTCACAAATCAAGCCTCAGTAAATTTAAGAAAATTCAAGTCGTATCAAGCATCTTTTCTGACCACAACACTATGAGATTAGAAATCAATTACAGGGAAAAAAAAGTAAAAACACAAACACATGGAGGCTAAACAATACATTACTTAATAACCAAGAGATCACTGAATAAATCAAAGAGGAAATCAAAAAATACCTAGAGATAAATTACAATGAAAACATGACAATCCAAAATCTATGGCATGCAGCAAAAACAGTTCTAAGAGGGATGTTTATAGTAATACAAGCCTACCTCAAGAAGCAAGAAAAATCTCAAATAAACAATCAAACCTTACACCTAAAGGAACTAGAGAAAGCAGAACAAAAAAACCCACAGTTAGTAGAAGGAAAGAAACAATAAAGATCAGAACAGAAAAAAATGAAATAGAAACAAAGAAAACAATAGCAAAAATCAATAAAACTAAAAGCTGGTTCTTTGAGAAGATAAACAAAATTGATAAACCATTAGCCAGACTCATCAAGAAAAACAGGGAGAAGACTCAAATCAACAGAAATAGAAATGAAAAAGGAGAAGTAAAAACTGAGACTGAAGAAATACAAAGCATCCTAAGAGACTACTACAAGCAAATCTATGCCAATAAAATGGGCAACCTGGAAGAAATGGACAAGTTCTTAGAAAGGTATAACCTTACAAGACTGAACCAGGAAGAACAGACAAATCACAAGTAATAAAATTGAAACTGTGATTAAAAATCTTCCAACAAACAAAAGTCCAGGACCAGATGGCTTCACAGGTGAATTCTATCAAACATTTAGAGAAGAGCTAACACCCATCCTTCTCAAAGTCTTCCAAAAAATTGTAGAGGAAGGAACACTCCCAAACTCATTCTATGAGGCCACCACCATTACCCTGATACCAAAACCATATGAAGATACTACAAAAAAAGAAATTTACAGACCAATATCACTGATGAATGTAGATGCAACAATCCTCAACAAAATACTAGCAAACAGAATCTGACAACACTTTAAAAGGATCATACACGATGACCAAGTGGGCTTTATCCCAGTGACGCAAGGATTCTTCAATATATGCAAATCAATCAATGTGATACACCATATTAACAAATTGAAAAAGAAAAACCATATGATCATCTCAATCGATACAAAAAAAGCTTTTGACAAAATTCAGTACCCATTTATGATAAAAAACTGTCCAGAAAGTGGGCATAGAGGACCTACCTCAACATAATAAAGGCCATATATGACAAAGCCATAGCAAACATCATTCTCAATGGTGAAAAACTGAAAGCATTTCATCTAAGATCAGGAACAAAACAAGGATGTCCACTCTCACCGCTATTATTCAACATAGTTTGGAAGTCCTAGCCACGGCAATCAGAGAAGGAAAAGAAATACAAATTGGAAAAGAAGAAGTAAAACTGTCACTGTTTGAAGATGACATGATACTATACATAGAGAGTCCTAAAGATGCCACCAGAAAACTACTAGAGCTAATCAATGAATTTGGTAAAGTTGCAGGATACAAAATTAATGCACAGAAATCTCTTGTATTCCTATACACTAATGATGAAAAATCTGAAAGAGAAATTAAGGAAATACTCCCATTTACCATTACAACAAAAAGAATAAAATACCTAGTAATAAACCTACCTAGGGAGGCAAAAGACCTGTATGCAGAAAACTATAAGACACTGATGAAATAAATTAAAGATGATACAAACAGATGGAGAGATATACCATGTTCTTCGATTTGAAGAGTCAATATTGTGAAAATGACTATACTACCCAGAGCAATCTACAGATTCAGTGCAATCCCTATCAAATTACCAATGGCGTTTTTTATAGAACTAGAACAAAATAATCTTAAAATTTGTATGGAGACAAAAAAGATCCTGAATAGCCAAAGCAGTCTTGAGGGAAAAAAACAGAGCTGGAGGAATCAGACTCCCTGACTTCAGACTATACTACAAAGCTACAGTAATCTAGAGAATATGGTACTGGCACAAAAACAGAAAAGTAGATCAATGGAACAGGATAGAAAGCCCAGAAATAAACTCACACACCTATGGTCAACTAATCTATGACAAAGAAGGCAAGGATATACAATGGAGAAAAGACAGTCTCTTTGATAAGTGGTGCTGGGAAAACTGGACAGCTATAGATAAAAGAATGAAATTAGAACACTCCCTAACACCATATAAAAATAAACTCAAAATGGATTAGAGACCTAAATGTAAGACCAGACACTATAAAACTCTTATAGGAAAACATAGGAAGAACACTCTTTGACATAAATCACAGCAAGATCTTTTTTGATCCACCTCCTAGAGTAATGGAAATAAAAATCAAAATAAACAAATGGGACCTAATGAAACAAAAGCTTTTGCACAACAAGGGAAACTGTAAAAAAGACAAAAAGACAGTCCTCAGAATGGGAGTAAATATTTGCAAATGAATCAACGGACAAAGGATTAATCTCCAAACTATATAAATAGCTCATGCAGCTCAATATTAAAAAAACAAACAACCTAATCAAAAAATGGGTAGAAGACCTAAATAGACATTTCTCCAAAGAAGGCATACAAATGGCCAAGAAGCACAAGAAAAGATGCTTTACATCACTAATTATTAGAGAAATGCAAATCAAAACTACAATGAGATATCACCTCACATCAGTTAGAATGGACATCATCAGAAAATCTACAAACAACAAATTCTGGAGAGGGTGTGGGAAAAGGGAAGCCTCTTGCAGTGTTGGTGGGAATGTAAGTTGATACAGCCACTGTGGATAACAGTATGGAAGTTCCTTAAAAAACTAAAAATAGAACTTCCATATGACCCAGAAATCCCACTACTGGGCATATACCCTGAGAAAACCATAACTCAAAAAGACACATGCACCCCAATATTCATTGCAGCACATTTACAATAGCCAGGTCGTGGAAGCAACTTAAATGTCCATTGACAGATGAATGGATAAAGAAGATGTGGTACATATATACAATGGGATATTACTCAGCCCTAAAAAGGAATGAAATTGGGTCATTTATAGAGAGGTGGATGGATCTAGAGACTGTTATACAGAGTGAAGTGAATCAGAAAGAGAAAAAACAAATAACGCATAGTAACGCTTATATGTAGATCTTAGAAAAATGGTACAGATGAACCAGTTTGCAGGAGAGAATAGAGACACAGTTGTAGAGAACAAACGTATGGACACGAAGAGGGGAAAGCAGTGGGGGGTGGTGGTGGTGGTGGAATGAATTGGGAGATTGGGATTGACATGTATACACTAATATGTGTAAAATGGATAACTAATAAGAACCTGCTGTATAAAAATAAAAATAAATTAAATTTAATAAAAGAGTTCCTTTGGGATCTTAAGAAGTACAATTCAGGAAACACAGATTTAGTCAAACCAAAAGAGTGTTCTAAGAAAAAGGGAGAATCAGGGGCTTATAAAGACAAAAGGCCACAAGGTTGTTAAAGTTGCCTGTCAAGAATTGTGGCTGACTCTGATGCAAGCCAGGAAATATCTGTCCTTAAGGAATCATGAGTTGTTTTAAGGTAGGGGCCTGATCAGCAGATAGGCTGTCACAAGTTGTTTAGGGTAAGGATCTGATAAGTATTTTGAGTTTCTGGCAGATGTTCTGAATGACTTTATTGTGACAATAAGTGGTCAAAACGTCAGATTCTATCGAGGCTGAGATGTGCATAAGTCACACTTCCTTAATGGCCTCCCTGTTGCGTTTTAGAGGCTCTCTTAGCAATACCAACTTCATTCTGATTTTCCTTTCACACATGTGAACACTTAAGTGACAGCATCAACTGGTCAGGAGAGACTTACAGACTCAATTTTTCTCCAGTTTCTGCTCAGTCAAGCAGCCTAGCCAAATAAATCTCAGTGATTTATGAGAAGACCAGTGTTTCAGCAGCTCAACTACCCCTCCATCCACTGGCCAGTGTGGATACTCAAGTTTCATGTTTTTTAGTCTTCCCTAAATGTGGAATTCTAAGGAAAAGCCTTTCCTCATTATGGCTTAGGACCCAAGCAAAGACTGGCCTCTGAGCACGTGCTACCTTCATTCTCCATCCTGAACAAGCACATAGAGGAGGAAAGGTTGAGCAGGAGAGAATTAGCCTTTACTGACTTCTACGGCATGCCAGCCTCTGTGCTTAATGCTGAGCAATCTATCTGTCTATCAGTCTATCTATCTATCATCTAGCTAGCTAGCTATCATCTGTCTATCTATCATCTATCTATCTATCTATCTATCTATCTATCTATCTATCTATCTATCTATCTATCTATCTATCTATCTATCTATCTATCTACCTACCTATCTATCTATCTATCTATCTATCTATCTATCTATCTATCTATCTATCTATCTATCTATCTATCTATCTACCTATCTATCTATCTATCTATCTACCTAGTCTAACTATCCATCCATTACACTGAACAATTGGGACACTGCTGCAGGTTGTAAGCAGAAAAAAACATTTTTTTCTCTGCTACATATTTAAAGATACTAAATATACTCTCTTTTTCTCATCCCTTGAATGACATTTTTGACAGTTCTTATAACTTAGGTTAATCTTATTAAAGAAACATATTGTGAGATGGCTTCATAACTAATTAAAATATTCAATCCAATATAAAATCAGAATTATGAACTTCATTTAAATTTGAACCTTATTCCTTCCTCAGTTCAGGTCTTCTGGGAACTGGCACTCTGTAATAAAGAAGAGTGTCAGTCTCTTTGTTTCTCAGCTCCTCCAGGGTTTAGAAGGAAGGATTTGAGGGTAGGAGGGAGAAGGAAGCAAGAGACGGGGGATGAGTTTGGCCATGAATTTCCAAAACTGGTGTTGTCTGGTTTTGGTGGGAATTTACAGCTGATTCCTGCTCTTATGTGGTGCTTCTGGGGTTCTTCAGATATTTCTCAGTTTCACATACATTTTGCCTGCAGTTCCCTTAAGTCAAGCAATACCTCCCTCATCTGCCCACCCATCACCTTCTTCTCAGTCTTTGTTCCTGGTGGTCCATCCCACTCATGGAATCACCTCATCTCCAACTGCTCACTCAAGACTCCATATCAGCCCTTTTCTGCTGGAATTCTCATAAGGACCCAATGGGCACAGTACTATTTTTATTCCCATTTTCTAGATGAGGAAGCTGAAGTTGCAGAAGTTCAAGTAGCTTGCCCTAGTTCACACAGATGAACGGCAGTATGATTCTGAATCTCCAGTCTGTATGAATACGGTTTCCATTCTTACCTATGTGCTTCCTTTCCTCCTATTCACAGCCATGGTACTTTCCTAAACACCTCAGCAATTATACAAGAAAGCTTAAGGGTTGATAAATAGTTGAAAGATGTCAGAGAAGACCATCTTAAGATAGGAGCCACAACTCTAGAACAGGTAACACAACCAGAAAAAGACAACGAAAATGAAATTGCTGGAATAAATTGATCACATCATTGCAACCAGAAAGACTGTGAATAATAACACATTCCAACCACATTTCTGGGCCTTTTTCCTCTAGTCTTCAATATGTTGATACTGACTGGATGCAAGACATGCTTTATACTTTCATTAATATCACAGACACTCAAGTGTTATACTTTCCCTAAAGCTTTGAAAGTTTCTTTCCTCCCTCCCTCCCAACTTCCCTCCTTCTTTCCTTCCTTCCTTCTTTCCTTCCTTCCTTCCTTCCTTCCTTCCTTCTTTCCTTCCTTCCTTCCTTCCTTCCTTCCTTCCACAGCTTAATTTATATATATATTTCACACACTACACAATTTATCCCTTTAAAGTATACAATTTAGTGGTTTTTAGTGTATTCACTGAGTTATGGAGCCATCACTACAATCAATTTTAGAAGATTTTTATCACCTAAAAATGAAAACCAGTAATCATTAGTACTTATTGCCCATGACTTCTTTCCCCCAGCCCCTGGCAACAACTAGTTTACTTTCTTTTTATGGATTTGTCTACTTAGGACATTATATGTAAATGGAATCATACAATATGCAGCCTTTTGTGTCTGACCTCCTTCACTTAGCATCATTTTTTCCAGGTTAATCCAAATTATAGCATGTATAAGTATTTATTGCTTTTTATTGCCGAGTAATATTTCATTGGATGGATATATTACATTTATTCATCCATTCAGTTGACAGACTTTTGTCTACTATAAATAATGATATGAACATTTATGTACTAGTTTTAACGTAGATACATCGTTTCTTTTGTTTTGGGTACAAACCTAGGAGTGGAATTGCTGAGTCATATGGTAATTCTATGTTTATACTTTCGAGACATTTCCAGATTGTTTTCCAAGGTTGTTGCACTGTTATACATTTCCACAGTGTATGAGGATTCCAATTTCTCTTTATGTTTGTCAACACTTGCTATTTTCTGTCTTTTTGCCTATAGTTATCCTAGTAGGTATGAAGTGATATCTCAGGGGCTTTTATTTGCAATTTTCTGGTGTCTAGATGTTGAAAATCTTTTCATGTGCTTTATGAGACATTTGTATATCTTCTTCGAAGAAATGTCTTTGTAGATCCTTTGCCCATTTTTCACTGGATTGTTTGTCATTTTGTCATTGTCTTATAAAAATAATTTATATATTCTGGATAGAAGTCCCTTGTCAGATACTGATTTGCAAATATTTTCTCCCAACTTGTAGGTTGTCTTTCACTTTCTTGATGGTATCTTTGGAAGAACAAATGTTTTAAATTTTGATTATGTACAATTTATCTACTTCTTTTTTCTTTTTCTGCTTGTGCTTTTGGTTCCATATCTAATAAATTATTGCTTAATATAAGGTCTGAAGATTTACAGCTATGTTTTCTTCTAAGAGTTTCATAATTTTAGTTCTTATATTTAGGATCTTGTATTTACCTCTTAGATCCACTTTGAGTTAATTTTTGTGTATGGTGTGAGGAAGGAGTGCAACTTTTCTTTTGCATGAAGATATCCAGCTGTCCTAGCATCATTTGTTGAAAAGACTAGTCTTTTCTCACTGAATTGTCCTGTGATCTTTGTCAAAAATTGTGACCATATATGTGAGTATTTCTTAAATGGATTTTCAGTTCTAATCTGATCTATATTTCTATCCTTATGCCAGTACCATACTGTTATTTTTAATTGAATGAAAAATTCTTTAAATTCTATGGTGCATTACAATTTTCAAGTTTCACACACATGATTTCATATAATACCATAATAACCCCTTTGTTTTCCCCTACCCTTATGTTGCTCCTCCCCCTTACCTCTCCCCACTGGTAATCACTAGTTTGTTCTCTATATCTGTGAGTCTGATTCTTTTTTGTTTTATTCACTAGTTTGTTATATCTTTTAGATTCCACATATAAGTGATATAATTGAGTATTTGTCTTTCTCCATCTGACTTATTTCACTTAGCATAATGCCCTCCAAGTACATTCATGTTGCTGCAAATGGCAAAATTTCATTCCTTTTTTATGGCTGAGTAGTATTCCATTGTGTGTGTGTGTACATACCACATCTTCTATGTCCATTTATCTGTTGATGGACACTTAGTTTGCTTCCATACCTTGGCAATTGTAAATAATGCTGCTATGAACAGTGGGGTGCATGTATCTTTTCAAATTAGTGGGTTTTTTGGGTTTTTTTTTTTTTGGATATATACCCAGGAGTGGAGTTGTGAAATTGCTGGGTCATATGGTAGTTCTATTTAGTTTTGTGAGAAACCTCCACATGTTTTCCACAGTGGCTTCACCAATTTACATTCCCACCAACAGTGTAGGAGGGTTCCCTTTTCTCCACATCCTCACCAACATTTGTTATTTGTATTCTTTTTGATGAAAGCCAGTCTGACAGGTGTGAGGTGATATCTCATTGGAGATTTTATTTCCCTGATGATTAGTGATGATTAGGCACATCTCTTCATGTGCCTGTTGGCCATCTGCATTTCCTCTTTGGAAAAATGTCTATTCATGTCTTCTGCCCATTTTTAAATCTGAGTGTTTGTTTTTTTGATGTTGAATTGTATGAGCTGTTTATGTATGTTGCATATTAACCCTTTATTGGTCACATTATTTGTAAATATTTTCTCCCATTCAGTAGGTTGTCTTTTCATTTTGTCGACAGTTTCCTTTGCTGTGCAAAAGCTTTTAATTATGTCCCATTTATTTATTTTTGCTTTTGTTTCCTTTGCTATAGGAGACAGATCCAAAAAATATTGCTGCGATTTATGTCAAAGAGTGTTCTGCCTATGTTCTCTTATAGGAAATTTATAGTATACGGTCTTACATTTATGTTTTTAATCCATTTTTAGTTTATTTTTTGTATATAGTGTTAGAGAATGTTCTAATTTCATTCTTTGCATGTAGCTGTATGTTTTCCCAGCACCACTTACTGAAGAGACTGTCTTTTCTCCACTGTATATTCTTGCCTCCAATTGCTGTAGTTTTGCAATAAGTTTTGAAATCTGTGAGTCCACCAATTTTACTCTTATATTTTTGCTCCTCTGGGTCCCTTGAATTTCCATGTAAATTTTAGATGAGCTTGTCAATTTCTGCAAAGAAACTAGCTTGGATTTTTATAGGTATTGCATTGAATCTGTAGAACAATTTGGGGAATACTGCAATATTAACAACATGAAATCTTGTTGCTTGTATATGTGAAGTCTTTCCATTAATTTAAGTGTGCTTTAACATCTTTCAATGAAGTTTTGTACTTTTCATTGTTTAAATCTTGTATTTCTTTGGTAAATTTATTCATAATAGCTTATTATTTTTACATTATTAAATTGATAGTTTTATTAATTTAATTTTTCGGTTTTTTATTGCTTGATTTTACACTAATTTTACAATTAATTTTTGCATACTAATCTTGTATCCTATAATTATCATTAATTCATTTATTTGTTCTAACAATTTTTTAGTGGGTTTCTTAGAATTTTCTGTATACAAGTATTATAGGTTGAATTGTATACCCCTCCCTCCATATTTATATATTGAAATCCTAAATTCCAGAATATGACTAAGAATATTCCAGAATATTCCAGAATCCTAACCCTCAGAATATGACTTTATTTGGAGAAAGGGTCTTTACAGAGGTAATCTTGTTAAATGAGGTCATTAGGGTGGGATTTAATCCAACAGGACTAGTGTTCTTACATAAAGGGGGAAATTTAAATACAGAGACACACATAGAGGCAAGATATGTTAAAGGAATATAGGGAAAAAACAGCCAGACCAAGGAGAGAGGCCTGGGATGGATTTTTCCCTCACAACCCTCAGAAAGAATCAACAATGCTGACTTCTTGATTTTGGACCTCTAGCCTCCAGAATTGAGAGACAATACATTTCTGTTTTAAAATCCACCTAGTTTGTGGTACTCTGTTATGGCAGTGCTAGAAAACTAATATAACAAGATCATATCATCTACAAATAGTTACAATTCTTAATTTAGAATATGAATTCCTTTTATTTATTTTTCTTTTCTAATTTCCATGTCTAAAACCCCCAGTGCAATGTGAAATAGAGGTAGAGAGACATCCTTGTGTTTTTCTTCACGTTTGATTAAAGCGTTCAGTCTTTCACCATTATGTATGATGTTAGCTGTGTGTTTTTCACCTGACCCTTTACCAGGATGAGTAGTTTCCATTCTTTCCTAGTGTGTTGAGTGTTTTTTTAATCATGAGAGACTGTTGGATTTTGTCAAATTGTTTTCTGTATCTGTGGAGATGATCATGTAGTTTTTGTCTATTATTCTGTGAATATAATGTATTACATTGTTTGAATTTTACCTCTTGAAATAATCTTGTATTCCTGGAATGAGTCCCACTTGGTCATGGTATGTAATCCTTTCATAAATTGCAGTATTTAGGGTAATATTTTAAAGGGTTTTTCCATGTGTAATGATAAGGTAAATTGGTCTATAGTTTTATTTTCTTGTGATTTCTTTGTCTGGTTTTGATATGAGGTTAATACTGACTTTGTAAACTTAATTGAAATGTGTTTACTATTTTATTTTTCAACAGAAAGTGTTTGGAACTTGTATTAATTCTTCTCTAAACGTTTGGCAGAATTTACCAATTGAAGTCGTCTGGTCTTTGTCTTTTCTTTGTGGGAAGTTTTTGATTAATAATATACTCATTTAGATCTATTCAGATTTTCTAAATCAATTTTGATCTTAAGTCAATTTTGGAAATTTGTGTGTTTCTGGGATTTTTTTTCTATTTCATCTAGGTTATATAATTTGTTGCAGTCCAATTGTTCATAGTATTCTCTTATAATCCTTTTTATTTCTGTAAAGTGGGTAGGAATGCCTCCTCTTTTTTTCTGGATTCTAGTAATTTGAGTCTTCTCTTTTTTAATTTGGTGGGCCTAGATAGAGTTTTGTCAGTTTTATTGATGTTTTCAAAGAACAGGCTTTGGGTTTTGTTGATCTTCTCTGTTGTGATTATATCCACTAATTTATTTCTGCTCTAATTCTGCTTGGGTTTACTTTGCTTTTCTTTCTCTAGTTTCTTAGGGTGCAAAGCGATATGCCTGATTTCAGATTTTCATTTTATTTTAGCATACATACCCACAGCTATAAATTTTCCCATAGGCACTGCTTAAGCTGCATCCCATTTGTTTGAATATATTGTGTTTTATTTTTCCTTTCTATCAAATTATTTTCTTTTGTTTTCAGCTTTATCAAGGTATAATTGACCAATAAATTTGTAAGACGTTTGAAGTGTACATCGCAATGATTTAAAATGTGTATACATTGTGAAAGGATTCCTTCCAACTAGTTAATTAACACATCCATCATCTCACATACTTATCTTTTTCTCTGTGTGAAAATGTTTGACTTCCCCTCTCTTAGAAAGTTTCATTTATAGAGTACAGTGTTATCAGCTGTAGTCACCATGTTCTACATTAGATCCTCATATATTATTTATCTTGTAGCTGAAACTTTGTACCCTTTTTCCAAACTCTCCTATTTCCCCCACCTCCTAGACCCTGGCAACCACTTTTCAACTCTCTGTTTCTGTGAGTTAGACTTCTCTTTAGATTCCATAGATAAATGATGCCATGCAGTATTGGTCTTTCTCTGGTTTATTTCACCTAGCACAGTGCCCTTAAGGTCCATCCATATTGTAGCAAACAGCAGGATTTCCTTTTTTATGGCTGAATTATATTCCTGTGTGTGTGAGTGAGTGTGTGTGTGTTTGTGTATGTGTGTGTGTGTGTGAGATTTTCTTTATCCATTCATCCATTGATAAGCACTTAGGTTATTCTATTTCTTGCCTATTATGAATAATGCTGCAATTAACACAGGGCAGATATCTCTTCAATGTCCTATTTTTATTTCCTTTGGATATATACTCAGAAATGGGATTGTTGGATCATAAGGATCATATAGAGCTCTATTTTTAATTTTTTGAGGAAACTCCATACTGCTTTGCATAATGGCTGTGCCAGTTTACATTTTCACCCACAGTGGACAGTATTCCCTTTTCTTCACTTCCTTGCTAGCAATTATTATGTATCAACTTTTTGATAACAACCATTCTAATAGGTGTGAGGTGATATCTCGTTGTGGTTGTATTTGCATTTCCCTGGTGATTAGAGATTTTGAACACATTTTCATGTATCTGTTGTCCATTTGTATGTCTCCTTTAAAAAAATGTCTATGTAGGTTCTTTCCCCATTTTAAAATCAGATTATTTGTTTTTTTGCTATCAAGATATATAAGTTTCTTACACATTTTATATATTAACTCTTTATCTGACATGTGATTTGCAAATATTTTCTTTTAGTCCATGGGTTGCCATTTCATTCTGTTGATTATTTCACTGTAGAGTAGCTTTTTAGTTTGATGTTGTCCCATTTGTTTATTTTTCTATTGTCTTTGTTTTGGCATCAAGTCCAAAAAATCATTGCCAAAACCAATGTCAAAGATCTTACCTCCTATTTTCTTCTAGGAGCTTTGTAATTTCAGGTCTTAAATATGTCTTTAATCCACTGTAGAATATGGTGTAAGGTAGCATCCATTTTCAAATCTGGCATGTGGATATCTATTTTTCTCAGAACCATTCATTGAAGAAATTATATTTTTCCCATTGCCCATTCTTGGCTCCTTTGTCATAAATTAAATAACCTTATATGCATGGGCTTATTTCGGCTCTCTCTGTTTAGTTCCATTGGTCTGTGTGATTATTTTTATGTTGATACTATACTAGTTTGACTATTATAGCTTTGTAATATAGTTTGAAATCAGCAAGTGTGATACCTCTAGAATTTTTTTTCTTTCTCAGGGATGCTTTGACTAGTTAGGTATTTTACAGTTCCATAAAAATTTTAGGATTTTTTTCTATTTCTGTAAGAATGTCATGAGAATTTTTATAAGAATTACATTCAATTTATTTGGGTATATGTACATTTCAACAATATTAACTGTTCCAATCTATGAGAACAGAATATTTTTCTATTTATCTGTGTCTTCAGTTCTTTCATCAATGTCTCACAGTTTTCAGTGTACAGATCTTTCATCTCTTTGTTTCAATTTATTCCAAGTATTTATCTTTTTTTAATGCAACTGTAAATAGGATTGTTTTCTAATTTTCTCTTCTGATAGATCATTGTTAGTGTATGGAAACACAACTTATTTTTGTATACTGATTTTGTACTCTACTATTTACTGAATGTATTTATTTTAATAGATTTTTTGTGGAGTTGTTAGGATTTTCTATATTTAACATTATGCTCTCTGCAAATAGAGACAACTTTACTTCTTTCTCTCTGTTTTGGATGACTTTTATTACTTTTTCTTGCTTAACTGCCCAGGCTATGACTTCCAGTACTATGTGTAATAAAAGTGGGGACAATGTGCATCCTTGTCTTATTCTTAATTTTGGAAGAAAAGCTTCCAGCTTTTCACCGAGGTGAATGATGTTAACAACGGGCTGGTCATATATGGCCTTTATTCCCTTAAGATATTTCCCTCTACTCCCAATATGTTGAAAATTTTTATCCTGATTGGATGTTAAATTTTGTTAAATATTTTTCTGCATCAGTTGAGATGACCATATGATTGTCATCCTTTATTTTGTTAATGTGGTATATCACATTTAATGGTTTTTGCATGTTGAACAATCCTTGCAGCTCTGGAATAAATCTCATTTCATTATGGTGTGTGACCCTTTTCATGTATTGTTGAGTTTGGTTTGCTAATATTTTGTTGAAATTTTTGTCTCTATGTTCATAGAGGACATTGGCCTGTACTTTTCTCCTTATCTGGTTTAGGTATCAGGGTAATGCTGCCTCTTATAATGAGTTTGGAAGTGTTCTCTTCTCTTTTAAATATTTTGGAAGAGTTTGAGAAGGATTGCTTTTTTGTTTTTTTTTTTAATGTTTGGTAGGATTCATCAGTGAAGCAGTCTAGTTCTGGACTTTTCTTTGTTGGACAGTTCTTGATTACTGACTCTATCTCCTTTTTAGTATTGGTCTGTCAGATTTTCCATTTCTTCATGATTCAGTTTTGGTAAATTGTATGTTTTTTAGGAATTTATCCTTTCGTCTTGGTTATCTAATTTGTTGGCATATAATTTTTCAGAATAGTCACTTAGTGACCTTTGTATTTGTGTAGTATCAGTTATTATATCTCCTCATTATTTCTAATTTACATATTTGAGTCCCTATCTTTTTTCCTGTTAAGTTTAGCTACTTAAAAAATAGCTCTCAGTTTTATTAATATTTCCTATTGTCTTTCTAGTCTGTATTTTATTTATTTATGCTCTGATCTTTGTTATTTTGTTTCTTCTACTAACTATGAGCTTAGTTTATTCTTCTTTTTCTAGTTCTTTGATTTGTACATTACGTAGTTTGAGCTCTTTTTTTTTTTCTTAATGTAGGTTTTTATTGTTATGAGCTTCCATTTCAAAACTGCTTTTGCTGCAGTCCATATGTTTTGATATGTTGTATTTCCATTTTTACTTGTCTCAAAATATTTTTTGATTTCTCTTTTGATTTCTTCATTTACCCATTGGTTGTTCAGTAGCATGTTGTTAATCTCTACATATCTGTGAATTTTTCTTTTTGTTATTGATTTTTACTTTCATATCATTATGGTCAGAAAAATGCTTGATATGATTTCAATCTTCTTAAATTTGTTAATATTTGTTTTGTTTCATAACATGTGGTCTATCCTTTCTTTAACAGGAGGAAGTCTCTTTAAAATTTCTCATAAGGTGTTCTGATGGTGATGAACACCTTCAGTTTTTGCTTGTTTGGGGAATTCTTTATATGTACTTTAATTCTGGAGAACAACTTTGCTGGGTAGAGTGTTCTTGGTTGGCAGGTTTTTTTTTCTTTCAGCATTCTATCATTCTATTCCCTTCTGGTCTGTAAAGTTTCAGCTAAAAAATATGCTCATAGGAGTTCCCTTGTATGTAACAAGTTATTTTTCTCTTTCTGCTTTTGAAATTCTCTCTTGTCTTTAACTTTTTACAGTTTAACTATAATATGTCTTGGTGTAGATCTCTTTAGTTCATCTAATTTGGTACTCTTTGGGCTTCCTTGATCTAAATGTCTGTTTCTTTCCCCAGGTTAGGGAAGTTTTCAGCCATTATTTCTCCAAATAAGTTTTTGCTCCTTTCTCTCTGTCTTCTATTTCTGGGACCCCTAAAATGCCTATTATCATCTGCTTAATGGTGTCCTATAAATCCCTTAGGCTATATTCTCTATTTTTCAATCTTTTTTTTTTTCTTTTTGCTCCTTTGATAGGATAAATCCTACTGCCATGTCTTCTAGTTTGCTGATTTTTTCCTTCTGCTTGATATAGTCTGCTGTTGAATACCTTTATTGAAATTTTCAGTTCAGTTATTGTATTCATGGCTTTTGACTTCTGTTTGGTACCTTCTTATATTTTCTATCTCTGTTGAAATTCTCACTTTGTTCATATTGTTCCCCTGACCTCTGTGAGCATTTTTATGAGCACTGTTTTTAACTTTTTATTGTGTAAATCACTTATCTCCATTTCATTTAGGTCTGATTCTGAAGTTTTATTTTATTATTTGTTTGAAACATATTCCCCTATTTCTTTATCTTTCTTGACTCTCTGTGTTGGTTTTTGCACATTAGTTAAAACAGTCACCTCTCCTAGTACTGATGGAGTGGTCTCACGTAGGAGTAGAATTTTATTTTTCAGCCTGTCCTCAGCTCTTGGTTGTCTCTCAAATATTTGTGATTGTCCAAGTTACCTTCTTTGTTTTTAGCAACTCCCAGTTGTTCAGGGTGTGCCAAGATCAGTCAGGTGTCCCAAATGGGAGGATTTGAGTCAGCACCTGGGAGAGGGACTATTTTGCCTTCTCCCTCTGCACTGGGCCCAAGTGTATAGCCATGGGATGGGGAGGGGGTTCCTCCTGCACCTGTTAATAACTGCTTTTTGTTTGCTACTGTCCTGTAGTACTTGTGCAGACAAACTCCATTGGCTATTAGAGCCTAGTTATCTAGGGGCCTGTTTCTTGGGCAGCAGCTGCAAATTTGGCAGCACCAGATGTATATACAAATTTCTTCCAGGGAGGTATTGGCAATTTGGTAGCAAGTTTGAGTGAGTGGGCATTAGTGGTGTAAACTGGATTTCCCAGGCTCTGTGGAGAATTACAGTCAGCCTCTACATACATGATAAAATATAAAGCTGGCTCTCTGGTAGCAGTTTTTAAAGTGTGCAAATAGACTTCTTTCGTGGGACAGTTTGGGAGATGGGTATTTCTGTCTGCTTCCTTTGTTCTGAGACTTAAGGGGATAGACACAGTGAGTTCTCACAGCTTGTTAAAAACTGTTTCTTTGTTTGCTGTAGTTTTGTGTGCCTCATGAACACAAGCCCCCTTGGCTTTCAGAGCTAGGTATTTAGGGGGTCCATCCCTCATACGGGAGTCTTAAAAGTTGGGGCTCTGGATGTCCATCCAAACTCTCAATCCTTGGAAAGAAGGTGGATGTTGGGAGTTCCCTTCTGAATGTATGGCACTATGCCAGTGGTGGGATTCATTGTGAGAGTTTGTCCCAGCTATTTCTACCACTTCTACGTGAGTGTTGTGAATATTTTCTCATTTGCCAAATGTATAGGTATCACTTGGCTAGTTTTGGCTTTCTTTCAGAGGGAATTACTTCTTGTGTAGCAGTAGATTTTGTGTATCCATTGGAGGAGGTGAGTTCAGGAGGCTTTTATGTTGCCATCTTGGATTAAAATCACTCTATCAAATTATTTTCTAAATTTCTGCATGATTTCTTCTTTGACCCATTGGTTATTAGAATGTGTGTAGTGAAATTTCCATATATTTAAAAATTTCTCAAACTTGCTCCTTTGAGTTTTAGTTTTATTTCTTGTGTTTAACAAGCATGCTTTGTATTATTTAAAACCTTTAAAATTTATTAAAACATGGTTCACAGCTTAGCATGCGACTTATATGGAGAATGCTTCAGTGCACTTAAGAAGAATATATATTCTGCTGCTATTTGGTGGAATGTTCTGTAGATATCTGTGAGGTCTACTTGGTTTGTTCAATGCTATTTCTTCTTTTATTTTATATTTAGTTTTTTTAGCCATTGTTAAATGTTGTATACCAAAGTCTTAAACTATTATTGTTTAATTTTCTATTTCTCTCTTCAATTCTATCAGTTTTTGCTTCTTGTATTTTGGAGCCTTGTTGTTTTATGCATGTATGTTTATAATCAACAATTTTATCATTATAAAATGTCTCTAGTAACAATTTTTATCCTTAGTTTCTATTAGTATTCTATTGTTGCTGTAAAAAATTACTGCAAACTTAATTGTTTAAAACAATATAAAGTTATTATATTTCAATTCTGGAAGTCAGAAGTCCTGTATGAGTCTCATGGGCTACATTTAAGGTACAAGCTGAGGTGCAGTCATTTTGGATGTTTTAGAGGAGAATCCCTTTTCTTGACTTTTTCAACTTCTAGGAATTTGGCTCATGGTCACTTCCTCCATCTTGAATGCACATCATTCCAATCATTGTTTCTTTCATCACATCTCTTCTTTCTGACTTTGTATTTTTTTTTGTTCTCCCTCAAGATCCCTAGCATAACCACTCTTGCAAAGTCCCTTTTGCCACACTATGTAACGTACATAAAAGGTTCTGGGGATTAGGATGTGGACATCTTTGGGGGAGGGCCATCATTTTATCTATCTCAACGCCTATTTTATCTGATATTAATATGGCTAACTAGCTCTTTTTTAGTCACTGTTTGTATCTATTTCTTTTCCTATGCTTTTTTTTTTAATTAATTTATTTATTTATGGCTGTGTTGGGTCTTTGCTTCCGTGCGAGGGCCCTCTTCAGTTGCGGCAAGTGGGGGCCACTCTTCATCGCGGTGCGTGGGCCTCTCACTATCGCGGCCTCTCTTGTTGCAGAGCACAGGCTCCAGACGCGCAGGCTCAGTATTTGTGGCTCACGGGCCCAGTTGCTCCGTGGCACGTGGGACTCTCCCAGACCAGGGCTCGATCCCGTGTCCCCTGCATTAGCAGGCAGATTCCCAACCACTGCACCACCAGGGAAGCCCTTCCTATGCTTTTATAATCAAACTATTTGATCTTTAAATCTGAAGTATGTGTCTCATAGACAGCATATAGTTGGATGTTGTTTTTATTTTAAATCTTTCTGCCATTCTCTGCCTTTTAAGGATGTTTAACTTACCTATAATGTAATAATTGACAATGTAAAATTTGTCTGCCACTTTCCTAATTGTTTTATATATATCTTTTGTTTTTTTTTCTCCTCATCCTTCCATCACTGTCTTTTATGGGTTAAATAGACATTCTCTAGAGTAGCATTTTACTTCTCTTGCCATTTCTTTTAATAATAGATATTTTCTGAGTTATTTTCTTGGTGGTTTACTTGGGCATTACAATGCATACCTTATTTAATAGCTGTGTAATTCAGATTAATACTAACCTAATTTTATAGTATATAATAAACTTTTCTCATATTTAACTTTATTCCAACTTCTTTCCACTGTGCTGTTATTGATATTACATCTATATCCATTGTATGCCCATCAACAAAGATTTATAATCATTGTTTTATAAAGTTGTTTTTAAAAGATGATAGGACAAAAAAAGTTACATACAAAAATATATTTATTCTTTGTTCTATATTTACCTATGTAATTACCTTTACCAAGGCTCTTTATTCTATAGGTGGATTTGAGTTGCAGTCTAGTATTCTTTCATTTCAGCCTGCAAGACTCCCTTTGAAATTTCTTGTAGTGCTGTTCTACTGGCAACAAATTCTCCCAGTTGTTGTTTATCTAAGAATGGCTTAATTTCTTTTTTATTTTTTGAATGATAATTTTGCAGTCTGTAAAATTATGCCATTCAATTGCCTCTTGGCTTCCATGGTTTCTGATGAAAAGTCTTTTGCTAATTTTATTGAGGATGTCTTGCATATGATGATTAATTTCTCTTCTTGTTTTTAAGATTTTCTTTATCTTTGGCTTTAAATAGTTTAATTATGATGTCTAGGTGAAGATCTCTTTGAATTGATCCTATGTGCATTTGTTGAACTTCTTGGCTCTATAGATTAATATTTTTCATCAAATTTGGGAAGATTTTAGTAATTATATCTTCACATATTTTCTTCCCCTTTCTTCCTCTTTTCTTGCTCTGTGACTCTCATTGTGCATATATGCCTATACTTAACGGTATTCTACTGGTCTGTGAGGTTCTGTTCATTTCTCTTTTTTCTTTCTGTTCCTCAGATTGGATAATCTCATTTCACCTATCTTCAATTTTACAGATTCTTTCTCCTTACTGCTCAAATATGCTGTCAAACCCTGTTAGTGAAGTTTTCATTCCATTTATTATAATTTTTGATACCAGTTTTTTTGATTCTTTTTACAACTTTGCTCTGTTTATTGATATTCTCTGTTTTGTGAGACATATTTCTCATACTTTCTTTTAGTTCCTTGAACATATTCATAATACCTGACAAAGTCTTTGTCTACTAAGTTCAGTGTAAGGGCTTCCTCAGAGATAGTTTCTATCAGGTACTAAGTTTTGCTGCCTATGAGCTAACATTTTCTGTTTCTTTGAATGTCTTGTATTACCTTTTGCTAAAAACTGGATGTTTTAAATGATATAATTTGGCACTCTGGAAATCAGATTCCCTTCTTTTCCTCAGGGCTTTTTGTTGCTACTGTTTATTTTTATTATTTTTATTTGTTTGTCTATGCTCTTTGGTGTGTGTGTTCACTGAAGTCTATATCAGCTTTGTGGTTGGTTAATAACTATATAGATATTCATAAATGTATGGAACTAATAATTTTGAAATTATTTAAAAAATATTTTTAAAGTATTTTCCAAGGAATTCTGTGTACATGTTGAAGCATGACTTCAACCCTCAGCCTGGAATTTGAGAACACTGATTTAACCTTCAAGCTTGCACAGAGCCTCAAGGTTAGTCCAAGGTCAAAGTTTAGAGCATTCCAAGTCTTTTCTTAGTATGTGCACAGCCCTGGGCAGGCACACAACCCAATTCGTTGGTGCTGGCCTAGTGGGGTTTTGAAGCATCATAGTGTGATATGAATTGAACATGAAGACATAAGATTAATACTGGTTTTAATTTTTACCAGCTGTTTCATCTGGAGTAAGTAAGTTAACCTCTCAGTGTCAGGAAACTTCTGTATTCCCAGAAATATGTCAGAGCTTTTCAAAGTCCCTATGGACATCACATTCCCCAGATTTTCCTTTTGACCTTTTTCAGTTAGCTTATTGTTTGCCCCAACTGTTATCCACTACCCTCATGGTAGGTACTCAATAAATGTTACCTTCATTCCTCTCCATGTTTACAGACTCTTATCACCCTTATTTTCTTTTATAATACTTGGAATGGAAGTTTTCTATTCCTGATAACATGGAATATTAATCTCTCTCCATGCAAGCAGGTATTGTTAATGTAGCAAAGTTAAATTTCCTCTGACTGTTTTTGACAAATGCCCTTGGGAAAGTTTTACACACTGGGCAAGGTCTGAGTCAGTTCAAATAAAGACAGCCTTGCAAGAGGGATCTTCTAGTGACCTACCAGACAGGATAATTAATGACAGTTCTCTGGGAATTAGGCTTTGAAGGAGCTTCTACACCATTCTGCCTCCTAGGGTGCCTGCCAAGCTGCTTATTTTCACTGTGATTTCAGGCTATAGATTTTCAAGGCCTCTGTGGAGCTGGAGAGGTATTGGTAGAAATAGGACAAGTGAAAACACCACAAAGCTCACAGTTCTTACTGAGATTCAGCTGTTTTCTTGAATAAATTGCATTGCTACAAATCCTTGGTTAATTCTAGAGTTCTGAACAAGTTGATTCTCACAATTTTTGCTTGTTACCTTATTGCTTTTATGGAAGAGATAATTTTCAGGGGTCTTTATTTCACTGTTTGTGCTGAGGTCTAAGGATTGCGTTTTGAAAAATAAACAGGATTTGGGGAGAAACAGTGATGACAGACTGAGGAGGAAAATGGGAGTTTAAAGAAAATTCTTTACAATTTTCACTAAGGAAAAACTGTGTTGCACTCCCATTGAGTAGCAGTAGCATAGACCTTTGCAGCCCCATAGAGTAGCCACTAGACAATTTTGTCTATTTAAATTTAAAGTAATCAAAATTAAATGAAATTTAATATTCATTTTCTCATTCACAGTAGCAAACTATCAAGGGTTTAATAGCCACATGAGGTTAGTTGCTACCATTTTAAACAGTGCAGATATAAAATATTTCCATCATAGTAAAATGTTCAATTGGAGAGAGCTGGTCTAGTGCACATGTGAGGTATCATGGTGTGATGTGATTGGAACATCAAGATATAAGATTGAGATTGGTTTTAATATTTATCAGCTATCTCATCTAAAGCAAGTGACCTAATTTATCAGTACTAAGAATCTTTAAACAGTAGAGAGTATGATTGTTTAGTCAAGAAAACACATATGAAAGCATCTTAGCCTGCATTTCAGCATATGGTAGGTACTCAATAAATGTTACCTTCATTCCTCTCCATGTTTACACACTCTTTCCACCCTTATTTTCTTTCAGAATACTTTCAAATGGAAGTTTTCTATTCCTGATAACATGGAATGTTAACCTCTCTCCATGCAAGCAGGTATTTTTATTTTGTTTTTTATTAATAATTTTTAACACCTTTATTGGAGTATAATTGCTTTACAATGGTGTTTTAGTTTCTGCTGTATAACAAAGTGAATCAGCTTTATGTATACCTATATCCCCACATTCCCTCCCTCTTGCCTTTCCCTCCCATCCTCCTTACCCCACCCCTCTAGGTGGTCACAAAGCACTGAGCCTTTCTCCCTGTGCTATGTGGCTGCTTCCCACTAGCTATCTATTTTACATTTGGTAGAGTATATATGTCCATGCCACTCTTTCGCTTCATCCCAGCTTAACCTTCCTCCTCCCTGTGTCCTCAAGTCCATTCTCTACATCTGTGTCTTTATTCCTGGTTTGCCCCTAGATTCTTCAGAACATTTTTTTTTTTTTTTTTTTTAGATTCCATATATATGTGTTAGCATACAGTATTTGATTTCTCTCTCTGACTTACTTCACTCTGTATGACAGACACTAGGTCCATCCACCTCACTACAAATAACTCAATTTCGTTTCTTTTTATGGCTGAGTAATATTCCATTGTATATATGTGCCACATCTTCTTTATCCATTCATCTGTCAATGGACATTTAGGTTGCTTCCATGTCCTGGATATTGTAAATAGTGCTGCAATGAACACTGTGGCACATGACTCTTTTTGAATTATGGTTTTCTCAGGGTATATGCCCAGTAGTGGGATTGCCAGCTCATATGGTAGTTCTATTTTTAGTTTTTTAAGGAACCTCCATACTGTTCTCCATAGTGGCTATATCAATTCACATTCCCACCAACAGTGCAAGAGGGTTCCCTTTTCTCCACACCCTCTCCAGCATTTATTGTTTGTAGATTTTTTGATGATAGCCATTCTGACTGATGTGAGGTGATACCTCATTGTAGTTTTGATCTGCATTTCTCTAATGATTAGTGATGTTGAGCACCTTTTCATGTGTTTGTTGGCAATCTGTATATCTTCTTTGGAGAAATATCTATTTAGGTCTTCTGCCCAATTTTGGATTGTTTTGTTTTTTTTTTTTTGATATTGAGCTGTATGAGCTAGCTGTTTGTATATTTTGAAGGTTAATCCTTTGTCAGTTGTTTTGTTTGCAAATATTTTCTCCCATTCTCAGGGTTGTCTTTTCATCTGGATTATGGTTTCCTTTGTTGTGCAAAAGCTTTTAAGTTTCATTAGGTCCCATTTGTTTATTTTTGTTTTTATTTCCATTTCTCTAGGTGGTGGGTCAAAAAGGATCTTGCTGTGATTTATGTCATAGAGTGTTCTGTCTATGTTTTCCTCTAAGAATTTTATAGTGTCTGACCTTATATTTAGGTCTTTAATCCAATTTGAGTTAATTTTTGTGTATGGTGTTAGGGACTGTTCTAATTTCATTCTTTTACATGTAGCTGTCCAGTTTTCCCAGCACCACATATTGAAGAGGTTGTCTTTTCTCCACTGTATATTCTTGCCTCTTTTATCAAAGATAAAGTGACCACATCTGCATGGGTTTATCTCTGGGATTTCTATCCTGTTCCATTGATCTATATTTCGGGTTTTGTGCCAGTACCATACTGCCTTGAATTACTGTAGCTTTGCATATAGTCTGAAACCAGGTTGCCTGATTCCACCAGCTCCGTTTTCTTTCTCAAGATTGCCTTGGCTAATCGGGGTCTTTTGTATTTCCAGACAAATTGTGAATTTTTTTGTTCTAGTTCTCTGAAAAATGCTTTTGTAGTGTGATAGCGATTGTACTGGATCCGTGGATTGCTTTGGGCAGTATAGTCATTTTCACAGTGTTGACTCTTCCAATCCAAGAACATGGTATATCTCTCAATCTGTTTATATCATCTTTAATCTTTTTCATCAGTGTCTTATAATTTTCTACATACAGGTCTTTACTCTCCTTCAGTAGGTTTATTCCTAGGTATTTTATTCTTTTTGTTGTAATGGTAAATGGGAGTGTTTCCTTAATTTTTCTTTCAGATTTTTCATCATTACTGTATAGGAATGCAAGAGATTTCTGTGCATTAATTTTGTATCCTGTTACTTTACCAAATTCGTTGATTAGCTCTAGTAGTTTTCTGGTGGCATCTTTAGGATTCTCTATGTATAGTATCATGTCATCTGCAAACAGTGACAGCTTTACTTCTTCTTTTCTGACTTGGATTCTTTTATTTCTTTTTCTTCTCTGATTGCTAAGGCTAAAACTTCCAAAACTATGTTGAATAATAAGGGTGAGAGTGGACAACCTTGTCTTGTTTCTGATCTTAGTGGAAATGGTTTTAGTTTTTCACCATTGAGAATAATGTTGGCTGCAGATTTGTCAAATATAGCCATTATTATGTGTCAAATATGGCCTTATTATGAGGTAAGTTCCCTCTATGCCTACTGTCTGGAGGGTTTTTATCATTAATGGATGTTGAATTTTGTCAAAAGATTTTTCTGCATCTATTGAGATGATCATATGGTTTTTATCCTTCACTTTGTAATATGGTGTATCACACTTATTAATTTACATATATTGATGAATCCTTGCATTCTTGGAATAAACCCTACTTGATCATGGTGTATGATCCTTTTAATGTGCTGTTGGATTCTGTTTGCTAGTATTTTTTTGAGGATTTTTACATCTATGTTTATCAGTTATATTGGCCTGTAGTTTTCTTTTTTTGTGACATCTTTGTCTGGTTTTGGTATCAGGGTGATGGTGGCCTCATAGAATGAGTTAGGGAGTGTTCCTCCCTCTGCTATATTTTGGAAGAGTTTGAGAAGGATAGGTGTAAGCTCTTCTCTAAATGTTTGATAGAATTTGCCTGTGAAGCCATCTGGTCCTGGGCTTTTTTTGTTGTTGGAAGATTTTCAATCACACTTTCAATTTCAGTGCTTGTTATTGGTCTGTTTATATCTTCTATTTCTTCTTGGTTCAGTCTCGGAAGGTTGTGCTCTTCTAAGAATTTGTCCATTTCTTCCAGGTTGTCCATTTCATTGGCATATAGTTGCCTGTAGTAATCTCTCATGATCCTTTGTATCTCTGCAGAATCAGTTGTTACTTCTCCTTTTTCATTTCTAATTCTGTTGATCTGAGTCTTCTCTCTTTTTTTCTTGATGAGTCTGGCCAGTGGTTATCATTTTTTTTTATCTTCTCAAAGAACCAGCTTTTCATTTTATTGATCTTCACTATTGTTTCCTTCATTTCTTTTTCATTTATTTCTGATCTGATCTATATGATTTCTTTCCTTCTGCTAACTTCAGGCTTTTTTGTTGTTGTTCTTCTTCTTCTTTCTCTAATTACTTTATTTGTAAGTTTAGGTTTTTTATTTGAGATTTTTCTTGTTTCTTGAAGTAGGGTTTTATTGCTATAAATTTCCCTCTTAGAACTGCTTTTGCTGCATCCCATAGGATTTGGGTCCTCGTGTTTTCATTATTATTTGTTTCTAGTATTTTTTTATTTCCTCATTGACTTCTTCAGTGATTGCTTGGTTATTTACTATACATTGTTTAGCCTCCATGTGTTTGTATTTTTTACAGTGTTTTTCCCTGTAATTGATATCTAGTCTCATAGCATTGTTGTTGGAAAAGATACTTGATACGATTTCAGTTTTCTTAAGTTTACCAAGTCTTGATTTGTGACCCAAGATATGTTCTATCCTGGTGAATGTTCCATGAGCACTTGTGACGAAAGTGTATTCTGTTATTTTTGCATGGAATGTCCTATAAATATCAAATAAGTCCATCTTGTTTAATGTGTCATTTAAAGCTTCTGCTTCCTTATTTATTTTCTGTTTGGATGATCTGTCTATTGCTGAAATTTGGGTGTTAAAGTCCCCTACTATTATTGTGTTAATGTTGATCTTCCCTTTTATGGCTGTTAGCATTTGCCTTATGTATTGAGGTGCTCCTTTGTTGGGTGCATAAATATTTACAATTGTTATATCTTCTTCTTGCATTGATCCCTTGATAATTATGTAGTGTCTTTCTTGGTCTCTTGTAACAGTCTTTATTTTAAAGTCTATTTTGTCTGATATGAGAATTGCTACTCCATCTTTCTTTTGATTTCCATTTGCATAGAATAATTTTTTCCATCCCCTCACTTTCAGTCTGTATGTGTCCCTAGGTCTGAAGTGGGTCTCTTGTAGACAGCATATAGATGGGTCCTATTTTTGTATCCATTCAGACAGTCTATATCTTGGTTGAAGCATTTAATCCATTTACATTTAAGGTAATTTTCGATATGTATGTTCCTATTACTGTTTTCTTAATTGTTTTGTGTTTGTTTTTGTACATCTTTTCCTTCTCTTGTGTTTTTGCCTAGAGAAGTTCCTTTAACATTTGTTGTAAAACTGGCTTGGTGGTGCTGATTTCTCTTAGCTTTTGCTTGTCTGTAAAGGTTTTAGTTTCTCTTTCAAATCTGAATGAGATCCGAGCTGGGTAGAGTAATCTTGTAGGTTTTTCGCTTTTGTCACTTTAAATATTTCCTGCTACTCCCTTCTGGTTTGCAGAGTTTCTGGTGAAGGATCAGCTCTTAACCTTATGGGGATTCCTTTGTATGTTATTTGTTGCTTTTCCCTTACTGCTTTTAATATTTTTTCTTTGTATTTAATTTTTGATAGTTTGATTAGTATGTGTCTTGGCATGTTTCTCCTTGGATTTATCCTATATGGGACTCTCTGCATTTCCTTGACTTGATTGACTATTTCCTTTACCATATTAGGGAAGTTTACAACTATAATCTCTTCAAATATTTTCTCAGTCCCTTTCTTTTTCTCTTCTTCTTCTGCGACTCCTATAATTCGAATATTGGTGAGTTTAATGTTGTCCCAGAGGTCTCTGAGACTGTCTTCAATTCTTTTCATCCTTTTTTCTTTATTCAGCTCTGCAGTAGCTATTTCCACTGTTTTATCTTCCAGGTCACTGGAAGATATCCATTCTTCTGCCTCAGTTATTCTGCTATTGATTCCTTCTAGAGCATTTTTAATTTCATTTATTGTGTTTTTCATCATTGTTTGTTTGCTTTTTAGTTCTTCTAGGTCCTTGTTAAATGTTTCTTGTATTTTCTCTATTCTCTTTCTAAGATTCTGGATCATCTTTACTCTCATTACTCTGAATTCTTTTTCAGGTAGACTGCCTATTTCCTCTTCATTTGTTTCGTCTGGTGGGTTTTTACTTTGCTTCTTCATCTGCTGTGTATTTCTCTCTCCTCTTATTTTGCTTAACTTACTGTGTTTGGGGTCTCCTTTTTGCAGGCTGCTGGTTTGTAATTCCCATTGTTTTTGGTGTCTGCCCCCAGTAAGGTTTGTTCAGTAGGTTATGTAGGCTTCCTGGTGGAGGGGGCTGGTGCCTGTGTTCTGGTGGATGAGGCTGGATCTTGTCTTTCTGGTGGGGACGACTGCATCCTGTGGTGTGTTTTGGGGTGTCTGTGAACTTAGTATAATTTTACTCAACCTCTCTGCTAATGGGTGGGGTTGTGTTCCTGTTTTGCTAGTTGTTTGGCATGGGGTGTCCAGCACTGGAGCTTCCTGGTAGTTGAGTGGAGCTGTGTCTTAGCCATGAGACAGAGGTCTCTGGGAGAGCTCTCACTGACTGATATTACATGGGGTCAGGAGGTGTCTGGTTGTCGAATGTCCTGAACTCAGCTCTCCCACTTCAGAGGCTCAGGCCTGACACCCAGCCGGAGCACCAAGACCCTGTGAGCCACACGGCCAAGTACTTGGGGGAGTTTCTTGCCTTTTGGGAAGTCTGAGTTCTTCTACCAGTGTTCAGTAGGTGTTCTGTAGGAGTTGTTCCACATGTAGATGTATTTTTGATGATTTTGTGGAGAGGAAGGTCATCTCCACATCTCACTCTTCTGCCATCTGGAAGGTCCTCTGCAGGTATTGTTAAGGTAGCAAAGAGAAAATAATATGGACAGTCAACAACCTTCAGAGACAGAGAGGGGGGTCATCTTTCTTAAATGATCAATTTCTTTACTTGAGGAGGGTAAGATTTGACCTCACTGTGGGTCCCCTCTGTGGTTACTCCAGCTATTATGGATCTAGAAAGAACCATAGAATCGGACAAAACAGCTCCTCCTTTGGACTGAACCATTCACCATTTTGTGGCATTACTCTCTCCTTATAAGAAAATCCCATCCCTCCCAAGCCGTCTTGGATGACAATCTGCAAACCTGTTGCCATTTACAGAGACATTTTTCTATAAATAAATAATGTTTTATCTTTTATACTTAAACATTCATCACTTATTTAAAATTTCAATTTAACAAAATACTAATCCTGATTATTTGAACAGTTTTTACACCTCCCATTTGTTAAGAAATGAGAAATGTATCTGCCTTGTTGATAATAAAAATATACTCTTTCATTGTAATAGTTCTTCCTTAAAATCCTTAAAGTAGAAGAAATAGAGCCAGACACTAAAAGCAATGGATTCTTTACTAGTGGTTCTTAATGGCCATTTCATGTCTGAAGGAAAATGAATATTTCTTACAGGAGAATTCTCTGTATTTATTAAGAAAGGAAAAGGCTGTCAATAGTGATATAACTTCCTTATTAATCTAGAATTGCATAGTGAAGTGCACATCAGCTTTTTTAGAAACTAAACTCTCAAAAGATGTAGCAATAATGTGGAACACTTTCTCAACTCTCTTCTGAAAAAATAAAAGAGGCCATGCTTATTATAGCTTCATGTCAAGCTGAGAGCTCTTGAGTGAAGTTTTTTTTTAAAAGTTTGGGACTAGGAGATTCCAAAGAGTAATGAAATCTATACATTTTTCTTGAAGGAAAAATTGTGTAGAAAGTTTTTTCAGTGAATCAAAACTACAATTTTCAATATGCTGGAAAACTGCTACATTTTTGTTCAATTACATAATAAAGTATGACTTTATTCTACATTAATTCAAGATTCTCAACATTTAAAATGACTTTTTTGACCATCATCTGTCTTCTTCATCATGCTTTGAAAGAGGATTAAAATTTCTACTAGTTATCTCAATTTAACAAATATAGAGACTGCAAAGCAATAGCCAAATACTTGAGCTGAGGAATAAAGGCAGTTTCCCTGGGAAAGGAAAGAGGAGTTAGCATCATAATTAATATTCTGAAATGTCACATAGGGATTGCTGCTCATCTAACTGACTCTGTATGGTGTACTGGTTGCTCTTTCACAAATTAAAAGCAAGAGGGGATAACAGGGAAAGGGGAAGGAAAAAGCAGATTAAAAAGCAAACAACAACTCAGAAGAAGTGTAATAGGGTCCATTGGGTCTGTCACAAGGGGAGAGTCACACTTCGAATCTGTGCTAGTGCATGTGGACCTCACCATCTCTTTGTCTTTGTAGAATTCAAAGTGAGAAGAAAAAAAATAATGATAAGAGATAATGGTGGAAAGAAGGTCCAGCAGGGATCTTGTTGAGCTAACTTCAATTAGAATTAGGGTAGCCATTAGGGATTCCCCATTGAATTGATGATACTCTGGAGTTAAAGATTACTGGTCAGTATTTTACTCTTTGCTCTCTAGAATTAGGTACAAGTATAACCCTATATGATTGTGCATTAGCTTAGCTTTTTAAAAAGGCCATCTGAAGATAACACTCTTTGTTTTGAAACTTTTGATTTCTCTTTTTACCCAGGTACTTTGCCATATTTATGGACTTTTGCTATTCCTCTGATTCACTGATGGTGGATTTAGGGTGTAATTCAATGATTACCTTGTACAGAATGCAGAATGAAACCTGGCCTTAATGTAGAACATATATTTATGGTGGGTGGTGTAGCTGTAGGCTACTGGGAGCTCACGTAAAAATATATATGTTGCAACCTTGGTGGCTAAACTGGGACAGAAGTTAGACTTCTTCCTTTATAATATATCCACTACTTTTTTAAAGAGTCATATGCTACTATGGAGAAAGAAATAAGACCCAAGGTAGGAGGATTATTACGAAACTTTGTAATAAAAGGAGTTTTGAAATTTCTGAAAGTCTTGGTCAAAAATATATGCTTTTGAATTGAGGTGCAGACATCTCTACCCTCGACCCTGATTTAGTAGATATTATAACATCAAAAATATCATAAATTTCTGTCATCCAGATTAATATCTGTATTCTCTACATCTTTGCTACTCAAAATGTGGTCTTAAAAATCTACATCATTGTCATCACCCAAGGGTTTATGAGAAATGCAAGCTTCACTCTAGACCTACTGTATTAGAAACTGCATTTTAAAATGACCTCCAGGTCATTTGAATACATGTTTGGCAGCACTGGTCTATATTAACATAGCCCTCTGAGGGACCATAGTTACTTAGTAAGGACTTAGTCCTGGTATCCACGCATGAACAGATTGGAGAAAGGTTTCTTCAGCAAAGGAGAAATGATGGTTAAGCTAGATGACTCTGAGAAGGTTTTCCTGCCCATATCCCAGACAGTGTGAATGCTGAAATGAGGAATAGCCTTGGGGAAGAACAGAACTTCCTGCTTCAGTGAAGATACATTTAGAGTAGGTTTTAAATGAGAACTAAATTCATCAGCGTTCGTGAAGGTCTGAGAAAGTTGTAGGGTTCTAGGGTTAGTATCGACAAGAACTATGCTATTTAAGATTTTCCACATGGCCCAGAAAAGAGCCCCTGTGATAACAACTATTCATGTGCCAAGTGGCCTAAGAATTATTCATGTCTGTACATGCACGGTGTTTGAAGAAAATAACCCATTTTCCGTCTTTTGAGTATCTGCTTATATTTCAGATATGATCAGCTACTGAAAAAAATACAACAGCAATTTTGCTTGATACTGCTAACATAGCCCCCTATATTTCTATGTCATAAATTTTGTATGCTTCTAATGATTGAATTATGACTGGTAAGTCTCCCTGCTTGTTTTGACTTTAAGTTCCATGAGGTCAACGGCTCTCTTGGTTGTGTTAACCACTACATTTCCAGTGGAGTTTTTGGAACCTGGATGTAATTGATATTTGTTGATGTGCAGGAGATAAGTGATCGTTATGCATGATGGAAGAAGAGCAGAGACTTGAAAACTTATAGAAAGGAGGACATCTGAGGGATGAGCAGGACAAGTGAGGGAGCACACGAGTACTTGAAGAGAAGTCTGGAGTGGAAGTGTTAGAGTAGAGTGAAGAGGCAGTGATGGGAAGGAAATGAGTAGAAGACTGGGATGGGCTTACGTGCTGGAGAGTAGAGATAAGAGCGATGTTTCTCCTGCTGTCACTACTTAAGGGAAAAAAATTTAATTTTGCAAACCAAGGATAGCTTAAAAAAAAGAGACATGTCCTGTCTCACTCACCAGTCATACCACATATACAATGTGTTTAATTATTTCACTGACGCACATGAAAATTTGCTGGTCTTTCACTGGACTTAACTAAATGTGATTTGCAGTAGTTTGGGTTATCATTTTATTATATTTTGTTTAAAATATTATTGAACAAAATCAATAACAGTATGATAAGGAAAAAAAATCCTTAAGCAGAATGAAGAAATTAACAGGCAGGTGAATTAATTAACACCAATTTCAAGCAAAGAAATGCAGCATTAATTATTCTATATCATTACAGATTGCTTGGGAAATGGGTACATTTATTTACCATTATTAACAGTTTTCATTACTAAAACAGCAACACAATGAATTCTTAAAAATGTTCAGCATTAGATACTATTCTTTGCTGTATTTAGAACCCTTGATATGTACGAAGTTCTCTGCACTCAGTCTGTAAACAAATTACTTGGTTTTCAGTGTGGCTAAGTGAACGCATGGAGAGGCATTGGAAGAAGTCCCAGAGGCATTTGCTCAAGAATGAGGATCTGAGATCCACTTGTATATACATATATATGTTTGTAAAAACTTTACTCTGAACTTCACACTGTAAGTCAACATCAGACGTTTGATTTGATGGAAAGACAACACATGGGTTGGAATTAGGGGGCCTAGATTTTGGGCTTCTCTCTGCCACAAAGAGGCTGTAAAGCCTTGGACAGGTAAGTCCCCAATCTGGGCATGAGTCTCCCCATTTGTAAAATTTTTGCATTTAACAAGGAAATTTCTCAAATCTCTTCTTGCTCTGATTTATTATGTTACCAATTGTGGAAAAGGTATAGATTCCTAATGCTTTTTTCATAATTATATGGCACTCTGCATTTATAGATATTGTGAGATGTTGCCTCATTTAGTTTTTATGTCAATGTTTTCTTTAGGATGGTGGGTTGAGAGAACTGTTTTTCTCCTTTTCTAGTAAATTTTGTTTTTGAAAATAAGGACACACACAAACATATATAGTACTACTAAATTTTAGAGAACTAGAACGCATTTAATCTTCATCATTTTCTAATTATAATTGTAGGTAATAACTCTATTGACTTGGACATACGTTGTTAGAGAAGCATTTGATTTGTGATTCAAAATGCTTTGGGCACCTTGAAACATAGTTGCTAGGAAGCGTCACAAGGATGAAAATATGGCTATGCAATGTGTGTTCATTTCTGCAAGTTTTCAACCCTTTAGTGATCAAAGTTCTGGCTATCATGCTCTTCTCTGGAGCAACTGACTTTCAAAAGACATCAGAAAGAACTCTTGTGAGTTTTAAACTTCTTGTAAAACTCACCTGCTCCTGATATATGTCATCTTTCTGTATTACATACAAAGCCCAAGTTTCCTCCACCACTATATTTCTGATTATTGTGCACTATAATATTGTTGTTGCCGTTATAAGCTTGATATTGCTGTACCTAGCTTAGCATAAGCATCTCATAAATGTAAATTTCCATTACCCAAGGTTTTGATATGCTCTTATTCCACATAATATTACAACATCAATCCCTGTTTTAATAATCAGTGCTCATGATGTTAATTAACATGCAATTACCATTGCAATTAGATAACTCTTGGATTTAAAGGGCGATTTCCTTTTATCTTAATATTAAGAAAAACATATTGATAATTGTGATCATCCAGCATTTATGTGCTATTAGTTTCTATACAATCAGGTTTTTTTGAAGGGCTATTTAACATAAGAAATAATCTGGCATTTAACTAGTAAATTATTTTCTGGTGTATGTGAAAATTTTACAAAGAACTGCAGTTATGCATATGGCAATGGTAGCTAACTTAAGACAAAATATTTTTAGGCTGTAAATCCTGCCTCCCCAAATATCTCCCTTCTGTTTAAAGTCTTCTTTTATTGTATCCAATGTAAGTTGATTACTGACCTTCTTGCTCTAACTCTTCTGTCACTAAATTCTACCTGTAAATGCTTATATTCTCTTCTGTCACTAAATGTCATTATTTGATATGTGTATCTTCACTTTTATTGTTATTTTACAAAATTCTCCCCAACTTGACTGTAAGACTCAAGAGGATAGGGACTGCATCACATATGGAATTTTATTGTTGTCACAGACCCTAAAAAAAAGAAAATACACAGAGATAGGCTATTAATTAACCTTTGTTAGTGATGATCATCATTCCTGCATTTAGATCTCATCTACACATGAGCTCTGAGGCAAAACAGACTTTTAAGGGAAAGACTATAAGATATGGAGCCAGAAAGATATGGTTATTTCTTTTAGTTAAGATTTTAATGATGTATAGCATACACATTGTAATGCACACAATCATAAGTGTTCAATTCAATGCAGTTTCACAAAGTGAACATAACTGTGTACCCATGTTCTGGGCCAAAAAATAGAATTTTACTTCTTCAGAAGCCTGCCTTGAACCCCTCCCCATTACTACCCTCTCCTCCCCAAAGGTAACCACTATGCTCTTTTCTATCAACACTGAGTAGTTTTCTTGTGAACTTGGTATACACTGAGTCATAAAGTATAGACGCTTTTGCTTTTTTTTCACTTAATAGTATGTTTGTGAGATGTATTCATGTTTGTATGTGTTGTTGCATATAACAAAAGTACCTTATTTTTATAAGTAGACCACAATTTATTTATCTAATCTACAGTTGATAGAAATGTAGATATTTTCCAGTCTTTAACATTTACCAGTGTTGCTAATAAACATTTCAGTATATGTTTTTGTTGAACATATTTACACATGTAGGTCAGATGTATATTTTGAGATAGATTTGCAGGATCAGGGAGTATGTATATTTTCAAACTTAGGAGGTAATGCTAAGTTTTAAGAGGGGTTGTAACAATTTACACTCCACTAGCAATGCATGACAGACCCATATGCTCACCAACACTTAACCTTAACAGATATTTTTATTTTAGCTATATTAGTTGGGGGGCTGTAGTCACAGCACATCTAGTTTTAATTTACATTTCCCTCATGGCTGATAAAAGTGAATACATTTTCATGTTTACTAGATATTTGGTTATCCTGGTTTGTGTAGTATTTTGCTCACTTTTTTATTGAGCATTTTACTTCCCATAGATCTGTATTATCTCTTCATATATTTTAATACAAAACCTTCATATGTTATATATTTTGAAAATATACCCTCAAACTGAGTTATTTATAAGTGTATTGTTTAATTTCCAAATAGTTGAGAATTTTCTACTCATCCATTTTGAATGTTTATTTTTAGCTTAGTTCCACTGTTAACACAAAATATGCTCTGCATGGTTTCAATGCTTTGAAATTTGTTGGGAATTTCTTTATAGATCAATATATGATCAATTTTAATGAATATTCTAAGAGCAAATATAAATTCTGATGCTTTTGTGTGCACTGTTTTAAATCAATTTTTAATCATAAATGTATATACATATTAAACCTATCATAGTATATGTATATTAATGTCCTAATATACAGATATTAACCAAATATATACCTATATACAGAAACATATAAATGTATATGTGTGTGTACACATGCTTACTGTTTTTGTTTATATTTGCAGTTCTTTTCATTTAGAATTTTAATTAATATAATTCATTGTTCTGGCTTCCATCATTTCTCTTGGGAAGTCTTATTTTAGTTTTATTATTGTTCCTTTGAATGTAATATGTCTTTTTTTCTCTTTTTTAAGACTTTTTCTCATCTTGTTTTTTGTTAGTGTTACTCTGATGTACATACATTTTATTTTCTTTTGATTCATCCTACTTAGTTTGTAACATTTTTTGAATGTGGCTTGACTGATTTTTTTCAATTTCACAGAATTTTCAGCCACTATCTCTTTTAAACACAATCTCTCTCTTCCTACTCTTTCAGTGCTTCAATTATAAATAATTAAATTATTAATCATTAGTTAATTGCTAATTAATTAATTTGCATATGTTAAAACTTTTTATCATGTATCATAGGTTTTTTACTCTTTTTTAAATTTTTCATCGTTTTCATTATTCATGCCTCTATTTAGTTTCTTCTGACATCTTTTAACTAATGGTATTTTCTTCTATGACTGAGTTTAAACCCATCTGTTGTTTTTATTTTCAGTTGTCATACCTTTTAATTCCATAGTTTCCTTTTTTAAAATTTAGTTTTAAATCTCTATTGAGAGATAATTGACATAAAATAATTTGCATATATTTAAAGTCTATAATTTGATGTTTTGCTCTATGCGTAACTTGTAGCATTGCCAAAATCAAGACAATGAACATATTCTTTACACTCTAACTTCCTTGTGCATCTTTATAATCACTTTCTTGTGTCTTGTTTTCTCCATCATCAAGAAACCACTGACCTGCTTTATGTCACAATAGAACAATTTTCAATTTCTAGATTTTTTTTTTAATTAGCTATATGATATGTACTTTTTTGTCTTTTAACTATTTTTGTTGTGGTTAAAAAAAGCTTAGCATAAAACTTACCCTTTTAACTATTTTTAAGTGTACAGTTCTCTGACATTAAGTACATTCACATTCCTGTACAACCATCACCACCATCCATCTCCAGAACTTTTTCATCATCCTAAACTAAAAACTCTGTACCTCTTAAATAGTAACTCTCTAATTCCTGGCGACCACTATTCTATTCTCTGTTTCTATGAATTTGACTATTCTAGGTAACTCATATATGATACTTTGTATATTTGTCCTTTTTTGTCTGGCTTATTTTACTTAGTATAATGTTCTCGAGGTTAATCTGGATTGTAACATGAATCAGAACTCCATTGCTTTTCTTTCCTTCCAGTTTTATTGAGATATAATTGACATATAGCACTGTATATGTTTAAGTTGTACAGCCTTATGATATGACTTACATACATCATGAAATGATTATCACAATAAGTTTGGTGAATAGCCATCATCTCAGAGAGATACAAAATTAGAGAAATAGAAAACAAAGTTTTCCTTATGATGAGAACTCTTAGGGTTTACTCTCTTACCTTTCATATATAGCACAGAGCTCTGTTAATTATATTCATCATGTTGTACACTGCATCCCTAGTACTTGTTTATCTTATAAGTGAGAGTTTGTGCATTTTGACAGCCTTCACCCAATTCCTCATCCCTCCACTCCACCCTTACCTCTGGTAACCACATATCTGATCTCATTTTCTATGAGTTTGTTTTTAAAGTATAAGTAACTTACAATACTATGTTAGTTCCTAATATACAACATAGTGATTCAATATTTCTATACATTTCTAAATGATGACCATGATAGGTCTAGTAACCATGTGTCATCATAAAAAGACATTACATAATTATTGACTATATTCCCCATACTATGTGTTTCATACCTGTGACTCCTTTATTTTGAAACTGGAAGTTTGTACTTCTTAATCTCCCTCACGTATTTCTCTACTCCTCCGAACCCCCTCTCTTGAATTGAAGCGAGTAAAAGCAGACATTTTTGCTTCACCCTGATTTTAGGAAGAACTCATTTGTCTTTCACTACTAAGTAAGATGTTGGTTGTAAGGGCTTTGTTGTTGTTGTTGTTTTTATAGATGTTATTTATCAGGTTAAAGTTGTTATCTTCTATTCCTAGTTTGTTGACTTTTTATGAAGAATAGTTGTTGGATTTTTTTCAAGTGATTTTTTGCTCTATTGAGATTATCAGGTTTTTTCCCCTTTGGTTTTTTGATATAGTGAATTTTATGCACTGATTTTTAAATGTTAAAACAATTTTCTATTCCTAGAATAAATCCCATTGGTCATGATATGTTATGTTTATTATGTATTGAAGAATTCCTTTGTTATACTTTTGTTACAAATTTTTGCTCTGATGACCATGAGGGATATTGGTCAGTGATTTTATTTTTGTGTAATGTTTTTGTATAATTCTGTTGTTAGAATACTGCTTATATCATATGAGTTGAGAAGTATTCTATTCTCTTCAGATTTTTGGAATTGGGTATTATTTTTTAAATCTTTGGTATATTTTATCTGTGAAATCCTCTGTGTATTCTGCTGCTATTACATATATTTTTCTATAATAGTCAATTCTAACAAATTCATGGATAGTGCTGTTCAAGTCTTCTATCTTTACTGATTTTGTCTATTTTTGTTGATGTCTTCAATTAAAATTTAGATTTGTGCATTTCAACTTTCAGTTTTATCACTTTATGCCATATGTATTTTGAAGTTCTGTTATTAGGTCCATAAACATTTAGGTTTGCTTTAAGGAACTGATTTTTCTATCATTATGAAATGACCTTCTTTACCTCTGATAATATTCTTTGCAGTGAAATCTACTTCTGATATTAATAAAGCCAATCCAGTTTTATTTTAATTAGTGTTAGGATAGTATACCTTCTTTCTTATTCCTTTAGTTTTAAACTGTTCATTTCTTTATATTTAAAATGGGCTTATTGCAGTCATCATGTAGTTAGATGTTCCTCTTCCATTCAATCTGACAATTTCTCTTTTCTGTTTGGGGCTTTGATACCATGTGAAGATTAATACAGTTAGTTTTAAGTGAACCATTTCAGTATATGTTTTACTATTGCTCCATTAGTCTTTTATTTTTTTAAATTATTTTTTCTGTATTACTTAGGATTAATTGGGTGATTTTTATGATTTATTTCCTTCACTAATTTTTAGATATGAATTTTTATTTTGTTATTTTAGTGATTTCTTTGGAGTTTATAGTATCTCTTTAATTTCACCTTCAAGTGATATTATAGTACTTCATATACTGTTTAAGAATTTTACAACTGTATACTTCCAATTCTCTCATTCCAGCCTTTGTTATTATTGTTGTTACAAGTTTTGCTTTTGCATGTGTTATAAATGTCACATTATGATGCTATTATCTTTGTTTGAACAGTAAAATATCTTTTAAAGATATTTAAATGTTGTGAAAAAAGTCATATATACATACCCACATAGTTGCCAATTGTAATGCTTTTAATTCCACTTACTATAGTCAATTTTCATCAGGTATTTTTGTTATTTTCCTGCCTGACAGGTTTTCAAAAAATTATTTTGTAGTATATGTTTGCTGATGATGAATTCATTATTAACCTTTTGTACATCTGAAAAAGTATTGTGTTTTACTTTAAGGTGTTTTTAAGATTCTGATTTTTAACAATTTTATTATGTCTCAGTGTAGTTTTCTTCATGTTTATTGTGATTGGGGTGTGTTGGGATTCTTAGATCTGTGGGTTAACGATTTTCATTAAATTTGGAAAAGAAGTTGGCCATTATTTTTTCAAATATTTTCCCTTTTTTTCAGACACTCCAGTTATACATAATGTAGGATGATTGAAGTTGTATTCTTGACTACTTAGGTTGATGCTAACCTTATTTTGGTTTGTTGTTTGAAATCTTTTACTCTTTGTGTTTCATTTGGAAAGTATCCCTCGCTTTGTCTTCAAACCACTGTTTCTTCTCAATATCTAAGCTCTCATTAATCTCATCCAGAGTATTATATTTTATCTCAGACATTATATTTTTAATTTCTACACATACACTTGGATTTTAGGATCTTGTTCTCCATTTAACACGTTCAATCTGACTTCCAGGTTCTTGATGTATGGAGCACAGTTGTAATAACTATTGGGGATTTTTTTTTTTTTTCTCTGCTAACTCTAACATCTGTGTTAATTCTAGATATGTCTGGATTGGCTGAATTTATTCCTCATTTTGGATCACAGTTTCTTGTTTCTTTGTGTGCTAACGTTTTTAGTTGAGTGCCAAACACTGAATTTTATCTTGTTCAGGTGCTGTATATTTTGGGTTCCTAAAAATACTCTTGATCTTTTTCTGGGATAGTTACAATATTTGGAGATAGTTTGATTCTTTGTATATTGCTTTAAATATTTGCTAAAAGTGTCATAACTTTGTACCCTAAATATCCTCTGTGATCTGCCTATCCATCCCTTCATTCCCACTTAATCCTTGGTAACCATTGATGTTTTTACTGTCTCTGTAGTTTTGCCTATTTCAGGATATCATGTAGTTGGAATCATACAGTATGTAGCATTTTCAGATTGTTTTCTTAAGCTTAGTAACATTTATTTATAGTTCCTCCATTTTTTTACACTTTGATAGCTCATTTCTTTTAGTACTGAATAATATTGTATTGTCTGGATATACCAGGTTTTTTACACATTCATCTACTGAAGGATATGTTAGTTATTTTCAAGTTTTGACAGTTATGAATAAAACTGCTATGAACATCCATGTGCAGGTTTTGTGCAGACATAAGTTTTTAACTCCTTTGTGAAAATATCCAGAAGCACAATTACTGGATCATATGATAAGAGTATGTTTAGTTTTATATGAAACTGACAAACTTTTTTCCAAAGTGGCTGTACCATATTGAATTCCCACCAGCAATAAATAAGAATTCTTATTGCTTTATATTCTCACCAGCATTTTGTGTTGTCAGTGTTCCAGATGTTGGCCATTCTAATAGGTGTGTAGTGGAAACTCACTGTTGTATCTCATTTGCATTTTTCTGATGACATATGATGTTGAGCATCTTTTCATGTATTTATTCGCCATCCGTATATCTTTTTTGGTAAGGTATCAGTTCAGGTCTTTGTCCTATTTGAAACTGGGTCATTTGTTTTCTTATTTTTGAATAAGAAGGGTTCTTTTTACATTTTGAATAAGACTTTTAACAGTTATGCCTTTTGCAAATATGTTCTCCCAGTCTGTGTCTTATCTTTTTTGTCTTCATTTTATTTCACTTTCAATTTTAATTGTATTCAAGACAGTGTCTTCTTTTCTATTCACAGAGAAGAAAATTTTAATTTTAATGAAGCCCAGCTTATCAATTCTTTCTTTCATAAATTGTTGCTTTGTTGTTGTATCTAAAAAGTCTTAGCCAAACTCAAGGTCATAGAGAATTTCTTTACTGCTGTCTTCTAAAAGCTTTATAGTTTTTTGCTTTACATTTGGATCTATGATCCATTTTGGGTTAATTTTTGTATAGCTGTAAGTTCTGTGTCTAGATTACTTTTTCTACATGTCAACATTCAGTTGTTCTAGCATCATTTTTCTGAAAAGACTATCTTTTCTCCATTGTATTGTCTTTGCCACTTTGTTAAAGATTAGAAGACTATATTTACATATGTCTATTTATGGGCTCTTAATTCTGTTCTATTAATTTATTTATCTGTTCTTTGGCTAATACCATGCTGTCTTGATTACTGTAGCTTTATAGTAAGTCTTGAAATTGGGTAGTATCTGTACTCCAATTTTGTTCTTCTCTTTCAACAATATTGTTTTCACTATTCTAGGTCTTTGGTATCTCCAAAAACTTTAAAATCATTTTGTCAATATTCACAAAATAATTTTTGGGGTTTTCATTTGGATTGCATTGAATTTATAAACCAAGTGGAAAGGACTGACATCTTGATAATGTTGAGTCTTTCTACCCATGTACATGGATTATCTCCCCATTTATCTCTTTGGTATCTTTCATCAGAGTTTTGAATTTTTCCTCATATGGATCTTGTACTTATGTTGTTAGATTTATACATAAGTATTTTATTTTGGGAGGTGCTACTGTAGATGTTATTGTGCTTTTAATTTCAAATTGTGCATTGCTTGTATATAGAAAAGCAATTGACTTTTGTAAGTTAATCTTGTCTCCTGTAACCTTGGTATAATCACTTGCTAATTACATGTTTTTTTGTTGTTGTTGCTGTTGTTGACTTTTTCAGATTTTCATTTCTCTTTTAGACTATCATATCTTCTGTGAAGAAAGACAGTTGTATGTCTTCCTTCCTGTTCTGTATACCTTTTATCATCTTATTATATTAGGTAAGACAGTGTGATGGAAAAATCAGTGTGAAAGCTAACATCCTTGCCTTGTTCCAGATGCTAATGGGAAATCTTTGTGTTTCTCGTCATTAATTAGGATGTTAGCTTTTTTTTTTTTTTTGTAGGCTAGTCTTTATCACCTTGACAAAGTTTCCCTCTATTTGCAGCTTACTGAGAATGTTTGTCATTAGTGGGTGTTGGGTTTTGCCAAATGCTTTTTCTACATCCATTTTTATGACCAAGTTTTTTTTTTTTTTTTTTCCTTAGCCTGTTGATGTGATCAATTACATTAGCTGATTTTGAACGTTGAACCAGCCTTGTATACCTGGGATAAATCCCACTTGATTGTGGTGTATAATTATTTTTAACATTGTAAGATTTGATTTGCAATATTTTATTGAGTATTTTTGCATCTATGTTCATGAGAGATATTGGTCTGTAGTTTTCTTTCCTTCTGATTTCTTTGTCTGGTTTTAGTATTAGGGTAACACTCACTTCACAAAATGAGTTAGAAAGTATTCCTTCCACTTCTGTAGTTTCTTCCTTAAATGTTTGGTATGATTCACCAGTGAACTCATTTGGGCCTGATGCTTTCTGTTTTGGAAGGTTATTAGTTATTGATTCAGTTTCTTTAATAGATATATTTATTCAGATTTTCTATTTCCTCTTGTGTGAATTTTGACAAATTGTGTCATTCAAGGAATTGGTCCATTTTATTTAGGTTACCAACTCTGTGGGCATAGAGTTGTTCATAGTATTCCTTGATTGTCCTTTTAATGTTCATGGGCTCTCAAGTGATGTCCCCTCTTTCATTTTTGGTAGTAATGATTTGTGTCCTCTCTTTTTTTCTTAGCCTGTCTAGAGACTTATCAAATTTATTGTTCTTTTCAATGAACCACTTTTTGTTTCATTGATTTTCTCTATTGATTTCCTGTGTTCAATTTCATTTACTTCTGCTCTAATTCTTATTGTTTCTTTTCCTGCTTATTTTGATTTTAATATTTCTACTTTAATTTAATTAAAGTTTTATGGCAGCCATAGTATAAATCTGTTAAGGTGTGTTTTATGGTCTAGAATGACGTGCATCTGGGTGAATGCTTCATGTGAGCCTGAGAAGAATATGTATTCAGTTGGTGGATGAATTTTAGTCTATAGATGCCCATTAAGTTCAGATATTGATGATGTTGTTAAATTCAATTATGTCTTTACTGATTTTATGTCTGCTGGATCTGACATTTCTGATAAGAGGGGTTTTGAAGTAGCCAAGTATAATATTGAATTCATCTATTTCTCCTTGTAGTTTTTGCCTCACATATTTGTATACTCTCTTGCTAGGCACATAGATATTGAGGATTATTATATCTTGGAGAATTGACTCCCTTATCATTATACAATGCTCCTCTTTATCTCTGATAACTTTCCTGGCTCTCAAGTCTACTCTATCTGAAATTAATGTAGGTTTCCTGATTACTGTTAGAATGGTATATTTTTCAATCCATTGACTTTAATTTTTATTTTTTTCATAAGCATTATTTTTTTCTAATTCTTTCAGGTTATTTCTTCTTAGACGTTGGGCAGTTTCCTTACAAGCGTGTATTGATCAGTACACTGTTGAATACTCAAGGGGAGCTGGGCTTCTGTAGACACCTGGAGTCCCAGGTATAATCCTCTCTCTGCGTAGCTCTATCTTTTCTAGTACTCTGCCCTGAAAACTCTAGTCTCCTTGGTCTCCCCTGATTTTCAGGCCTAAATGCAGTGTGTCTCTTAGTTTCTTCCCAGGCTCCTTTTTCTTGTGCTGCAGCCTAGAATCTCTCTCAAGGAATATGCAATATTCCTTGCAAGGAAAAGCAATATGGGCAATTATAGGCCTTCCCTTGTTTTATTCCTGACTCTTAGGAATCTCTGTCCTTCATTATTGATGTCCAATGTCTTAAACATCATGTTTTCTCTGATATTTGGCTCCTTTTTAAAATTGTTTCCAGTGGGATGTCATATGTGATTCATGCTTCTTCAATTTGTTCTGAAGTAGAAGCCATGTGTTCTGTAATTGTTATTTGCTTCTTTTTAATTTCCCTTTTCTGGTAGATTTTTACATCTTGTCATCTACTTTCTTTAACACATAAATCATAGCAATTTTTGAGTTCAGTTATAGTAACTCACATATCTGGATCATCTATGAGTTTATGTTTATTGATATTTTCTCTTCCTTTCTTTTTTTTCTCTCAGTAATATTTCAGTGTTGGAATGATAATGTATAATTGAATTCTAGACATTGTGTATAGGTAAGTGATAAAGATGCTGCATGATGCTGTATATCTTCACAAAAGATTTACTATTTATCAGGCAAACATTATAAAGATATAAACATATCTGCAAGCCAGGTGCATAGAGACTGGGTTTCTATGTTTTAATGTATGGTCTATTTCTGATTTGCTCCTCTTCTCAGTGTGAAGTTCTTCAAAGTCTGAATTGTGAGCCTGGGTGTTTATGTCAGGTCTTTACTTCGTGTTTGGGTGGTATTTCTTAGTATACATGTAGTGTGAGGCTCTCAAAAGCTCTGTTTAGCTCCACAGTTTCTTAGAAGCTGCCTTATTCTTGTTATTTAGTCTCTTGTTAAGCTATGCTTAAAAATCTAGCAAATGCCTTCAGGGAGTAGTGTATTGAGCTCACTTCTATGTTCTTCACTGAGGTGATGAAACAGTTGTATTTGTGTGTGCTTCTGTGTGTGTGCATGCATATGTGTGTGTGTGTTACACAGTTGTCCTATTTGCTCTTGGTGGGAGGATTGGCTTGATAAAAACTGTTGAATCATAACTGCAAGTGGAGAACCATGATACTGTTTTGAATTTTATTTTTATTGTCCACTAAGTCTATGATTTTTTAAGGTACTAAACCTGAAGACATTTTTGTTTCCTTATCTTTAAAGTAGAGGAAGCTTATTTTGTTAAGCTGGTGTAAATATAATATAAGATAATTTTTTGAAACCACCAAGAAAGCTAAAAATTTCTATAAAACAGCATCACAAGTTATGTATAATATTATTTAAATAATAATAATAAACTACTATTAAAAACAATGGCTACAACATGTTAAATATAAATTAAACTATATGTCAAGTATTATGTTTTTTATTTGTATTATTTATGCACTCACTATATATATTTATATATACAGTTATTTATGTCTTTATTATAAACACCATTGAACGTAACCTGTTTATTTTAAATTTATTTTGATTGAGAATTTTTCAGAATTCTTAGCTTATTATTTTAAAAATAAGACTGAGAGTAGAAAAAAATATAGATGTTTCCACTTTCTACTTTTAAAAATTGGTATTGTTTTTTTGAATTCTTAAGAGCTGCGACCTTAAGTACTTTATCTCTCTGAGCCTAGTTTATCTCACCTGAAGAATAAGGATGATACTGCTTTCCTTAGAGGATTATTGAATAAAATAATATATATGTAAATACCCTTAACATCATGCCTAGATATAGATGTCATTCAAAATTGTTACCTATGCTTAGTGTTTGATTTTATATAAAGATTTTCATAGACATTTGAATTCATGTAGAATAGCAGGTATTTTATTTTTAGAATTCTGTACTTTTTAATATAAGTAATATGAATGATATACTAATACTTTGTTTTTAATTTGTGTGACATGACTTTTGAACATGAATTGGTACTCCTTGTAGTATCTCAATAAAATATGGTATTTTTGTCCTCTGAATTCATTTCCTCTGTTGCAAATATCCTTTTGGTCTTTCTGAATAATTCCTGTGAGTCTTTCAGGATAATTTTACTCTAATCTGCTCAAGAAAGCTCTCTATAACCCAGTAGTATGGGTTTAAAAACTTACCACTCATTGCACAAACTTATATCAAGCATTACATTTGGGTTGTTTTTCTAAATGTCTTTATCCTGGCCCACTCCCCACTAGAAATTACTCAAAATGGAAGACTGCAGGTTTTTTATTTATAAATTCCTAAGGCTTAGCTCAATGCTTGACACATGATGAGGCCTTTGGAAATGTTTGTTCCAGGAATAAACTTTTGAAGAAATCAATAAAGAATAAATGAATCAACGAATGCTACAGTCTTATCAGTTATTACATACTTCAAAAGAAGCTAATCTATGTATAAATGAAGCCAATTGCACTAAACCAGTGGTTTGTAATCCTAACTTCACTTTAAGATCTTTTGGTGAGACTTTAAAATATAAAATGTCTAGAGCCTTTCCCCAGAGATTTTGATTTACTTGGCTTGATAGGAGAGAGTTCTGGGATTTGTGTTTTTGAAAAGCTTCCTAGGAGACTTAAAAGTGTTTCTATGTTTCAGAAGCATTGATCTAAACTGTTCTCCGCCAGTAAGGGACACTAGACAATAATGGTTGATTAGCAGATGCATTTTTTTTTTTTTTTATCTCTACAGGAAATCACAAATAAGAAAAGAAAAGTAAAAGTAAGCGTAGAATTGGTTGAAAATATAAATATTGGGTTCTACATATGAATGATGGTTATTATATTTTCTGAAGCAAACTTTCAAACACCTGGAATTAAAAGAGCTTTATCTCATTTGAAAATGCATTTCAGTCTAAATGCTTACAAGTATGAAAGCATTACATAAAATATCATGTAGTTATTGCAGAAATCCAATTATATTAAAGCAAAACTGTCTTGGAAGACCTAGAATATTCTCCATGAATATTGAAATGAGTGTGGGGCTTACAGTTAGGCTATAGCAGTTTGAACAATGGATTTAGTACTTTCTGCTTTATCATAGGGGAAAGCATCCTCTCATTGTTAAACCCTAATTTTTTCATGTGTGAAAATGGGGGTACTGTAAAAGATGTACTTTCCCCCTTCCTTGTAAAATCCATCTTTATTAGACCCAGGTGACAAGTTGCTCTAGGTTGGGTTTTCTGAGAAGCTGATTCTAAGATGGAGTTTACAGAATATTTATTAGGAAATATCCTTGGAGAGGGAGAAAAAAGCAAGATTTGGTAGAGGCCAAAGTCAAGGTGCAATGCCTTATGGCAGCCCCGGCCAACTCCAAGGGGAGCTCTCTAGTTAAAATGACCATCATTGTTATCATCATGTTGAATTGAAATAGCCTGTCTGTCTTTACACTCATGGGCAGACCACACACACACACACACACACACACACACACGCAATCTTTATTTCATGTGCCTGTCACAGGGCTTGGCATATTAAATGAAGTCAACATATAATTAATAAATGAGTACACTGGTACTTAAATTCTCATCTCAAATACTGCCATTTTAGGAATGGTCTTTTTAACACATCTTTTCTCCATCCTGGAGGTAATAATCTGCCTCATATGACTTCTTTTTATTACTGCTCTTAAATGATAAATAACATTTACACAGACTGTGTTATATGCCCAAAATTCTTCTTGGAATATGCTCTTTTATTCTTTATAATAATCATATATATAATAAAATATCATTATTACCCCCATTTAATACGTGGGGAAATTGAACTGGCTAAAATTACACAGCTAGATTGTCGTAAATTTGAATCCATGCAGTGTAACTGCAAGAGCTGCGCCTTTAACAACTGTGTTATCCTGCCACCTAACAGCAGATGCAATCATTGGAGATAGTCTAATCTCCTAGGCAAGGTAGTAAATTCCTGGAGGAAAGGACGAATATTGTGTATTATTCTTTTTGTACTCACATAATATAGTGGATATATAATATAAAATCAATCATTATAATATATAATATATAATTAATCTTTAAGGTTAATTATATAATACTATAAATTTTAGGGTTGTATGGAGAGAAGGAGAAAAAGAAAGAGGGAGAGGAAGAAAGGATTAAAATATAATATATAGGGAGAAAGAGAAAGTTCTGGAAAGGAAATGTTTTCTCAAAATCTACAAGGTTAAGCATGTAATCAAGATGAGGGCAATTTTATTGAGACTGAAAGATCAATAGGTCCATTTGAATAGCTAGAAACTAGAGTATGTAATTTAAATATCTAAATGGCTTTTCTTAGTGATGATGTCATATGTCTATTGCCTCTCCAGCATCCATTGTTAATTTCCTCTGCTTATATGTTTCCAGACCAGAGTACAGCTTTGCTGAGATAATGTTTCTCACTTAGCCTTGGGGTGGGCATTCCATACTGTTTGAATGGCCTCCTGCTGACCACAAGCACCTTGGGAAGAAGCCGTATCACTGAATTCATCAGGGTATATTAACTGATAAGCTAAATTCTAGTTGTGGCAATTAATACAATCACTCATTTAGAGAAATCATTTATTTAAAATTCCTTTGAGTCCTTTAGTTCTAAGATACGATTATCAAACCTATGCCTATTTTATTACCTACCAAGTTACGGGTTCCTAGCCGAATAGCTTTTGATATTTTGCCGGGGGAAATGATGAAGTTTCAAAAAATGCACTGGGAATAGCTCACTTTTATTGCAAAGACTCTTTCTCCCTAAGGGAGCAGTTTGGGGAGATGTGTGGGTATTGAGCAATGGAAACTATGACGTTTATCCTCCTTTTGGTACTAGTAATTTACCCTTATAAGAATTGTAAGAAAATAGGCTCGGTTCAAAATAAATTGTAAGACTGATTATGAGAAGTGAAGGGCAAAGTAGAAAAATGACAATCAAGAGAGACATGAATCATGTTTATTCAATCAGCACATATTGAATGCCTTCTATGTTCCAAGCACTGTCCTAGGAGCTCGGAGTATAACAGTGAAAAGAGACTCGTTAAGTCACTAACCTTCATGACTATGATTATCCTTGAGAGGACTGTATAAATTGTAGGGAAGGGATCTGTTTTTCAAGGTTCATTGACTATTTATGACTCTTGGCTGAGGAACCTCCAAAGCATTTTTAAGGAAGCTGTGTAGAAATGAATTGTCACCAGATTTCAAATGTGTTCATACATTAGATTCACCCTGGAGTCTTGTTAAATAAAACACCAGTTGCTGAGTCCAATGCTAGCACTTCTGATTCAGTAGGACTGGGACGGGGCTGGAGAAGTTGCACTTCTAACAAATTCACTGGTGATGATGATGTTGCTGGTGTGAGGTCCACTGTTTAAGATCACTGAATCGTATAGTAGAATTTGAGGCAAGAAACCCAGTTAGAAGACCATTGCATAAAGACACAATGTAGGATATTATTTCAGAAGAGTCAAGACTTTTAATTAAGACAGAACTAGATTTAAACTTGGCTCCATTTTTTACTAAGATTTTGCTTTTATACAAATCCCTTAAACTGAGAAACCTCTTCAAAACAAACATGATACTCTTAAGGGTGATAAATGCATTCGTTAAGTAGAAAAATAGTGACCATTCTTAATGTCTGGGCCTGATAACCTAGTTAAGAATTCTGGAAACCAGAGTTGAAGCACAGGGTTTCAGATCAGTCCTAAAATAGGTCTTTCTCTTCTCCTTTCTGTTACTCTCAGATTCTTCTAATTTTTTCCCCATCTGTTCTGCCACCACCTTGCTCATATCATTCACCCTGCTCACAGGATTGATGCCATTGCAACCTATTTAATGTATTGTATGCTTTCTTGCTTTACCCCAATCTACTTTTTTATGATGGGGTCAGAATGACCTCTCTCAGAACACAAAGATGATCACACCAATCCCTTTGGAATGATTTATTGGCTTCCCATAACGCTTGGATTCTGGCTTCCTGTTCTCAGCGTGAGCTGTATATTCATACATCGTTTGGGTCCTGCCTGTGTCTCTGGCCTCATCCAGTCCCCACACCCAGTTTGACTCTTTGTGCCAACTACTCTGGTCCCCCTTCAGGTCCCTAAATGCACTGTGTTCTTTCTACCACTGGATACTTGTAGTTGTGGCTTACTCCTTTGGGAAGTTTCTTTTCTCTCTCTCCACTCTCTGCTCATATTTACTTAGTTAACTTCTACATTTTCTTTATATCTCAGTTTTGCAAAAGAATCTCTTCTGTCCACACCCTCTTGCCCAGCCCATGTCCAGAGTTCCAATCCCTTTCATTTATGCTCCTTTAGCTCCATGTACCTTCCCTTCATTGCTTTTATGTCAGTTGTAATTGAATTTACTTGTGTAAATATTTGTTGTCTTTTCTCTCTCCAACTATATTCTAAGCTCTACCTGGGAGAAATGGTCAGTGTTGTTCATCACCTAGCAATTAGCACAGTACCTGGCACAGTAATTGCTCAACAATTAGCCACTGAATGAGTGAATGGATGAACGAACCCAAAGCAATGGCCAGAATGCATGAGTCTGTGTATAGGGAAAGGAACACACACCTATAAAAAGTGGAAGGGAGAACCACACATCAACACATTTCTTTTAAACACCTGGTGAGTGAGTTCTGACTTAGAAACACAGTCCAATCAATATTCTAGTCCAGTGATTTCCCAACATGACACAATTGTTTGTTTGTTTGTTTGTTTGATTGTTTGAGGCAGTTCTTCATTGTTTGGGACCATTTTGTGTGTTGCAGGTATTTTAATACTCCCTACAACACACAAAATTTTAACGCCTTTGACCAAAAATGCCAGTAGTGCTCTTCCCCTAATTATTTCTGAACGTCCCCAAACATTTACCTTTGTTTATTAAGAGTAATGCTGTTGCTTTTTGAGAACTACCATCTAAATTATATTAGCAGTGACTTTTGCCTTGCAGAGGGGCAGAAAAGGAATGAACAGAGAAGCAAGCAAATGGTCATTTTCCTCCTCCCACAAATATAATGTCTAGGGTTGGCATAAAGATTACTTGAGAAAACATATATTAAGTTCTTACTAGAGGTCTGGCACATAAACGCCTAATAAATAGCGGTTGTAAGTAATAGGAAGTAATGTGGAGTACCTGAATATGAGGTGAAATTGGAGAAAATAGGAGAGATTCAAGAAATATTTAGTAGATAAACTGAATTTGTCCTGGTAACATTGTTTGGGGTCAGAAGGAGAAAAATTATTCTGCAACTTATGCTTGGACAATGGGTACCATTAACTGAGATATAGAACATATGAAGAAGGATAAACTTTCAAACAAGGAGGTAATGAATTTGGTATTGGACACCCTAGATTTGAGATGTTGGTAAAATGATTTGCAAGAGCTGTTCAGTAGCAGTTGAGCATTAGGAAATGGGTCATGTTGGAATTCATGTTGTAAGAGGTGAAAATTGAAACTGCAGAACTGATGAAAACTGTCCAGAAGAGGGTGTAGGGTGGAAGCCAGGGGGGAAACCAATCCATAAGCAAAGGATGAAGAGAAGAGAAGAAGACATTCAGGGACAACTGAGAAAGGGCTGGAGGACCATAAGTCATATGTACATTTCTTTGAACCCAAAGGAAAAGTGTGTTTTAGTAGTCAGAGAGCATCCTCTGAATTTGAGTTTGTAGAGAGGTTTATCCACATCTTAAGAGTATATAGCTCAAAGCAATAATTTACTAATTGTTTAGTATACTGTATTTGGAAGTCTGTGCCTATAGAATAGATTATGTTATTCTGTCTTGCCTCTTTTCCCCCTTTGTTTCAGTAAAAACAAATTTTTGGGGGAAACTGTGGCTCCTCTACTTCATGTGATTCTGATGGATCTGCTAATATCAGGATCTCACTCCTTCCCCACTGGTGGGCATAGGACCTATATTTGATCATTCTCCCACTTAATACTCTATTTCTTTAGCCACAGAGTTTATTTCAGGAATGAATATATCCACTAAGCTGAGCTAATCAGAGTTCTTTTCTGACATTTTTATAGGGACCCCAGGATAGGGGGCCTACGGTTACTACATATGTCTCCAATATGAGATGATGTAAGCTTGGGGTTGCTGACAGCCCAGCCAAACCTATCCACCGTCATTCTCCCCAACTCCCACCACTACAAGGAGAGAACATGCTTATAGTAGGAGAACACGGGGCCAGAAAGAGCGGGAGAAGCCGAGACAGTGTAAAAACAAGCGATGGAGAGAGAATGACGACACTCCATAAAGATTGAAAACAGCTGTATCCTTAGCCTTTCAGTTACATGAGTCAAACATTTCCTCTTTTCATTAATGCTAGTTTTAGCAGCATCTTTGTCACTTGCAACTGAAGTATACAGACTCACAGTATACTTTGCTTCCTTAGGAAAACCTTCTTTGACTCCCAAGCCAGATCTAGGTGCTCTGATTTTTTTTTTCTTATCTTCCATGGACACTTTCCAAGCACAGTCTCCTTTTCTACTTCATTCATAAGGTGGATTCCTCACACGGAAGATCTTTTCTGGAGTTTCCTGCCTATGGACTTGTCTCTCCACTCCAACCCCCAATGGTGTGTACCTCCATAGGCACCCCTCTTGAGGAAGCCCTCTGTCCCAACTCCCTCCACCTATTCATCCCCCACTCAGTCTTTCTACACCTGAACATCACAGCGGTGCCTGCTAGCTCCTCATGACTGCTTCCCATCAGCCTAGGAGGGGCTTCTCATGTTGGCCCAGGTCCCCTTCTCTATGAGCCATCCCCATTCCTACTTCAGCCCAATAGCTCTTAACATAATTAGGGCAGGTATATTTCTCTCCACATTATATATGAAGTAAATGAAACTGTGGAAATGTTCTGACTGACTTACTAAATATTATACATGTAAAAAAGAACATACATTTTCTTACAGACCAGTGCTCTTTTTCTCTCATTTTTTCTCATTTTTACTTAATTTACTTTCTCTTCCTGTTCCTTTAATTATATTTACTCAGGACCTACAATTGGTTCATTAAATTAGAAAGACCATTGGATAATATAGAAACTCTATCCTCAGTTCCTGCCCTTAAGAGTCTTCTGGTGTCCAGACTCATAGATACAGAGAACAGACGTGTGTTGCCAAGGGAAGGGGGAGGGAAGGGTTGGGAGTTTTGGATTAGCAAATGCAAACTCTACATAGGATGGATAAAAAACAAGGTCCTGCTGTAGAGCACAGGGAACTATATTCAGTATCCTGTGATAAACCATAGTGGAAAAGAATATGAAAAAGAATATAAAAAAAAATCTTCTGGTGTCACTGATGGAACAAAGCTAACACTACATGTAATAACAGTGAACACTATTACATGATTATATTTTGTGGCACAAATAATGTGTTACTTTTTATGTAGAACTGATTAATGAATGAGAATCGTGTCAGTCATGGAAGGCTTCTTAGAGGAGGCCGTGCTTGAGTAAGACCCTTACCAAATGTCCAAAAAGAAAAGAAGATGTTGTCGTAGTAATGGGAAAAATATCTTACAGATGAGCCCGAATGGACCAAGCTGGAAAGCTCACCATCAAGTTGAGATAATTCCCTTCTATTCCTAAGCTGTTGAGAGTTTTCAACATGAATGGGAGTTGGAGTTTTTCATATAGTTTTTTGTGTTAATTGATAAGATGATATGACTTTTCTTCCTTAGCTTGTAGATTACATTGATTGACTATCAAATTTTGAGGCCTTGTATATGTGGAAAAAATTCCACTTAGTTCTAGGGTATAATTAGTTTTTATACATTGACAGGTTCATTTGTTCATATTTTGTTGAGGATTTTGGGGGTTTAAGTTCATTAGAGATGTTGGTCTGTAATTTCCCTTTGTGTATTGCCTTTTTAGACTTTTGGTGTCATGGTAATCCTGGCTTCATGAGATGGACTGGGAAGTATTTTGTTCTAATATTTTTCTAGAAGAGGTTGTGTGTAAATTTTTCTTTAAATGTTTGGTAGAAGTTTCAAGTGAAACCATATATGCTTGAACATTTCTTTTCTGGAGCTTTTAATTTATTGATTCATTTTTCTTAATGGCTATATGGCTATTCAGATTGTCATTTTGGTTAAGTTTTTCAAGGAATTCATTCATTTCTCCTAAATTTGTCAAATTGATGAGCATGAAGTTGAGTGCGGTATTCCCTATTGTCCTTATTGCTGCAGAGTCTGTAGTGTTATTCCCTGTTTCATTCCTAATATTGCTCATTCAGATCTTCTCCTTTTGTTTCTGTCAGTCTTGTTAGTGGTTTATCAATTTTATTAATTTTTTAAAACTAATCAGCTTCTTATTTCATCGACTTTTCCCATTGTTTTCCAAGTTTTAATTTTATTGATTTCTACTCTTCAAATAAAGAGTTGTCATTTCCAATAAGATACTTTTCAAAAAAGAAAGAAATTCCTTCACTCTCCATTTGATCCAGGTTTTACTCTTCTTTTCCTAGTTTTCTTTCAGGTAAGGACTTAGATTATTTATTTGAGACCACATTGATCAGCTTTTTCATATTGGACCAACCTTGCATTCCTGTGATAAATCTCACTTACCTTTATTATATTATCCTTATTTTTAATTGCTGGAGTCCATTTGCTAACTGCTTGTTCAGGATGCTTATGTTTATGTTTATAAGTGTACTGATCTCTACTTTTCATTTCTTATACTGTTTTTGTCTCATTGATATTAGTATGATGCTGGCATCATAAAATAAATTGGGATGTCTTTCCACTTATTCCATTTTTTTCTGGAATAATTTTTATAATTTTATATAACTTTCTTCTTAAATAATAGGTAGATTCCACCAGGGAACTTATGTATGCCTGGATTTTTCTTTGTGGAAATATTGTTGAATAGGAATTCAATGTCTTGCATAGATATAGGACTGTTTTATGTGTAATTCTTCTTGATTGAGTTTTGCTAGTCTGTGGCTTCCAAGAATTTGTCCATTTCTTTCATGTTATCAAATTTATCAGCATAGTATTGTTCTTAACATTTCCTTGTTATCCTTGTATAGCCTGTAGTATGTGTATGATGTCCCCAACTCTATTTCTGCTTTTTCTTTATCCACTTGGCTATCAATTTTACTGAATTTCAAGAACCAGCTTTTTGTCTCATTTACTTTCTTTACTGGTTTTTCTGTTTATTTTATTGATTTCTTCCTTAAACTTTATTATTTCCTTCCCTTTGCTTGCTTTATGTTTAATTTATTCTTTAAATTTTAAATTTACTTAAATTTATTCCTTAATTCTGAAGATTAAATAACTGATTCAAGACATTTCTTCTTTTCTAATATAACCATTCATACTATAAATTTCCTTCTAAGCACTGATTTAGTTGTACTCCAGAAATTTTGATATTCTGTATTTTCATTTTAATTTAACATAAAATATTTATTATACAATGTCCAATGTGATTTCCTCTTCAATCCTTGTGTTATTTAGAAGTATGTTGTTTAATTTATAAATATTTGAGAGTTTTCTGAATATTATATTGTTATTGATCTCCAGTTTAATTCCATTTTGGTCCAAGAACATACTTTGTATGATATCAATCCTTTCAAATCAAAGTTTGTTTTCTAACTAAGGGTATGGTCTATCATAGTGAATGTTCCCTGTATGCTTGAAAACGACGTATATTCTGCTGTTGGGTGAAGTGTTCTATAAATGTTAATTCAGTCATGTTGATTGACAGTGTTGTTCAGGTATTAATGTCCTTAATAATTTTCAGTGTATTTGTTTTATCAATTGCTTTGAAGAGATTATTGATGTTTCTAACTATAATTGTGAATTCGTCATTTTTCTGTTTAGTTTGATCAGTTTCTGCTTCACGTATTTTGAACTCTGCTTAAGAGGCGTATGAATTTGCAATTGATATGTCTTCTGGAAGATTTTACCTCTTATTATGTAACATCTCTGCTTATCCCTTATATAGTATATCCCTTGTCCTGAATTTTACTTTGTCTGATAGATTTAGATTTGATCTAAATCTGTCTCTTTAGATTTGATCTTTGTATAACTTTCCATCCTTTTATCTTAGTCTATCTTAAACTTTATATTCGATATGTTGGATTACATTCATTGATTTTTGAATGTTAAGTCAGCCTTGCATATCTGGAATAAATAAATACATGTTGGTCATGGAGTATAATTCTTTTTATACACTGATAGATTCATTTGCTAATATTTTGTTGAGGACATTTCTGTCTATATTCATAAGAGTTAATGTTTTGTAGTTTCCTTTTTTGTAATATCTTTTTTTTTTTTTTTTTTTTGGTTTTGGTATCAGGACAATACTAGTCTCATAATAAAGTGAGAAATGTTTGTCCTCTTGTATTTTTTGGAAGAGATTGTGTAAAATTAGTCTTAATTCTTCTTGCTGGTTCTGCCTACTTGATCTGGAGTCTCCTAGAAGGGGAAGGATTCCAAGCATGTGGACAAACAAGAGACTTTCTGGACAGGGTGCTGTCATGGTTGGGTCCCTCTCACTGATTCTGCCTGTCCACCTTTGTATCTGTTAGAGAGGGATGGACCTCTCAGGCTTGGTGAGAAGGAGGGGGACTTCCTATGACCAGTTACTGTTGATGAGGCTCCCAATTGACCACCCTTGCTTATGATGTAGGGCTCTTCTGATGTTGTCAGAGGGACTTTCCTTGGATTCCTGGGAGGAATGAGCATACCTGGGCTGCCTTCTGTTGCTGGCCTGGGGGTCAGAAAACACAGGATGCCTTCTTCCTGTGAGGGAAACTTAGGCAACCTGCTCCTCTGCTGTTCCTCTAGTCCTGGGGTCTCAAACTGGTTTGCCTTCCTCTTCCACATCTTCCTGTTCTCCACTTAGTTGTTTCTTTTGTTATTTTCATGGATTGTCTTTGTTCTTAGTGGGAAGGAGCAGAGAGGAATGGGTCTACCTTATCTCATTCTGTCACACCTTTATGCACGTTTTAGTTTACTCATGTGTTTTCCCCATTTTACTGTGAGCTCCTTAAGGAAGGTATGGGGATTTTATTTATCTGTATGTCTGCAGAGCCTTGAATTACAACTGACTGTAGTAGGCACTCAATAAATGTTGAATTAGTAAACTGAAAATTTTATGTTTGGATAGATAAGAGGGAAAAGAGAAGACTACTTTGCTCATTAAATCATGCAAGTGGGTTTTTCTTTTGGACATATAAAAATCTGCTTGGAATAAAGAAAAAGAGACCATTGATAACATATCTTTCCATAACTGAATTCAAGTAGTCTGTAATCAAGACACTCCAACCCTCACCAAAACTGCCAGTCATAAGTAAAAAAAAAAACAAAAACAGAAAACAACTAACATAATTCACCAGGCAATATACCTATGTCTCGTTCATGTAAGCCTTGACAGACTTGGACTTCATGGATGGCTCCATCTCTGTGGGTTTTTTTGTTTGTTTGTTTGTTTGTTTTGTATCATCTCTACACTTAATTAAGTGGCTACCATAGATGGGAAATTTTAAGTCTGGAGGAAGGAAGAGAAACGTAGTCTCAAGTGAGAAGAAATGCATTGTTGTACATTTAATCACACAATAACATCAACAAGAATGCATAATGAAACCAAATTCCAGAGGTGATGGCATGTGCCTAATAGGAATTAATAAAAGATGGAGAACCACCGAAAATTAGAATGCAGCACTTCAGTTCCAGTGTTTATTTTGTGTCTCTTTCTTTGTAGATCCCTGAATTACTCAGAATGGAAAGGTAAGTGCTAATGTTCATTTGCACATAATATGGATCAATGCTTTGTGACCAGAGGAGAGAAAACACTGGCAAAAGCTACTTCAATGTTCTCCTAGGACTATGCTTACCATTCAATTGTAACCTCAACTGCAGTAAAAAGGAAACCATATTTTTTTTTCAGGGGTGGGCTGTGGTCATGGATTAACATTTCTCATATGTGATTTGCAGGGCACCACCTGTCTCATCTCATATCCCAACTTCACTCCAAAACGTGTGTCTTAAGAGTCTGTGGCTTGTTTGAAATCTCATGGGTGAGACATTGATTTGGGGTTAAATTATTGTTCTCATAAGTAAAATTTTTCAAAATAACTCTAGAAGCGAACAACCTTAACTAAATCTTCAATTCAGTGTTAATTTTTCTCTTAAACTGTTCTGTATTCTTTTGCCTCTTTGATATCCTTGGCTATGAAGCACTTCCCTGAGGTCTGAGGGCAGGGCTTTGAGGAAATTAGCATATTTTTATAGGGCAGGTGTTAGGTGGGTCAGTCTGGAATGTGAGATTGTACGAAGGGAAGACAGACCTATGTGAGAGGCTCCAGAGACATGGATTGGAGGTTCTGTGGAACCAGAGGATGCATGCAATGAAGGTAATGAGAGTACACAGGGGCTTGGGGGAGGTGCACACCATGGTGGGGTGAGAAGCAGAAGGGAGAGCAAGGTCAGGGAAGGAGAAACAATTATTTAGGAGCTGGACCCAATCTGTGTGTGTTTGCTGGTTTGCCATCTCTTGTCCAAGGCTTCATGACTCATGACAAAAGTCATGATTGGTTCCAATGTGGCTTAAGGATTTACATCTTATCTTCTGTGGCAAATGTCTTTCTCTCCATTGTGTCTGTGTTTCATTCCTTCCTTTCTTCAGTATTTTTGAGCACCTTCTATGTTCAGGCACTGACTGTACAAGGAATATAGAATGAATAACCTAGACAAAATCCCTGCCCTCATCATGCTAACATTCCAAAGGCGGGGGAGGTAAAGAAATAAGCAGAGTTTATAATGTGTTAGTATGTTTTATGTCAAGAATCCCTTTTCTGCTCTAATATTGGTTCTATAGTTCTATGATTCAAAGGGCTCCACCTTCTTGTTTTAGCAGGACTCCTAGATGACCCCTTCTTTGCTAGGCAGAGCCCAGAAAAATAACACCCACCGTCCAGCACTCCCCAACCCTTCCCTGACCCAAATGTCTAGTTCAGCAACCTGCTTGTGATCCTGTGTATCTGAGAAGAGGAATTTGATATGAGGTGCTTTTGCTACTGTGTGTATGTTGGGGGTCAGGGATGAGTCCAAACATAATAATAGCTGGTCCCAGTAGTGCAGGTATTATATGGGGACTTTGCTGGTGGGTGGGGGTAGGTTTCCATTCTCTACCTTCCTTTTAGTGAAGAAAAAATGTAACACGCTTACAAGAAGCAATAGATTGGGCTTGATTCCACACTCATGGGTCTGAAAACCCATTGACCTGCCCAGAGTTCCACTCTGATCCAGCTTCATTTCCATTCTTCTATCCAAGAGTCTCAGCTCTCCAACTTCCTTCCCCAGCTCCATGGCCCCCAAACACCTTGCTCTGATTCTCTTCTCCATGCAAGAGAATTGCTAGCCCTGCAGTGTTGTCTCTATTTGTGGCTTGCCCAATATTCCATAATATTAATTTGTGTACCAGGCACTTTCTAGGTGGCAAGAATATGACTCAGAGAAAGACACATATTCTCTGTCTTTGTGGAACTCACATTCTAGATGAGATCTTCTCCAACTGTAGCGTGCATAAGAACCCTGAAGGGTACGTTGAAAAGTAGACTCCTAGGCCCGAGTAGGTCTGTGGTTGGGCATGGGAATTAGATTTCTAATAAGCTCCCAGGTGGTGCTGATGCTGTCAGTCTGCTCACCACACTCTGAGGGACACAAAGATAAATGACCAGGAATATTAATCAGAACCCTATATTGCAAGAGATAAAGATCCTCTAATTAACATAAGCAAAAAAGGAAATTGCTAGTTCTAGGACCTGTAAGGATCAAAGGAGAGATGCTGGAAGCAGAATCTTGAGGTTTGAAATCAAGTACTTAAAGCCTTCCAGAAACCTCTCTGTGCTTCTCTCACTTCTGCTTGGTTCTGTGTGTCAGTGCTCTGAAGAGAAGACTTTTCCATCAGCAGGTGAATATGACCTCTGGTAAGTCTGAATTTTCATCTTCTCATTTAAAGGCTCTTACACTGTTGGTGGGAATGTAGATTGGCGCAGCCACTATGGAGAAGAATATAAAGGCTCCTTAAAAAACCAAAAAGCTTCCTTAAAAAACTTAAAAAACTAAAAACAGGAGAGCTACCATATGATCCTGCAATCCCACTCCTAGACATATATCTAGAGAAAACCATAATTCAAAAAGATACATTCATCCCAGTATTCATAGCAGCACTATGTACAATAGCCAACACATGGAAGCAACATAAATGTCCATCAACAGAGGAATAGATAAAAATGATGTGGTATTTATAGAATGGAATATTACTCAGCCATAAAGAAATGAAACAATGTCATTTGCAGTAACATGGATGAACCTAGAGATTATCATACTAAGTGAGGTAAATCAGAAAGAGAAAGACAAATACTATATATCATTTATATGTGGAATCTAAAAAATGATACAAATGAACTTATTTACAAAATAGAAATAGACTCACAGACATAGAAAATAAACTTATGGTTACCAAAGGGGGTGAGGGTGGTCAGAGGGGAAGGGATAAATTAAGAGTTTGGGATTAACATATACACACTACTATATATAAAATAGATAAACAACAAGGACCTACTGTATAGCACAGGGAACTATATCCAAGATCTTTTAATAACCTATAATGGAAAATAATATGTAAAAGAATATATATTTATGTATTTTATATATATATATATATATATGTATATATGTATGTATAACTGAATCACTTTGGTGTACACCTGAAACTAACACATTGTAAATTAACTCTACTTCAATAAAAAATGGTTTAAAAATTTTTTAAAAGGCTCCAATAGAGACATCTGTATATCAACCCCACGGAATGGCTGTAACGATTGCTCCTGAGCACCATGCTCATGATTTAAAGTCATTGTGGGGGGCGGAGTCAAGATGGCGGACTAGGAGGACACGGAATTAGCGTCTCCTCACAACTCGGGCACCTACCAGGCACTGGTGTGGGACCAAGGACACCTAAAGGGATGGGAGGAACCCCCCAGTGACCAGGTAGGACATGAGGCATGGGAGGGGAGTGTAAGGGGAGGAGAAATGGAGGCAGGACGAGACTGGCGCCCCTGAGGGGCGGCTGGGGAAAGGGAAGGGATCCCACATCTGAAGGGGGAAATTGGAGAACCATTGGGAGGGCAGAGGATCAAAAGGAAGCATGGCCAGGTTTCCCCTGCCCACTTGGGCCCCCGAGAGCCTGCTGAGATCCCGGGCCTGATTCTCTGCTCACCGAGACCCCTTCCAGCCGTGTGGGTCCTGAGGGAGTGGGAGGGAGGGAAAGGGGAGCAAAAGTAAAGGCCGGACCTCTGGGACCAGCACCCCTGAGGGGTGGCTGGGGGAGGGGAGGAGTTCCTACACCCCGTGGGACCCACCCACGGTTAGGGGTCCAGCAGTAATGGGAGAGCCTTATACTCTGTCTTCAGAACCTTATACTCAGAGCCTTAGAGCCTTATACTCTGTCCTCAGAACCTCCCTCCTGCCACACAGAGACCAAGTCCCACCCCTACACCCCCACCCAGGGCCCTACCTCTACACTCAGAGACCCCCTCCAATGTGCTGGGCCTAAATCCTACTCACACACCCTCACCCAGGGCCTTACCTTCAAACTCCGGAACTCCACACTCCAGAGGCCCTCCTTTTCATGTGCTGCCACTCTCCTCCCACCAGGTCCTAAGCAGAGGTCTGCCCCACGCTTGAATATCGCCCCACCTAGGCCCCGCCCCCAAGGCCTTTTCTGGCTGCCCGCGTCCTGAGCTTAGGCCTTGCCCCACACTCAATCGTCACCACCCCACCGGCCTAGGTCCCACCCCACCCTAAACTCCACCCCTGCCTAAGTTCCACCCTACCTAAACTCCACCCCCATAGCCAAGCCCCTTTTTTTTTTTTTCTCTCTTTTAGATTGGGGTTCTGTATTACCTTGTTGATACATGGTTGTTGATTCATTTATATTTTTATTTTTTCTAATAAACCTTTTATTTTTCTAATTTTATTTTATTCTTTATACTTTGTTATTGTTCTGCTCCTTTTGGCTTGTTCCCCCTTTTTTCTTTTTTCTGTTGTGGTTTTATTTTACCTTGTTGCAGTTGATTCAATTACATTTTTATTTTTCCTAATATATTTTTTATCTTTCTAATTTTATTTTGTTTTTTATTCTTTGTTATTGTACTGCTCCGTTTTTTCTTTCTTTCTTTTTTGCCATGTCATGCACCTTGTGGGATCTTGGTTCCCAAGCCAAAGGTTGGACCTGAGCTCCAGTGGTGGGAGCTCCAAGTCCAAACTGCTGGACTAACATAGAACCTCAGACCCCAGGGAATATTAATCAGAGTGAGGCCTCCTGGAGGTCCTGATCTCACCACCAAAACCTGGCTCTATCCAACAGCCTGCATACTTCAGTTCTGGATGCCTTATGCCAAACAACAAATAAAACAGGAATGCAGGCACACCAAAAAAAAAAAAAAAAAAAAAAAGTAGGTTAGAGATGAAGGAGCAAAGTAAAAACCTACAAGACCAAATAAATAAAGATGAAATAGGTATCCTACCAGAAAAAGAATTCAGACAAATGATAGTAAAGATGATACAAAATCTCAGAAAGAGAATGGAGAAAATACAAGAAACATTTAACAAGGATCTAGAAGAACTAAAGAGCAAACAAACAGTGATGAACAACACAATAACTGAAATTAAAAATACTCCAGAAGGAATCAATAGCAGAATAAATGAGGCAGAAGAAAGGAGAAGTGAGCTGGAAAATGGTGGCAATAACTGCCAGGGGGCAGAATAAAGAAAAAAGAATGAAAAGAATTGAGAACAGTCCCACTGACCTCTGGGACAATATCAAATGCACCAACATTCAAATTATAGGGGTCCCAGGAGAAGAAGAGAAAATGAAAGGGTCTGGGAAAGTATTTGAAGAGATTATAGTTAAAAACTTCCATAACATGGGAAAGGAAATAGTAAATCAAGTCAAGGAAGCACAGAGAGTTCCATACAGGATAAACCCAAAGAGAAACATGCTGAGACACATATTAATCAAACAACCAAAAATTAAATACAAAGAAAAAATATTAAAAGCAGCAAGAGAAAAGCAACAAATAGCGTACAAGGGCATCCCCATAAGGTTAACAGCTGAACTTTCAGCAGAAACTCTGCAAGCCAGAAGGGAGTGGCAGGAAATATTTAAAGTGATGAAAGGGAAAAACCTACAAAAAGATTACTCTACCCAGCAAGGATCTCATTCAGATTCAATGGAGAAATCAAAAGCTTTACAGACAAGCAAAACTACAAGAATTCAGCACCACCAAACGAGCTTTACAACAAATGCTAAAGGAACTTCTCTAAGCAGGAAACATAAGAGAAGAAAAAGACCCACAAAAAACAAACCCAAATCAATTAAGAAAATGGTAATAGGAACATACATATTGATAATCACCTTAAATGTAAATGGATTAAGTGCTCCAACCAAAAAACACAGTGGCTGAATGGATATAAAAACAAGATGCTTATATATGCTGTCTACAAGAAACCCACTTCAGACCTAAGGACACATACAGACTGAAAGTGAGGGAATGGAAAAAGATATTCCATGCAAATGGAAATCAAAAGAACGCTGGAGTAGCAATACTCATATCAGATAAAATAGACTTTAAAATAAGGACTGTTACAAGAGATAAGGAAGGACACTACATAATGATCAAGGGAGCAATCCAAAAAGAAAACATAACAATTATAAATATTTATTAACCCAACATAGGAGTACCTCAATACAATACATAAGGCAAATGCTAACAACTATAAAAGGAGAAATCGACAATAACACAATAATAGTGGGGGACTTTAACACCCCACTTACACCAATGGACAGATCATCCAGACAGAAAATAAATAAGGAGGCACAAGCTTTAAATGACACAATGGACCAGATAGATTTAATTGATATTTATAGGACATTCTATCAGAAAAGAGCAAATTACACTTTCTTCTCAAGTGCACACAGAACATTCTCCAGAATAGATCACCACTTGGGTCACAAATCAAGCCTTGGAAAATTTAAGAAAATTGAAATCATATCAAGAATCTTTTCCAACCACAACATTATGAAATTAGAAATAAATTGTAGGGAAAAAAATGTAAAAAACACAAACACATGGAGGTTAAACAATACTAAATAACAAAGAGATCACTGAAGAAATCAAAGAGGAAATCAAAAAATACCTAGAAACAAATGACAATGAAAACACAACGATCCAAAACCTATGGGACTCAGCAAAAGCAGTTCTAAGAGTGAAGTTCATAGCAATTCAAGCTCACCTCAAGAAACAAGAAAAATCTCAAATAAACAATCTAACCTTACACCTAAAGCAACCAGAAAAAGAAGAACAAAGAAAACCCAAATTTAGTAGAAGGGAAGAAATCATAAAATCAAAGCAGAAATAAATGAAATAGAAACAAAGAAAGCAATAGCAAAAATCAATAAAACTGAAAGCTGGTTTATTGTGAAGATAAACAAAATTGATAAACCTTTAGCTAGACTCATCAAGAAACAAAGGGAGTGGACTCAAATCAATAAAACTAGAAATGAAAAAGGAGAGATTACAAGTGACACCACAGAAATACAAAAGAAAATAAGAGACTCATACAAGCAATTGTATGCCAATAAAATGGACAACCTGAAAGAAATAGACAAATTCTTGGAAAAGTACAACCTTCCAAGATTGAACCAGGAAGAATTAGAAAATATAAACAGACCAATCACAGGTAATGAAATTGAAACTGTAATTAAAAATCTTCCAACAAACAAAAGTCTAGGACCAGATGGCTTCACAGGTGGATTCTATCAAACATTTAGAGAAGTGCTAACACCTATCCTTCTCAAACACTTCCAAAAAATTGGGGAGGGAGGAACACTCCCAAACTCGTTCTATGAGGCCATCACCACCCTGATACTAAAACCAGACAAAGATATCACCAAAAAAAAAAAAAAAAAATTATAGACCAATATCACTGATGAAAATAGATGCAAAATTCCTCAACAAAATACTAGCAAACTGAATCCAACAGCACATTAAAAGGATCATACACCATGATCAAGTGGGATTTATCCCAGGGATGCAAGGATTCTTCAATATATGCATATCAATGCGATCAATGCAATCAATGTGATACACCATATTAACAAATTAAAGAATAAAAACCTTATGATCATCTCAATAGATGCAGAAAAATATTTTGACAAAATTCAACACCCATTTATGATAAAAACTCTCCAGAAAGTGGGCATAGAGGGAACCTACCTCAACATAATAAAAGCCATATACAACAAACCCACAGCAAGCATCATTCACAATGGTGAAAAACTGAAAGCATTTCCTCTAAGATCAGGAACAAGACAAAGATGTCCACTCTCGCCAATATTATTCAACATAGTATTGGAAGTCCTAGCCACAGCAATCCGAGAAGAGAAAGAAACAAAAGGAATACAAATTGGAAAAGAAGAAGTAAAGCTCTCACTGTTTGCTGATGACATGATACTATACATAGAAAATCCTAAAAATGCCACCAGAAAATTACTAGAACTAATCAATGAATTTGGTAAGGTTGCAGGATACAAAATTAATGCACAGAAATCTCTTGCATTCCTATACACTAATGATGGAAAATCTGAAAGAGAAATTAAGGAAACACTCCCATTTACCATTACAACTAAAAGAATAAAATACCTAGGAATAAACCTACATAAGGAGGCAAAAAACCTGTACTCAGAAAGCTATAAAACACTGATGAAAGAGATTGAAGACAACATAAACAGATGAGATATACCATGCTCCTTGATTTGAAGAATCAATATTGTGAAAATGATTATACTACCCAAAGCCATCTACAGGTTCAATGTAATCCTTATCAAATTACCAATGGCATTTTTCACAGAACAAGAGCAATAAATTTTACAATTTGTGTGGAAACACAAAGGACCCCGAATAGCCAAAGCAATCTTGAGAAAGAAAAACGGAGCTGGTGGAATCGAGCTCCCTGACTTCAGACTATTCTACAAAGCTACAATAATCAAGACAGTATGGTAGTGGCACAAAAACAGAAATATAGCTCAATGGAACAAGATAGAAAGCCCAGAGATAAATCCACACACATATGGTCACCTTATATTTGACAAAGGAGGCAAGAATATACAATGGAGAAAAGACAGCCTCTTCAGTAAGTGGTGCTGGGAAAATGGACAGCTACATGTAAAAGAATGAAACTAGAGCACACCCTAACACTGTACACAAATTAAACTGAAATTGGATTAAAGACCTAAATGTAAGGCCAGACACTGGAAAACTCTTAGAGGAAAACATAGGCAGAACACTCTATGACATAAATCACAGCAAGATCCTTTTTGACCCACCTCCTAGAGAAATGGAAATAAAAACAAAAATAAACAAATGGAACCTAATGAAACTTAACAGCTTTTGCACAGCAAAGGAAACCATAAACAAGACGAAATGACAACCCTGAGAATGGGAGAAAATATTTGCAAACGAAGCAACTGACAAAGGATTGATCTCCAAAATATACAAGCAGCTCATGCAGCTCAGTATCACAAAAACAAACAACCCAATCCATAACTTGGCAGAAGACCTAAAAAGACATTTCTCCAAAGAAGACATACAGATGGTCAAGAAATACATGAAAAGTTGCTCAGCATCACTAATCATTAGAGAAATGCAAATCAAAACCACAATGAGGTATCGGCTCACACTGGTCAGAATGGCCATCAGCAAAAAATCTACAAGCAATAAATTCTGGACAGGGTGTGGAGAAAAGGGAACCCACTGCACTGTTGGTGGGAATGTGAATTGATACAGCCACTATGGAGAACAGTATGGCGGTTCCTTAAAAAACTAAATATAGAACTACCATATGACCCAGCAATCCCACTACTGGGATTATACCCTGAGAAAACTATAATTCAAAAAGAATCATGTACCACAATGTTCATTGCAGCACTATTTACAATAGCCATGACATGGAAGCAACCTAAATGTCCATCAAGAGATGATTGGATAAAGAAGATGTGGCACATATATACAATGGAATATTACTCAGCCATAAAAAGAAACGAAATTGAGTTATTTGTAACTCATTGGACCTAGAATCTGTCATAGAGAGTGAAGTAAGCCAGAAAGAGAAAAACAAATACCGTATGCTAGCGCATATATATGGAATTTAAAAAAGAGGTACTGATTAACCTAGTGACAGGGGAAGAATAAAGACACAGACCTAGAGAATTGACTTGAGGGCATGGAGGGGAAGGGGAAGCTGGAACGAAGTGAGAGAGTAGCATTGACATATATACACTACCAAATATTAAATGGATGGCTAGTGGGAAGTGGCAGCATAGCACAGGGAGATCAACTTGGCGCTTTGTGATGACCTAGAGGGATGGGATAGGGAGGGTGGGAGGGAGAAGCATGAGGGAGGAGATATGAGGATATATGTATATGTATAGCTGATTCACTTTGTTGTACAGCAGAAACTAACACAACATTGTAAAGCATTTATACTCCAATAAAAATGTGAAAAATAAAAAAGTCATTGTTGTTCCCAGGGACAGGGGCCATGCCAGGCATCAGAGAGGAAGGGTCTAACACCAGAAGTGGAAGGGACAATGCTCTCAGACAGATTTAAAGCAATTGCTCCCATAGAGCCTCAGAATAGTTACTCATAATTGACAGTTGCTCCCCTGGGACACATACAGGGTGCTTAGAGAGTACTTGTCAGGACCACTGACTAGACAGAGAAGCTTCCTGAGGAAAGTGACATTTAGAACTCAGACCTTACAGATGAGTATGAGTTGTATATGTGAAGAAAGGTAAGATGCTCCTGACAAAGACAGAGGGACGGAGTGCTTGGGGTCCATCAGCCAGAGGAGAGAGGATGTAAACAGAGAATGAGGCAGAGAATGAGCATGAGAGACAGAGACAAAAAGAGACAGAGAGACAGAGGGAGAGAGAGAGCAAAGGAGCCGGTTTGACTCAGGCTGGAATTCACTAGGTTCATTTGATTGACCATTTCTGTGCTTGATGAGGCATTTGAGAGCAGCTATGCTGGAACAAATAGAAGACATCTGAATTTATGGAGGAAACAGATTCATTGAAGACAGAGACATGATGATTGGAGGAAAGGTGGATATACTGGCAATGGTGGAGAGTTGGCTGGATTTTCATTATGCCTTTCCTTTTGTAATTTTTATCTGGTCTTTAGTGAAATTTCAAAGACCTGACTAGTCCAAAATCCCTTACCTTGGCTGAAGAATTTCTCTAGGCTGGCGTAGGGTTATTTTATGCAGTATTTGCCTTCCAGTTTTGGAGAATGTAAAAATAATTCAGGCTAAAGGAAACATCTTCCAATGTGTTGTAACGTGTTGCAGACCAACTTTTAACTGTGGTCCAAACCTAAATCAGCAACATGGTGAGAAATGTAGAGGCCTGGGTGGAACATTTACAAGGTACTGTTAGTGCAAGTAGAAAGGCAGAATGAAATCTCATCGCATTCCACAATGTAAATATTGTACACCAGGTGGATTAAAGACCTAATTATGAAGAGTACACACACACACACACACACACACAGCCTTTTTCTTCTTTAATGGAAAAAATATACAGGATAACATCACTTTGAATGAAGGGGGAAAGACTTTTTAGAGAAAACTTGAAAAGCACAAAGTGCTGGTAAAACAATTATGAATTCAGGTACATTGAAATTAAAAATTTTGGTTAAGGAATGTACTAGCAATGGATACACATGCACAGCTATACACAAAAACATTTTGGACTTCAGCTGTAAAAGTTCAAATAAATATTATTTTTCAACTCACTGTAAATTATCTTATTGGTCAATTCAAGGTCCCTTTATTTATTCATGTATGTATTTGTTTGTTTGCTTGTCTTCTATGCTTTTTCCTCACTTTGTACTCCTATATCCCTTTCCCCCATATTCAAAAACAACAATTCTAAAGTGTTGGTGTGTATATTTTTGCATGTAACTGTCCTTGATTTGATACACTTTTCTATAAATTATTAAAATTTTATATAAATGTTATAATATTATACATTTTACATTCTTTTTTTTTTCTCCTTACTTTTTTTCCTTTCAGCTATGTGGCTTCAAGTTTCATCTGTGTTACTCTGTGTAGAATTAATCTCTTTATTTTTATGATGTTCCATCATGGTCTATATTCCACTTTATTCATTCCACTAAACTCTGATTCAGGAAATCCAATGAACAACAAACAGGAAAATAAAATTAAAAACATTACTCTTAGACATATCATGGTAAAGTTACAGAACACCAAAGAAGCTGAAAACTTAAAAGCATCTATAGAGAAAGATGAATCAACCACAAAAGAACATTAGAGTGGATCTGATTTATTAAAGGAAGTTATGAAAACTGGAGAATATTGAAATATTATCTCTAATGTACTGAAATTAAATAAATCTTTCCCCAGAATTCTATATTCTGCACAGCTTTCAAGAATGAGGATGAAAGAAAATAATTTGGTGGTGGAGGGGAACTTTCAACAGATTTTTATGAGAATTCTAGAAGACATATATTAGGCAGAAATAAAAGAATTCCATGTAAAATCTATGAAATGGAATTTGAAAGGAATTATGAATATTTATATTAGTTAATATACATTAATATATAGATAATATGTAATCTAAGCATTCATTAGTTATTAAAATAGTAATGCCTAATTTGTGTGTGTATGGGTGTGGGGGTGAAGCTGGGTAAAAAAAAAAAAAAATCCTGGGAAACCATATAACTTCGGGTGAAAAAGGATAATGAAAGTTAAAATATTTTATGGTTCTCTTGGGAAAAGAATAAGGATTTGATTAACTTTATATTGTATCATATATGTAGTTTTGAAAATTCAGGCTATATGTTTAAAGAATAAGTAAAGACCATGTAACTTCCAAACCAGTAGAGAAAAAAAAAAAAATGAGAATAAGGTTGAAGAAAAAGAAGCTTGCAATAACCAGGTGGATATAAAACATTTAAGATGTTAGAGGTAAATACAAATACATCTGTACATGTAAAAAAGTTTAAGACAAGACTTCAGGTTAAAAAAACAAAACAAGATATTTGTCATTTCCAAGAGACAAAGCAAAAACAAAAATAAAGGGTTAAAGAATAAGAAAACCTATCCTACGAAATACTAATCAGAAGAAAACCAGTGCAGCTAGATAAAGTAGATTTGAAAATATTAATACTATTAAAAAGAAGAATTCTATAATGATCCATATTCAATTTATCAGGAAAATATAACCGTTCTAACCTTGATATATCTAAGAGAAAGGATTGGGATATAAAGAGTAATAAGTGGTTGAACTACAAGAAATAATTTTAAAACTTACAAACTCAGCAGGAAATATTTAAACACATCCATCAGTAAGTTACTCTTCAAGGAGACGCAAAAAAAGGAAAAGAAAAAAAATAGACCAAAATAATTTGAGGTTTTTTAATAGGACAATAACCTTGATAAAACATATATAAAAATTGCACACAGCAACTGGAAAATGCACTTTTTTATAAATAAATACATTTTTGAAAATTTTCCATATGCTAGATAGAATTTACTGACTTTCAATACATTTCAAAGATTGGTATCATATGAGCCACGTTCTCTGACTCTAACACAATAAATTATAAATAAATGACTGAAAAAAGGATAAGCCATATATTTGGAAATTTAAATGCAAACTTCTAAAAATTTACAGACCAAAAGGGAAATTAGAAACTATTCTGAACTAAATGAAAATGAAAATACTGTAATCAAAACTTGTGAAAAAAGTGAGAAGCTCTGCTTAGAGGGAATTAATAGCTTTCATTATAAAATGGGAAATGTTGAAAATTGAAAGCTAAGACAAACCAACTCTAAACAAAATAGGAAGAAGCTAATATTAAAGAAGAGAGTGAAATTAGTATGGGAAAAATTACACGGAGATGATTAACAAAGGTAAAAATTGGCCTTTAGAAAAGACTAATGAATGGTATAAATTTGTGACAAGATTGAACAAGGAAGAAAAGATTGAAGGCATAAACAACCACTATTAAGAATGAAAAGAGGGACATTACTACAGATCACTTATTACAAAGAGTATCAGAGGATATTGCAATAAATCTGAAAATTTCATGCAATAAATTCCAAGAAATACAATCTATCAGAAGTAACGCTAAAATAATAGGAAATATATTTTAAAAACTATTTAAAATTTGAATCTGTAAGTTAAAACCTTCTCACAAAGGAATTCTAGGACCAGAATTTTATAATTTACTGGTAAGTTCTATAAAACATTTAAGAAAGAATGATGTCAATCTTACATAAATTCCTCTGAAGGATGGGAAAAGAGAAAATATTTCCAACTCATTTATAGGGTGTGCACTATGTTGATCTCAAAACCAGGAAGAAAATGAAAGCTGATCCACTTAGGAGTATAAATGCAAAAAAAAAAAAAAAAAAAAAAAATCACATAGAATATGCGCAGATGGCAAAGCCAAGCTGGATGTATCCAGAAAATCTCAGATTACTGTTAGAAAAGTAATTGTTATGTGAACTAAAAATGCTGCCTGCCATATCGGTAAACAAAGGATGTTGCAGGCGTCAAGCCATCACATTACAGCCATCCCGAAGGTACACCTTGAGGAGACTCAGGATGAGAAAGCACAGGACACTGGCCCCAGAGAGCTGAGGTGCATATCAAATGAATGATTTCAATGAGCCCAGACTCTTGCATCTTCCCATACATAGAAAAGAGCTAAATTCCTTAACTTGAGATGTCTGTTTTTCTTTGATTCACAGTAATCTTTTGATGTTCTTACTACCTGGTCTTTGTTGCAAAAAATCCTATATATCCTGGCTCCCCTCCTTGCCTCTTCGGAGGCAAAGAGTTATCTGAGGGGTTGTATCCCCAGGCTTAATTCCTCAGTTTTGTCTGCTGAATAAAGCACAACTCTCAACTTTCAGGTTATGCTTTTTTTTTTTCAGTTAACAGTTATAATTTAACATATTAACTGGTTAAAGGAGAAAACTATATGTTCATTTTGACAAATACAGAAAAGATGTTTTATGAAACATAATTAATATTCATGATTTTCAAAAAATAATCCTCTAACAAACTAGGAATAGAAAAAAAAATAACTTCCTTAAATAGTTACTTATCAACAGTACTAAACAAATAAAAACTTACAGCAAGTGATGTACGTAACAGTGAAATGTGAAATGTGGAACAGTGAAATGTGGAAATGATGATCCTAATGATCCTAATGATCAAGGGTATTATCACTTTTATTTGTTCTTTTTAATGGAGTTCCCAGACTGTACAGTAAATCAAGGAAAAAAAGAAGTTATAAAAAATGTAAAGGAATTGTGATGCTCACTTTTATGCACCAACTTGACTGGGCCTTAGCATGCCGAAACATTTGGTTACATATTGTTCTGGTTGTGTGTGTTGGAATACCCAGAGCTGGTGTGTTAAGAACATACAGATGATGACCTGCTGAATGAAGAGGCATAAGCCTCTCACACGAGCTGGGCAGGGAGCTCCCTCAGCATCCGAGTTCCAGCTTTGGGGAAGTGAAAACCCCAAGGACCATTCTGATTGAAGGTACAGAAGGTGCATTTATTAGTACACCCACACAAAGGAAGTCCCAAAGTTTACTACTAAGGGATCCCAGAAGGGGGGTGCCTAGTGAGCCAGGGGGAGGGCAGTCCTCTGTCCCAGGTCACCAGGAGCATAGTCGCAAGCATCTATTACTCATAAGCTGGCTTTGTGGGGGAGGTCACTACCTATTCTCAGGCTCAACTCTAAGTGGTTATTTTAAAAGCTTCCCTGGGCAAAACAAGGTGGGAACTTGTGTTGGAAATCCTGGAATCCTAAACTCGGTCCTTATCTAAACGTCCAGACTTGGGTGTGAGCAGGACTGTCATACTGTTCAATGCCTAGGCAGCCACTCAAAATGCCTATTTTCTCCTCACAGCATGTCTGTGAGGGTGTTTTTGGATGATAGTAAAGACTGAATCAGTAGACTGAGTAAAACAGAACATCCTCTCTAATGTGGGTGGGCCTCATCCAATCAACTAAAGATCTGAATAGAACAAAGAGGCTAGTAAGACGGAACTCCTGCCGGATTGCTTGAGATGGGACATGGATTTCTCCTGCTCTTGGGCTGGAATTTACACCCTCAGTTCACCTGGTTCTTGGGTCTTCAGACTCAAACTGGAACCATGCAACCACTGCAATCTCTGGTCCTCCAGCGTGCTGACTACAGATCTTGGGACTTCTCAGCCTCCAAAGTTGTGTGAGCCAGTTCCTTATGGTAAATCTCTTTATATGCATATTATATATATGATCTCTCTATATACATACTTTTTAATTTTTATTTATTTTTTAGATGCTCAATAAATTATAATTTGCCTATTTCTGCAGCCCTTCCTCGCTCCTGTGCTCCAGATCACCATATGCAGTGTCTGTTCATTGGAGGCTTCAACATGTCCAAAGCTCATGTTCTTCCCCAAACATATTCTTGCCTCCTGTAGTTGCAATTGTGACAAATGGTGATACCACGTTTTCAGTTATTAAAGCTAGAACCTCCTTCTTTTCCTTTCTTCGAAAAAAATGTTTTAAAAACAGCTTTATTGAGATTTAATACACATACCATAGAGTTCAACCATTTAAAGGATACAATTCAAAGAAAGACAAATATTATATGATATCACTTCTATGTGGAATCGGAAAAATAATACAAATGAACTTATCCACAAAACGGAAGCACACCCACAGAAACAGAAAACAGACTTATGGTTATCAAAGTTCCCTGTGCTATACAGTAAATCTTTGTTGTTTGTCTATTTTGTATATACATATTTTTAAATTAAATTAGAATTTTAAATTTAAATTAAACTTTAAAAGTATTTACCTATACTATTATTTCTGTTTCTTTGGAGAACTTCTATTAACACAGGAAGAAACAGAATTTTTATTATTTGTAGAAGATAACAGTTTCTATGTATAAAACCCTAAAGAATCTATTAATAAATTATTAGCATTTATCTAGGCTACTGAATTTAAAATCAATATGCAGAAGCACTTGCATTCTATATACCACTGAAAAAGCTGTTAGAAAAATGTGACAAAAGAACAAAGACACTATTATGAGTTGAATTCTGTCCCTCCACCCCCAGAACATATGTGGAAATCCTAATTCCTGGCAACAGTGAACGTGACATTATCTGGACACAGGATCTTTACAGATGTAATCAAGTAAGATGAGGTCATTAGGATGTACTCAACTGGTGTCTTTATAAGAAGAAAAGAAGAAACAGGGAGAACCCCGTGTGATGGCAAACACAGAGAACAGAGCCATGTAGCTCCAAGTCAAGGACTGGAAAGGGTGTACAGCCATCACTGAAGGTAGGAAGAGGCAAGAAGGTTTCTGCCCAGAGTCTCAAAGGAAGCATGGCCCTGCTCACAGCTTGAATTTGGACTTCTAGCCTCCAAGACCGTGAGCGAATAAATTTCTGTTACACTTTGTTATGGCAGACTTAGGAAATGAACACAGACACCATTAACAGTAATCATTAAAAAATTACTTCAGAGAATCTAGCAAATGTTATGCACAATCTCTATGCAGAAAATAGAATATGATATTGAAAGACATTAAAGGAGGCATAAATAAATGGAAATAATACTATCATAAAAATATCACTTCTAAATTGACTCAGATTGAGTGGAATTCCAACCAAATTTCCAATGTACTTTTCCTTAGAACTTCATAAGCTAATTCTAAAATGTGTTAGAATGAGCAAAACAAGTGTGGGAGCAAGTTTGTTACAGCTTTTAAATAATAATAAAATAAATAAACACAATCCCCCAATGTCTTTCAACAGTAGAAAGAACACATGAATTGTGGTTTATTCCAACAGTGGACTGCTATGAAACAGTAAAGGTGAGTGACAAGGTCACATGCGTAATGTGAGTGAATCTCAAGAAAAAAAAAAAAGATTTTGAAACAAAGGAGAAACTCGTGGAAGATAATATTGATCACATTTACAAAACACTAGAACACAAAACTTAAAGCAATATATTCTTTTTTTAAAATTGTATTATAGTAGAGTTGATTTACAATGTTGTGTTAGTTTCAGGTGTACAGCAAAGTGATTTAGTTATACATATACATATATTTATTGTTTTTCAGATTCTTTTCCCATATAGGTTTTTACAGAGTATTGAATATCTATTCCCGGTGCTATACAGTAGGTTCTTGTTGATTATCTATTTTATATATAGATATATATGTGTATATGTTAATCCCGAACTCCTAATTTATCCCTCAGTATATTCTTAATGGATCCATCTACAAGTGATCAAATATAATGAAAATAAAGGGAATTATTATCACAAAAATATGACTTGGAGTTACATTCAAGAGTGAGGGAAGGGGCTTTAGTGGAGACCAGGCACAGGGAGAGAGGGGGTGGATGCTTTGAGATACTGGAAATGTTCCATTTCTTAAGTTGGTGGAAGGTAAATAGATGTTCAGGTCTATTCTCTAAAATGTACATATGTGCCCTGTATGGCCTTTTATTATATATTTTGCAACTGGATAGGGACCACTTCTATGAGGAAACATTATGTTCTATTCACATAAATATGGCATTCTGTCTGGTCCAGCTGGAAATGAACTTTATTAAGAAAATTATTTGAACCTGATACCTGCAGCTAATGCTCATTGCCTGTAGAACTCCAGGTCAAGTTTTAACTTTCCAAGGCTGCTTCTTGATCAATATCTCCCCAACCCTATTGCTGCTGACCGCCTATTCATCATTTACTTTAAAACCAGGCCCCACTGTAATGATTGCTGATTACAGGAGGCCTCCTCGCCCACAACTTCATTATCACCCAGTTCACAGGGGGAGCGTTTGGTCCGGCAATGAACTGAAAGCCAGCCAAGCAAATTTATGACATTGAATACTGTATCGATCTGGATGGGAACAAAAGCAGAGGTCAGTAGGATGGCATCCAAAGTCATTACTGGGCAGAAGAGAAGACTAAATCAAGATAAGCGATTAATTTTTTTATTTTTTTTAGCCATTTTATGCTATCTTGCAGCCCCATAAATGATCCCGTATCTTGGTGTCAGAACTTTATCATAAAATGGCAATGGGACTATGATGGAAAATTCAGATCTGAGGACAAGAACAAAGGAATTAATTCTTCAATGTTTTTTTCTCTATGAGAATGATTCAGAGAGTTATATTTTAACAAATAGTCATCTTGTTTGAAAGATGTTTTATTTGTGGCCCAAATCTGACTTTCCTTGCCTAAATGCCCTACCTCCTCTGCCTGGCTCTCAGTGTGTGCACGACTGTGGACCTAAAGCTTGTGCCTTAAAGCTGTAGGGCAGTGGCTTGTTAAACTAACCACAGAGAAGTGTTGACACCCCCATAGCCATAGCTTCTGGATATTTCTCCAGGCTGACAGCGGAATACTAAAAATCCTGCTGTTCCCCGGAGGACACTCCTGAACCGCTGAGTCGCATGGTTTGAGCCTCTCAGCTTCTAGGTGACTGAGGTCACCCAGGGGACTTCTAGCACGCGTGACTATAAATGGCAGCTGGCAGCTGGGAGAGAGCGCGGGCCTGTGTTCTCATTCTAGACTCTGGTATTTGAGGTTACTGGATACCGATGATCAGATTCAGAAATCCCCCTTTGAGAGGTCCCCTTGCATTGAGGACTACAGATCCTACAACTGGACAAAAAGCATCTTTGCTTTCTGGCTGTGGAATTGCCCTGGGACACACCGTCCCTCGCTCGCTCCTTGCAGCTTTGCTAGAATCAGCAGACTCCATCTCTAATCAATCTCCTTTGTAGCCAGCCTTTGACTTTTGCCTTTTCCTTTACATTTAATGATGCGTGACTTTCTTGAAACCCTGCTTCTCAGATTATTGTTGCTTTGGTCCTAACCCTGAGGCCTGTGCCCCGTGATGTCACATACCCCATCAGGACCCAGTCTGGAATGAGGCACACTTCCCCTCTCCTTGCCTGTGCTTGTGTGCGTGTGTGCAGAATCAGCGTTCCTCCCTGCATTCCTTTCTCAGCATCCACCACGTGGGATTGGTGAGGAGATGATTGCAGGACACACTTCTGAGCAGGAAGTCTGAGTCATAACTTGGTTGTTGGGGTCCCAGCTTTCTCTGAACACAGCTCTGTGCTATCGCTTTCCCTTCAGTTATTCCTTACGTCTTATCTTCTATTTTTCCTCCGCTGGGAAGCCTTCCTGCTCACCCTGACTTCCAGCAGAATCTTCCTTCAGAATCTTTAAAGCTGGTATCCTGTATTCTCACTTAACACTTCACGTGAGCCAGACACCATGCAAAGCAGTCTGTACATACAGGGCACTATTCCTTTCAATATCCCTCTAAGGAATTCCCTCCAATTCTCATTTTATAGACAAAGAAAACTAAGGATTTAAGAAATTAAGTAATTTGCCTAAGGGCCCACAGATCCTAGCGGTGAGTTGAATAAGAATGCTGACTTTGAACATGGGGAAGCAGAGGTCTTTCCCCTCCCAAGGGGTTTATAAACCCAGGGGTACTTCAGAATAACGATGGATGCTCAAAGAGCACAGATCCCTGGGATCCAGCAAAGCTGGATGATCAGCATCCCTGAAGGCAGAGCCAGCCCCTCCGTGTGATCAGAATGGAGATTTGGCCCCTTCCTGATCCTGCATTAAGAACCACTGCTGATTCTATGATAGTCCCTTCCTCATGCTTATACTCACTGGATCGTTCTTAATGTGTTGTTTTCTATTCACAGTGGTAGGGTGGTAACCTGTGCTTATATCTACACACACATCATATATATATGGGGCGGGGGGGGGTAATCTGAGAAGAAGTTGCAGAACTCACGGGGGCTAAATGAGGTTAATAAGGTTATATATGGCTGTGAACACACACACACACACACACACACACACACACACACACACACACACGGATATATGACTTTATTTGGCTCTTTGAGTTTCTGCAAACTCTCAAAGTCCCAGTTTTATTATATGTAAATTGGGACTGGAAATTGGCATTGCATTTTATGTAAACCCTTCCACTTCATACTCTGCAGGAGTTATTCAAGAGTTTTCTTAAAACTTGGTTCCTCTCCACAAGCCAACAGCTTTATGTGCAGTAACCTCAACCCTTTGCAATGCTGGAGGAAAAACCTGGATTTTTCAGATTCATGAAAAGATAGTGAATACAAAATCATATACATTCTACATTATTGGTGAAGTATATTTGATTTTGACCCTACGATCTGACTTTAGAAAGGACCTACTAGGTAAGAGGTAATAATGACTCAGCTGTAGAAATTACACAATATGCAATGCTAAATACAGGTGCATGACATGCACATTAAAAATTTCCAGGTCATTTATATCTGAGGTGACTTAACGCTTCAGAAGAAGATATTCATATATAAAGATGGACATACACATACATGCATACTCATGCAGAAGAATTACCTTCTAGGTATGTGTAGAGAAACAAAACAAACAAAAACATTAAAAGAGGTTATATTGGTGCAATAAATCTCCTAACCTCCCTCTTTGCTCCTTTTTTCTGTATCAAAAAAAAAAAAAAAAATCTTTGGACTGAAAATGGCAGAGTGAGCATTTCTTAGAATGAACTAAATAAACTCATGATGGGTAAAACGATTGTAAGAGTATACCAATTTGCCTTACATGAGATCAAACCTCCTGACCCATCTAAATTACACACCAGTATCTCAAGGGAATATCTAAATGACATAACTGTCATTGATCTTGCACATTCATGTAAGGCCAAAAGAGCTTCTAAAAGACTGGAGATGGGAAATTCTATCAATATTTAAAAAGAGGGATAAGGTTTATTTCATAAACTACTTGCTAGTAAGCTTCCATTGTGACCTGGCAAAAACATAAAAATCCCTTTAGACTAAAATTTCCACAGTCTTAGATGTAAGTGTTTTACCATGGTAAGGTTTCTCCCCTCCTCCCTCCCTCCCTCTCTTCCTTCCTTCCTTCTTTCCTTCCTTCCTTCCTTCTTTTCTGCCTCCCTTCCTTCCCTTTTATCCCTTCCTCCCTCCCTCTCTTCTTTCTTTTTAATAAAACCTTCCTTTTAGAACAGTTTTGGCAAAGATACTACAGATTAGATAGTAAAAAAAGATAATACAGAGTTTCCATATACCTTACAACAGGTTTCCTTTATTAGTAATATTTTATATTAGTATGGCATATTTATTATAACTAATGAACAACTACTGGTATATTATTATTAACTAAAGTCTATATTACATTCAAATTTCTTTAGTTTTACCTAATGTCTCTTTTCTGTTCCAGGATCCCCATAAAGGATAGCACATCACAATTATCTGTCATGGCTTCTAACACTGGGGCAATTTCTCAGACCTTCCTTGTTTTTGATGATTTTGACCATTTTGAGGAGTTATGGTAAGATTAAGGAATTTGTAGAATGTCTCCCAATTGCAATTTGTCTGATTAGACTGGGATTATGAATTTGGGGGAGGAAGACCAGAGAGGTAGAGTGCCATTTTCATGACATCATAGCAGGAGTTCATACTATCTATATGACTTACCAATGTTGACTTTGACTTTGATCACCTGGCTGAGGTGGTGCTTATCAGGTTCCTCCATTGTAAAGTAATTATTTTACCCCCTTCTGTACTGCACTCCTTGGAAGGAAGTCACCACATGCCGTCCACAGTGAGGAGCTGGGGGTTATGCTCCTCTTTCTTAAGGGCAGAGCATGTACATAAATTATCTGAAAGTTTTCAACAGGGGAGATTTGTCTCTTCTTTCCTGCTACTTCTTATCCCATCATTTATTTGTAATATCATGGACCCTCAGGTATTTATTTTATACCTGGAGTTATAATCCAATAATACTTTGTTATTTCATTGCTCAAATTGTTCCAGCTTGGCCAGTGAGAGGTCTTTCAGTTGGCTTCTGTGTCTCCATGATATAGCTCCACTGTGGGGAGTGAGGGGTGTGTGTGCGTATATGTGTGTGTGTTTCTTTGTTTGAGTATTTCCTTACTTTCTGGTATTTCAAAATTCTAAAGGCTTATCTTGCATATTTCCTGCCCCAAACCTAAGATCATTTCTGCAAAGAACCTTGTTCCCTTTACTGAAGAATGGTCTTAGAAACCAAGGTCTGGGTTCTAGGTTCTTCTTGACACTTGGGTATAGATTTTTCCAGGATTTTTTCAGCCGTCAAAGCAAAGGAATATATGCATATATACTAACTCATATCCTGCATGTAACCAATTGTGTTTATATTAAAAATATATATATATACATATATGTGCATACATATATATAAAGTTTATGTATATACATATATATATAAAGCTAAACATGAGTCCATATAGTCTCCGACTATATTCCATTAGCACATGGATCATTCTAGCTTTATTACCTTGTTTATCTATGGTCTCCCACTCCAACAGTGAGAAACCTGGCTCCTGGTTTCACCACCATTCATTTACTTAATTGTTCAATTTCAGCATATGTGTAGAGCGGTATCAGAATTATTAACCCAAACCTTCATGGTAAACAACTTTATCAACTAGAGTATTGTGTTCTTGTAGATCCTTTTGCTTTTAGACTTACAGGCTGTACTCATTTCAAAAATTACTTATACAGGCATCTTTCATCCAGCTCCCTTTAGCCAGGTTGCTTTGTACGTTAGTAATATGTTTAGATACTTATGTCATATTCTACATTCCGTCCTGGAATCCTCTGACTTCCTAAATGATTTCTTTTTAATTTACATGCATTAACGTTCACTCTTTCTGCTATAAAGTTTTATTGGTTTTGAGAAACGCAGTGTGTCATTTGTTCACCTTTACAGTACCATACAGAATAGGTTCAATGCCTTAAAAATTCCCCCATTCTGAAATATGCTTCACCTATTTCATTATGAAATATGCTCCACCTATTCAACCCTTTCTCCCTACCTCCAAGCCCCTGCCAGCTACTGATCATTTTACCCTCCTAAGTTTCTATCATTTTTCCTTTCCCAGGGTGTCATACTAATTAGAATCATAGGACTCACACAGTGTGTAGCGTTTGCAGATTGACCCTTTTTGTTTAGCAGTATGCATTTAAGATCCATCCATGTATCTTTGTGAGTTCATAGCTCATTTATTGTTATTACTAAATGATAGTCCACTGCATGAATGTGCCACAGTTTGCTTATCCATACATCTATGAAAGGATTTTTGGGTTTGCTTCCAGCTTTTGCTGATTATGAATAAGGGTGCTATTAGCATTTGTGTTAAGTTTTCCCGTGGACAGAACTTTGCAAATTCCTAGGGCAAAGACCTAGGAATATGAGTGCTGAATCATATGGTAAGAAGACATTTTGTGTTACAAGAAACTAATAGGCTACATTTCAAAGTGGCTGTTTCATTTTACATTCCCATGAACAAAAGAACTAGCTTTTGTTTCATGATAGTTCGTATTATTTTTCTGGTTTCCAACTTTATTGATTTCTGCTCTAATTTTTATTATTTATTTTCTTCTGATTGATTTAGGCTAAATTTGCTTTTTTTTCCCCTAGCTTCCTAAAGTAGAGGCTTAGATTATTGATATTAGATCTTTCTTCTCTATTTTTGTAACTTTATTGAGATACAATCACATGCCATACAATCTACCCAGTATACAATTCAATTTTTTTTTTTTTTTATTAATTTATTTATTTTTGGCTGTGTTGGGTCCTCGCCTCTGTGCCAGGGCTCTCTCCAGTTGCAGCGAGCAGGGGCCACTCTTCATCGCGGTGCGCGGACCTCTCACCATCGCGGCCTCTCTTGTTGCGGACCACAGGCTCCAGATGCGCAGGCTCAGTAACTGCGGCTCACGGGCCCAGCCGCTCCGCGGCATGTGGGATCCTCCCAGACCAGGGCTCGAACCCGCGTCCCCTGCATCGGCAGGTGGAGTCTCAACAACTGCGCCACCAGGGAAGCCCCTCAATATTTTTTAATATATTCACAGAGTTTTGCAACTACCATCACAATCAACTTTAGAATATTTTTCTTACCTGAAAAAGAAATCCCATGCCCTTGAGCAATCTTCCACCAAGCTCCCCATATTCTCCAACCCTAAAAAACCACTAATATTCATTCTGTCTCTGTGCATTTGCCTATTTTGGACATTACATATAAAATGAGTCATAAGACATGTCTTTTGTGACTGCCTTCATTTGCTGAGTGTAATTTTTTCAAGGTTCATACATGTTGTAGTATGTGTCAGTACTCCATTACTTTTATGGACAAATAATATTTCACTGTGTGGATATACCACATTTTGTTTATCTGTTCATCAGTTAATGGGCATTTGAATTGTTTCAATCTTTTGGCTATTATGACTAATGTTTCTGTAAAGATTTGTGTTCAAGTTTTTATGTATGTGCATTTTTTTTTCTCTTGACTATATACCTAGGAGTTGAATTGTTGGGTTGACTGGTAACTCTACAATTCACTTGTTGAAGAGGCACAGTGCTTTCTTATGTGAGTGGGCTTCAGTTCCATGCCAGCTCACAGAATTATTCAAACAAGCCAAACAAGCCAATCACATCTTCCCATGGGAACCAGTGTCACCGCACCCACACTTTTGATACTATAAAGCCTGTCTTCCACAGACCCTGGTTATTCACTCTGTACCTGACTTTACTCTGGCACTGTATATAGCATTCAACATGTCCTCTCAACTTCTTCTCTCTCATGTGTGGGACTAATGAACCAATGTTGACATTACTCATCCAGTGTTGGGTGTCATCTGTTTGGTTATCTTCTTAACCCCAGGGTGGGAGTCCTCCCTCACTAACACAGTGAAAAGGAAGTGATTAAAACAGAGTGTTCTACAATCTCATGATTGACTCTCAGTATTTTAGTTGGCCTGTGTCTGTGGACTGTGGACTTCACACATTGTTTTTCTTGCAGTGGTATTGTGACCTACCTTGGATAAGAAAAGAAAGCCAGAAGGGACTGGAGTGGTCAGAATAACTTTCTACCAGGTGGAATAAGGCTCTGGAAAAAAGTCTTTTGCCCCCAGAGTATAGGCTTTTATTACATAGACCACTCTGGGCATATTTTACAATTATTACACTTTTCCATCCTCTGTGAGAGACAGGAGTGACTCTTTATCTGCTCGGATTACTGGAGGTAAGAGCCACACAACTATAGGGGGCACCATAGAACTGAGGCCTGCAGGAATTTCTCTCTCTAACATTATGTGTCAAAATTACCGTTTAAGTGTTCCTACCAGTTTATAGCTCCAGCATCTTCTACTCCCGGTAAGAATATCTCAGCTGTGACTCTGGATTTACCTGTCTCTCCTGGTTGCAGTTGGTACTCAAATCTTTGTTCTCTGATGGGTCCAAGAATAGACATTGATTTTTCAGTTTGTTCAGCTTTTTCTTGTTGTAAGAATGTGAGTGACTTGTAAGGGTGACTTCTAAACTCTGTATGTCATAACTGAAATCAGAAGTGCTGTACTTTTTTCTTTTTTAACTTTCTGACTCATATACTCTTTAATTACTCAAATGCAAATGTGCATGTGGTCAGTGTCATTTAAGCAAGAGCAGATCAGTAATCTGTCTGCATTTTCCTTCTTCTTCTCTTTGAACAAGTTGTGGAGTCTTAATTTAAGTTACCATCAATTCATGCATAATTCAGCCTCTGATGATACAGAGATGGCAACTAATTCAAGAGATTAATTTAGCTTTATACACATTCTCTGAGAAACCCATTTATATAGTAGTATCATGAGGTGAGCCTCCTGCTTGTTTTAGAGAAACAGAAATCCTAACTTGCAAACTTGCTTGTTTGCTCTATAACAAACTCTTCAAGAGATAATTTTCATGCCTTTCTAGGAAAACACACATGGAAGTTTGTTGGTCTGTCTAGGAAAACACACATGGAAGTTTGTTGCTGTTGTTGTTTTATTTTGTTTTTTAAAAAAATTCTTGATAGAGATACTCCCTAGAGGCTGTGCCTTGAGATGTTCTAAACACTTTCATTCTTCTTAAAAAATATTTATTTATATTATATTAATTGAAGTATAGTTGATTTACAGTGTTGTCTTAGTTTCTGGTGTACAGCAAAGTGATTCAGTTATATATGTATATATATATGTATTATTTTTCATATTCTTTTCCATTATGGTTTATTATAGGATATTGAATATAGTTCCTTGTGCTCTACAATAGACTTTTTCATTCTTAATTCCTCTTTTTGATATTCAAATATATAGACAAGTATACAAAACACAAATATTCCACTCAATGAATCAACAGAAAGCTAAACCCTTTTTAATTATGATTATGATCCAGATTAAAAATAAAATTAAATAATCACACAAAAATCCCCTTCACACCCCAAATTCCCATTACTCCAAACACGCCCATTGAGGATATTGTTCCTTTTACAATTTAATGATTGTCTCAAGATTCCATTCAAGACAATACTTCCATGAACTCTCCACCAAAAAGTAAGCCCAAAGGAGGAAGAGCTTCCCAGAATGTAAATGATTGGATGTCAAAGACTCCTGCTGTCTTTCTCTGAGTAGTGCCAAAGGTCAGTTCTTATATGAAAATTTTGCTCTTAATTTCTAAAAATCACGAAAACCCTTTTCTTAAGGAAAAAAGACACAGATTACCTCAATATTCTGAATGAGAGAGGATTACCATCAACTCTTCCAGAAGACTCCTTAGTAACAGAGCAGTACCTATTTCAGGCTGAATTCACAGTCCATTCTCAAAAGGGACATCTGAAGTTGATCTACTGAGGTGCTGAAAGGAAATGGTAAAATTTCCATTTATATAAAACTTTATAACGTTCTATTTTTGTATATAATATACACTCTATATTGTGCATTAACACTACTGTGTATAAGATTTATGGATCACAACATCAATATATGAAGGACACAGAATATTCATGTAATAAAACTCTGGAGAACACTAACACCTATTATTTGGGGCAGTTGTTTTCTTTTGAGTTTCATATAATTTAAGATCCCTCTTATTAAAGAATACAGAGATCCCGGGGGGCTGTGGGCTCAGGGGCTTTTAAGGCAGCAGGCCTGCTAGTCCATGAGGTTCTGTCTCTGCTAGCCTAGTTCATCGGACTAAGGTGTGTTCCAGTACTGGTGCTGACAAGCTGGTGGGTGGGTACAGGTCCCAGGGTTAATGAGCTAGAGGGAGGGTTCCACAACAGCACTTGCCAGCCCAGTGCCCACGTGGTAGATCCAGCTTCCACAAATGGCTGTTGCCAGTGTCTCTGTCCCCAGAGTGAGCCCCAGCTGCCTTCTGCTTCTCCAGGAGACTCTCTCAGATCTGCAGGTGGGTCTGACCCAGCCTCCTTTCAAACTACCGCTTCTGCCCTGGATCCCAGAGCATGTGAGATTTTGTGTGCGCCCTTTAGGAATGGAGTCTCTATTTCCCACAACCTTCTGGCTCTTCTGAGAATAAGCCCTGCTGGTCTTCAAAGCCAAATGTTCTGAGAGCTCATTTTCCTTGTGCAGGACCCTTTGGCCAGGGAGCCTGGTGTGGGGCTTGGACCACTCACTCCTTGGGGAGAACCTCTGCAATTGTAATTATTGCTGGTGGATCACCCACCTGGGGGTGTGGATCTTGACTGTACAGCATCTTTGCTACATCCTGTTGTGGTTCCTTCTTTGTATCTTTAGTTGTAGAACATATTTTTGTCTATTCTTCTGTTTTTTGTCATCAATAGTTTCTCTGTAAATAGTTGTAATTTTGAGTTGCCTGTAGAGAATGTGAGCTCAGGGTCTTCCTACTCTGCCAGCTTGGCCACTCCCATGGTTTTTATATATATTTTAAATTGGTGTATCAAATATACAGACAAGTGCACAACACATATAAGTTCCATTCAACGAATTTTCAGAAAGCAACCCTCTTTTTAATAATCACCAATTTAATTAATTAAATTATCACTTAAATCTCTCATTAACCCCCTCAAATGGCCAGCTCACATCCATTCTCTCTCACTGTTTCCATCTGTCTCTCTAAGGCAATGATTATTTAGTGTTCTAATAATACATTAATTTGGCCAGTTTTGACTTGTACACGTGTCATATAATATGCATTTGTATTTGCCTTCTTTGGTTTAACCTTGTCTATGATACTATTCATGCTATTAAGTTTAGATATCAATTGTTATTTTTCATTGTTCTATGATAGTCCATTGATAGATGAATATACCACTATTTATTTATTTACTCATTCTGCTATACACATTATCTCCAGTTTGGGGCTCTTATGAATACTGCTGTTCTGAATTATCTACACATGCACATGAACAAGGATTTCTTTTTTAAACATGTCAAAGTCTGGAATGGCTAAGTCATAGGGCATATGAACAATCATCTTTTATAGATAATGTATGAACAATCATCTTTTATGGATAATGTCAAACTGATTTCCAGAGTGGATGTACTGATTTAAACTTCCCCAACAATGCAAACAAAGAAAACATAGACATAATTATGAGAAATATTAGACCTATACAATATAAGTGGAGATATTTTAATATAATTTTCTCAGTACTAATATAATAAGCAAACAAAATTAACGAAGATATAGACAATCTTATAAAACACCCAGCTGACTGGCTCCAATTGAAAAGAAAGACAATATCAAGTGCTAACAACAATGAAGACTTTCATAAAAAATACAACTTCAAATTTCTATTCATTTCTTCCATGAAGACTTTTCTGTTCCTTCCTTCCTCAGCAGAATGAACACTTTTTCCTTTGTGTCCTAACTGTATCTTACAAAACGTTTTAATTTACATGCATGTTTCATCCACTTTTCTGAGCTTCATGAGGGCAGATATCTCAAATATTTAGTAAAGCCCAAAATAAGTAATAGGAATGCAATAAATGATTAGTGAGGCAAAGGAAAACTTTTCAGCCGTATATTATCAGCTTAGAATCAATGGATTGACACTGCAGAGCATGAGTGTACTGAAACCTGTACACAGTATCTACAGTTGTTTAAGAGAAGAAAGATAAGAAAAATGGGTGAATTGGTGTCCTTCCAATAGAAATTGTCTAACTGTGCAAAGGATTTCAGTCCTTTGGTACAAAATCTCAATCTTCTTAGGTGCCAGGCTTGTGTCGGATTATTGATTCTCATTTCTCATGTATTATTCTTTCTGGGCATCAGACAGTAAGGACTTCTTAGTATATATACGAGGAAGTAACATCACAGGTATGCTTGGATAAGTTCATTATTAAGTTTTCCACCATAAAACGAAAGAAAGGAAGAAAGAAACTCAAAGCAATGCAATTACAGTGTAAAGCAATCAAAAGAAATTTGTGGGAGAAAGAAGTTTGCGGTACATACTACAGTGGAGAGGTTCCTTTATTTTATAAATTACATTCTCAAAGGTATTTGAAAGAGAACTGTGTGTTCCAGGAATTCCTTCTGATCACATTGACTACAATGTGAGAAATTAAGAACAAACAGCCCAGAATTCTAGAGGATGATGAATGATCTAATTCAGTCTTGATATTTATGTGATGTGATAGATTGCTTTTATCTCACCTCATGAGCAGAGGAGCTTCAGATAAGCAAGGAACACTTTTAAAGAGAGAAAATTAAAGAACCAGGTAACTATATAATCAATGCCTCATTTTGATTCATTAGTTAAGAGATGTCTCGCATAGAGCAGACTAGTCAAGGTGCATCCTTCTGAGTCACTACATCTTTCTGAGGGATATGACCACTCCAACCAACCCTGCTCTGATGAGGCATCCCATGTCTGCCTTTCAGTACAACACCTGTTCTTGCCCTTGGGGGCCACAGCCAATTAGTTGAAAAACCAACATCAAATTCACGAATCACTAATCTATTCAAAATGATTGATGACATGTGAGGGGCTTTTCTTTGAACGTTTAATGCATGCAAGGGCAATGGTAATCAACTGAATAATTATTTCCCTGAGAAATTTGAACCAGAGATATTAGGCTTGTTAATTAATTGGGGAAAATTAAAAGCTAAAGAACACATAGAGAAGTCAGTAAGTGGGGACAATGAGTAAAGTGGAGTAAAGTGGAGTCAGGAGCTGTGAATGTATCAGAATCTCCAAAGATGGCATCTTCAATCCTTCCTTCCTTGTAAAAATATGCCTCTCTTACCCATTAGGAAATGGCATCTATTCCCAGTTTTCCTCTTGTATCTAGGTTGGCCTCATGACTTCCTTTGATGAGTAGAATGAAATGAAGCCTGGAAGTCTCTGCTTTTGCTCTTTAAGTGATTTGCCAAGCAAGAAGTCTGAGTACTCAGAGACGCCATGATGTGAGGAAGCTACAAAGGTATAAGAGGTCATATGGAGGAGTGCTGTGATACAAACATGTGAGTGAAAACTTCTCAGACCTCACAACCTAAACCAGCTGAGGGCAGCCTCAGGCAATGCCACGTGCAGCAGAGGAGTCATGTGTCAGCGTTCAGTCAGCTCAAAGAATCATGAAAAATAATAAATGGTGGTTGTTTTATGTTACTGAGTTTTGCGGTTGTTACTCAGCATTAGATAAATATGAGCAATAAGTAAGAAGACATGATTAAGCAGGAACCAAAACCAGAGAAAATATGTGCTCAGGAGAGATTGATTGACATGGGTAGAGGCAGAAACAGTACAGGATGAGATAGAGATGACCCAAGCATATTAAATGGCTGGGCTCTCACAGGGACACAAGGTCTTTGCTAGATGAGGATGTCAACAGTAGGTGCAAAGACCTCCAGCCTTCATCTGTTGGTTATTTAAAAGGTTTCTGTTTAAAATAATCATTCTTTCTCTCCTCCCTCCTTACGCTTATTCTCCACGTAAATAAAATAGAGGTGGTTTGACATCACTGTTTCATGACCGGTAAATACAAAATTAACATTCTCAACAGTGTTGCAAAAATTAATTTGGGGGAAGGACATTGTTAAATTAAGACTGCAGATGAAGTGCTTTAGATGGTCTAGTGGGGTCTGGACACTCCTTTTCCTGCTGTGCTGGATTTTTGACTTCATGAAGGGTCAGCTCCCCTAACCCTCCATTGTTCAAGGGACAAATGTATTTAATTTTTCATCAAACAGCTTTCAAACAGACCTCATTATGACTGAAAACTATTACAAGATAAGAAAAAAGGTGTTACCAAACAATAAACAAATAGTTGTTTATGCACCGTATAACAAATGACCAAACCTCTGCAGCAAGACTGCTTGGATTCACCTCTGTACATCTATCTCTACACCAGGATGCTCAGTCCTGTATTTTCCCCACCACATTCTATCTATAACTAATAAACTCCCATCATTTCCCACTGACACCACTTACTGCAGGCCTGGTGGCTTTGTGCATCTTGCCGATTTTGACAGGGGTCATGGCAACACACCAAGTGACCATCAGGGACAACTAAAAAGAATATTTTCTCTCCTACTTCCTGAGAAGCTGGCCATGGCCAGCTGCTCCTGCCTGAGGGCACTTTGTCTTAAGGTGTGTCCCCTGAATGTGCCCTTTGTGCCTGGAGAGGATATGGCAAAGAAAGATGTATTATGTCTGGTAATCTTTCACATTAAATCACACATAAAGTCAGAACTATTTTCTGCAAGCATCTTGTACATTATTAGAAGAGACCATGAAAGAAGCTTAAAGTACAAAGCAGAGATGTAACAAACCTCTCCTGGCTGATTTTCATGTAACTTTAACAATAATACTTGGTTATGACTCCATTAACATCAAGTTCAAAATCAGGCAAAACTAATCTATAGTGTTAGAGGTCAGAATATTGATTTCTTCCGGGGAGACGTCAACTGAATATGCCAGGAGAGTCTAGGTTGCTGGAAATGTTTTCTGTGTCTTGATTTTGTCAGCAGTTACACAGGTGTGTACATATGCAAAGAGCATTAAGCTGTACCTTTTAAGGCTTTTAGACTTTCCTGTATGTAAGCTATACCTTAATTTTAAAATATAATAAAATGAAAAAATAATACTGGACTAAATATGGAAAGTCAATGGAGAATTGTGAAGCCGATGGAAACCCAGGATAACAGGCATGAATCCAGACTATTTCAAATAAAGACTAAACCAAGATTTATACTCATCTTTCCTATAAGCCAAGAGTCAGAGAGCTCCAAAAGTTGTTTTTTCTTAATGATTTTTTTCAAGTCTTCAGTACTCTCTCCCAAAAAAGAAATTTCTCCAATCTCACATTCAAAAATAAATAAATAAAAAATAAATGTCATTCTAACCACACAGTAATAAAACTTTATGTGTATAGGTGTGTTTCATGTTAGAAACCCTGGAATTGCCAAAAATAAAGTAACAAATATACAAAGCAAGAATGTCGGTAATAATGAGGGATTTACCTGTAGCATTACATGAGCATAGGAATCCACAGTCAAGATCCTTGGTCTTTAAAACAGTATTTAATGGTTAATAATGAACTTATACATAAAATTTCCACTATATATGTGTATTTTTTATTGAAGAACTATAGTTGATTTACAATGTTGTGTTAGTTTCAGGTGTACAACAAAGTAATTCAGTTATACATATAAATATATCTATTTTTTTCAGACTATATTCCCTTTTAGGTTATTACAAATTATTGAGTATAGTTCCCTGTGCTATACAGTAGGTCCTTGTTGGTTATCTATTTTACATACAGTAGTATGTATACGTTAATCCCAACAATCTCAATATGTTGTCCATTATATATTTAATGCCTAAAGTAAGATACTTTTACATGTCAAATTTGAAGTATCACTTATTAATTCCAAAGACTTGTATATTCTAATTCCATAGTTGTTGGAAAATAATGAAAGGACTTTAACATTGCACTGTGGTCACACTCAGTCATCTTGCCTCTCCAAGATGTGGCATGGTGACAGGAGCAGGGAAGAGTGACTAGCAAACTTAGTAATGAGTATTTCATTTACATTTCTGTTTTAAAAGAAAATAATTTATGAGTAAAAGTATTATGTCATCTGCATTGAACTTTGATAAAACCATGATCAGTTAATTTTGGAATGAGCACATGAAAGCCATGATACCCATGGGACAGAAATCTAATGTTAGATGGAAATTAACACAGCCAGGTATTACCAAATAATATTTAGATTGATCTAGCTCTTTACACTTTTCAAAGTGTCTGCATTTCACACTCACTCATTGATCCTCAAAATAGCTATGTGAGAAATAGGAGAACACTTTCATCTCTACTTGTTGGAGGAAAACCTGAAGTAAACAACAAAGGTTGAGCCTGGAAGGACCTTAAGGAGCTTCACATCCAGGTGACCTCTATCTTATCACTTATACTATACCACTGCCTTTATTGCTATTGGCTTTAAAAATTACAAATTAAGAAGAATGTCTTAAATGAAACAAGAATTATCAGATTTAACAGCAAAGGCATAAATAGACTCTTCTGCAAATTTACATCCCCATGTTTGTATAGCACACAAGATTAAGATGAAAGTCACAAACTATTTTGACTTTAAAGGAATTTGTATATTTTCTATGACTAGAAGGTAATCTTGATTCAAGTTTTATCCGCACTGTTTAACCTCAATCCTGATTCATTCTTTTGCTGGTTTCCCATCAACTTGAAAATTTACCCCCACTATTCATAGTGAAGATGGTCTATCTACTAATTGCCCAAACTCCAGAAGCAAAGAATTCTGGGCCTTGTGTGATGTCTTTCAAAATCTATGGGAATCAAAGCTTCTTGATTCCCCTTAAATTATCACAGGTCAATGAACAAACAAGAAACAAGGTACAGAGTTAATAACTCTGGAAACATGTATTCAATTAGGGGTGCAATAAAGAGGTAAAAGAGGGAGATTTAAGGTGAAGGCTGGACTCCAAAGTCCAGAGGCTGAGGTTTGAATTCTGATTCCATCTGGGGAGACCCCATGGGTTACCAGTCTCTCTCAGCCATCTGTAAAATGAAGAATATTAATAATTACTTATATTATTATATTATTCCCAGAATAACTGGGAACATTAAGTGTGGAAAATATACACAAAATACCTAGAGCACTCTAGAAATGACATATTATAACAGGTGGAATAGAAGCATTAACCATAGGAGGTATAAAATAAAAGTATGTCAGGTAATAAAGAGCAGAAACTGTTGTTCAAGGGTAAAAGGGAGATAGGCCACTTCCCTGGCCTCTCTCTTGCTACCCCATAATGACTGAATAATTTTTGTTTTCATAATGCCATGTTTGCATAGCTCTCTGATTGCCAGCACCACATAATTACAAAATGACTATGTTAATGGAAGATTTAGATCATTTTTTAAAAAGTAAAGTTTTCACATTTTGCATCCAAATTCATTGATTATGCATAAAGAAATCAGGAAAGCCTTGTGGCTTTATTAAATTGATCGGCATCTAATAACTTCATTATCTACAGAAACAGATGTTACCTCAACTGAAAACAAATTATCTTATACACAGGGAAGAAAATTAAAGCATCAAACACTGTGGAGATCTTTAGAATGACCATATTGAGGCTAAGAGAAGAGAGAAACAACAAAACATCAGGACTCCTGATTTGGGCTCAGTTCTTTAATGTTTTCCAAATGGTTTTCATTGTGGATATTTTTTACATCTCATTTGACTCCAGTTTAGGAGTCTGTGCAAACACACACACACACACACACACACACACACACACACACACACAGAGACTTCGGTGATGTTCAAATCCAGAAGGCAATATTGAGGTATTTCCTTCTTTCAGATCACAGTGAACTGTGATCTTATTTGTCCTGAAAAAGGAAATGGCATTGCCCACCTTTGTTCAGTCCTCTGAAAATAAAATCTCTGCCAAAGAGTAACTACTAACACAAAGGATCCCCAGAGTTTTTTGTTTTGTTTTGTTTTTCTTTCCTGGTGTTCCCAGGCTTTTTCTTAGAACACTTGCTTCCAGGCTATTTCTTCTGTTGACTATCCTAGCCTCTGGTTCATTGTTAACTTTTACCTTCCAAAAAGACTATCAGGCCAAGTGGCCACTTTCCTCAGTATATCCTTGGCTTTCCTTTGACACTGAGTAAGTTTTATCCCTGTTAGTAACACGTCAGTTTGCCAGGGATAAACACCTCTTCCATTATGACCTGTGTCCAGAGCTCTTTACCTTGATAATACTGAACCCCACTTCCATCTTGGGGAACATCTATTGTGTCTCTTAGATCCCTAAGGTGGAAATGGATTATTTTTTTAATAGCCCACAGCATGTAGTCATAAAATCACAGAAAATTAAAGTGGAAAATGACCTTAGAGGTAATGTATTCCTAGCTTGTATATCATGGATGGAGAACTGAGGCCAAATTATGTTAAAGGATGTGTCTGATTTTATAGACAGGAAGGGAAGCATTATCAGAATTATCACCTGAAGATGCTGCATCTAAGTGGACTGAGGGGCAGAGGCTGGGTTTGAGAGGACTGCTCAAGATGAGACATTGAGGAGCATATGGTGCAGGACATGAAGACAGCTACAGCACACATATAATGCAAGGTCATTGATGATGGCAAAGATTGACAGGCGCACCAAATGGCACACCTGAGGAGGGAGGTATTTAGGGGCTCTGGGGAGGAGGGTGGTGTCTGGAGTTCTGCTGGAAGTTAGAGGGAGCAGAATGACTGTGTCTATCCTTCTCTTCATTAATAGTTATAATAGCGACCACTTATTTGGGAAGTTACTGAAGCATTGTTTTAAACCCCTCATTTGTATTAACTCATTTATCCTTACAACAATCCTGTGGGCAAGTATTCTTAACTTCATCTTACAGGTGAAGAACCTGGGGCCCAGAGCAGGAGGTGGTGGCCCAAGTCTTACAGTGTGCTCCTCCCCAGGGAGACTGGCTCCAGAATCCCAGTCTTAACCAAACCATTGCATTGCCTCTCTATGCCCCATTGCCAGAACTGGTGTCTGGCACTACATACATATTTAGGGTCAGTTGCATCTGACTCAGAGTGAGCCAGAATTTAGCTGCTGTGAACCTGGAAATTTTACTAACTACTCAAGGCTCATTTCAAATTCCTCTCCATACATTCTCTTTTCCTCCCCCAAATTCCTGTGCTGTAAGTCTGGAAAGTCTCCCGTCTAATTGCTGGCCTGGGAGCCAATTGCTCCAAGGCAGAGGAGGCAGGCTCATCTACAGCTCATGGATTATCTGAGTTGTTCATTATCCATCATCGTTCTAACTGGTTGATGTGGCTGAAAAAAATCAAGTGCCAGAGGGAGATTCTTTTTATTGTTCCTTTACTTTTGATTTGTCTTCTGATTGACACTTGTACCCATGGCATGGCAGGATAGCACTTATATTATCCCATGTGTGTTTTTCACAAATGCATTGGAAAGATTTCCTGTACTCCATACATAGCCCATGGGAGCTAAGGGAGCCCAGATGTCTTACAACTTGGGGATCAGCAGTGAGGGAGAAACCTTATCTCTCTAGAGGTTTGGAGATTAGTGCTGGGCTTCTGAGTTGTTGCTGCTATTCTCTTCATACCCATAGATCAATACTCAGAGGGAAACCACAAAGATTCAAGACACATAAGTCAGTCTGTTTTCAAGGGGAAGATATTTCTTAAATGCAAGTGATTGCAGCTGGGGACAGTCCTCCAAACCCTCCTGCCCATCTTAAGAAAGAGTGCTGTCACGTTGATAATGCCTGCTCTGCAAGAGTTTAAACTTACCAAGGCCAGGAACACTAATCTAAATATGAGTGGTCATGTAACAGAGCTGTTCCTGGGTAGGATTAGAAAGTAAGTAAAGTTGTCTCCTACTATCTGCCATTAGACAGATAGAAGGCATTCAATGATGGTCATATTGCCTGTGCCCACAATCCCAAACATATTTCCAACCCTCACCACAAAGGATAAAAAACATTCATCATATTACTAGGAATTAAGTATCATTTTCCTCATTTTCAGATGAGCATAACAAACCTCAGAGCTCAATTGCCTAACTCTAGAGTGAAGCTCCTTCTCCTTTGTCCACTTCTGTTCCTGAACTGCCATCTCTAACCCATTGCATTGATGCTCTCCCCCTTTATTTGGCTTTATGACCAGCTTCTGAGCATATGCTCACCTTCTGAACCCACCCATACAAGGCATTTCTTGGGTATTGCTCACCATTGCTTTCTCAAACTCAAGAGCATCTTGATACCTAACTTATATAGGACATGAAATTTGAATGATTCTTTGAATGAACCAATTTTAGTGTCCATCCAGGGAGAAGGTTACATACACACTGCCACTATAAGTGTATCTGTGGGGACAGTAGTTTTACTTGTGGACACATGTTTTTGAACAGCCTGCAGGCAAAAATAGCACATGGTTACTGTCTTCCTTCTTTCTTGGGACTTGGGCTGCAAGATTATTGGACAGACAGATATACAGAAAACTAGTCCAGCTCCTCTTGGTTTGGAATCATGTCAAAGGGTTTTCACTTCTCAAACACTAATGGTAACAGTAGGAGAAAAATCTAGAAAGATGACTAACCTGACACTCCGAAAAAGCATCATCTATTCATTAATTCACTTGCTCATTCCTCTAGTCTTTCCACAAATGATTCTGAATGCTTAACAAACCCAGGACCCTGTGCTAGGAATTTCAGCTATGGAGATGAGTGTGCCTTTCCCTGTCAGCCCCATCCCCATTATGAGTTTACCGACTAATGGGAAATATACCTAAAAATGTACAGTCTATCATAGCACAATTTTTACATGCAAGAGGAAGCCCAGAGTGCCAAGGAACACCATACACAAACTAAGGGACCCAAGAAGCTGAAGAGAGAACTAATTCTTCAAGGAGACAGAGGAATTATGGCATTTTGAGGGAAGAGGACATGTCCCATAGAACAAAGAAATGTGAGAGACTATTGGAGGTGCCCTAAGTCGTTCCATGCTTATGTTGTTGGTGACAGTGGATGTGTGGGAGAGAGTGTTTGGGGAATGGAGAACTATAAGGCCGGGGCGTTTTGCAGTGATATTAGCTTAAAGGATCTTATCAGAGGATCAACAGAGGATAATTCAGAAAGAGGGATGATCAGGGAACCAAGAAGTCTGGGTTTTCTGTACTTGGAGGAAGAGATAAAGACTCAATGATAAGATTAGTGTGTAACAAGCTCCTTGCAGGTTTTATTCTCTGGCATCAGGTGGTGAGGCAGAATTTGGCAGCAGGGTACGATTCAGGGATCAACATCACTTGAAGAGAGAGTGAGAATCTAAGGTTTGGCACAAGGAAAACCTGAAAGGATAATCAGAGATTTATTGCTTTGGATTGAAATTGATTGACAGTTAGTCATTAGATGCGGGCTGCTCTGGGACAGATGTGTCCTTGGGCAGACAGTTCTTTGCAGCTGAGGCAAACCCCACAGGGGCTGGGGGATGTCTGCTGACCACACTCTCAGTATCTGGGGAAACAAGGACTTCCTTGAAGGGCTCTGGTCTGCATGGCTCTATGTCACCCCAAACACCTTGTATAGGGAACACCAAGGTTTCTTATTTCTTCCTTACAATGACTCCATGGAACTTTACAGATTAAGAGATTGTGATGCAGAGAATCCATTTCTCATGGTCACACAGGCTGTTCCTGATGCCTCTGTGTCCCCCACTTCTTCCACACTTTCCCCTGCTTTCTGCACTGTGCAACATGAAAAGTGTTGGAGACCTGCAAGGCTTTCCTGAAAATTGAGATCTAGTTGGGAGGAAAAGATTGAAAAATACAAAACTGTGCAAAAAAGTCCTTAGTCTTGACATCTAGAGTGGTCAAAATTCTAACTATTTCCAAGAAGGTGTGAACTCAGAGTGGGTTGAGATGATTTGGGAGTTTTAAATGAGGCCAGAGTTTCATTGGGCTGGGAGGATTGTATTTGGATTGCTATAAACAAAATGATTCCAAAAGTAGTAATGTCATATTATGGGATAAAAATCATTTAGTCACTCCTTTGGGGTCAGTATCAGAGCTTGGTAATTCCTACCAGGGTCAGAAATTTAGAAACCCCAGAGAATCATGCCCAAAGGAACTTTAAATTTGTTGTTAAATTCATTTTTAAAATCATATTTTAAAAGTGCAAGAATAAATCCAAAATGCTATCTGTTTATATTTTACTCTGAATGGTTAAAACTGCAGTGAAATGTAGTCTACAATGACATTTGCTTTTTAGCATACAGTTTCCACATAGCTATTTTCCCTCACATTTATCTGCACACTTTTTTTTAACAACTTATATGTTACACCACAGAAGACAGGGTCAAATGGATCACAGATTCACTGTAAGAAAAACAGGAACCCTCCAGAGAGCAGAATGATTTGTTCCAGTGAGATGGAGTGGAGCAGGGAGAGGGAAGAGGTGTTATGGTGTATTAGCTAATGCTGCTCAATAATTTACCAATCAATTAAAATGCCATTATTATTCTCCTTTGCCACTTAGCTTCTGTGGTATTTAAAGGTCACATGGGTGCTGTTGGGGAGGACAGCTATTAACAAATACATGAAAATAGCATTTCCAATCTCTCTACTAGGGTGTCAAGGTAATTTGTGTCCTAGCTCAACTTACACTCATCAGCACACAAGGGCAGATGTTTGACAAATCTAGTCTAGTAAGAGAAATGAGAAGGAGACAACATACTAAAAGACCTGACAAGAGTGTAGATAATCAGAGAGGCAAATGGAATTTGATATTCCATGATCTTTTGGATCATTCCAACTAAGGTCAGAAGATTTCTGCCTGGGAGGAATTTTTAGGATCCTCTGTCTAAATTGATTTCCACATTTACATTGATTAGACTCTAACCAAAGATGAATGACTTGTTTGATATCATAAACAATTTAGTTGTAATTATAATTTATTAATTACTAAATAATAATTAGCTTTTATTGAGCATTTAATGTTTGTCAAGGGCTGTGTTTCACACTTTGCATGCATGTCATTTATCATAATAACAACATAGGCAATAAAACATTATCTACATTTTTTTTTATTATCTCCATTTTACAGACAAGAAAACTGAGACAGATGTTAAGTAGCATGTTTGAAGTCTCATGACTAGTAAGTGATAAAGCCCTTTTCTATTATTCTTAAAACTTCACATCTCCTTTAATTACTTCCTTGGAATCGGTCTGTTATTTCTTATGTGCTGAATTATGCTAACTGATTATATTATAAATGACTTATAGAGGTGAGCTGGACCTTGGATGTATCTATTTCACAAAATAATCTAATTCATAGCTGAATATGCAACATATGTTGAGGAAATGTTCATAGAGAGCATGAATGGCTATTTCAATTTCTACTTTGAAAGACTGAACCTTGAAAGAAATGGTGTCATATCCACACATTCATGTACTTCTCCCCTACTGCCACATTGTTGATAGAAACGCATACTAAACTATTACTGAAGTGATGGTTCAGTTTGAAAGTCTGGGGCTGCCTGTGCGTAACATCCATCTCAACTCTGGTTGGCAATAGAGACCGATTATTCATCAAATAGCAAGTCAGCATAGCATAGTCACCAGTCATTGCCTGGAACCTCCTTTTGACTAAAGAGTTCATTTGCTGGGATTATCCATCTTTACAGAAACACAACCTGAAATTTCTCTTTTAGCTCAGCAAGTTTTCACAAGAATGGCTTCTGTGAGTCAGGCAAAGTGGTCTTGGGCATAGTTATTGGGGACGAATGATATGCATATCCATTCAGTGCCCCTTTTTTTCAAGTTTCTATTCATTTTCCACCTCACTTGACCCTATGCCATTTTCTCCACAGCAGTAATACTGAGGAAGGCAGCTGGGTTAAAGGCAAAAACCTACAGAAGAATTACAAAAATGAGTTTGAGGCTCAGCTCTGCTTTTTCAGGACTTGGTGAGTTGATGCAAGACTCTTAACAGAGGTTGAGTCATAATTTCCTCCTGTGTATAGCACTAACTTTACAGATTTGTTTTTAGAGGACTAAATGAGATAAATGAAAAGGTTCTTGTTGCCTTTCCTTATATGCCATGGATTCCAACGATCTTAAACCAATCGAATTCTCTGAAGGTAACATGCTTGCCTTCCTTGTCCTCAGCCCTCTCACATGTATTGTTCCTATGGGACCTCAAAGTCCTTTCCTGCTTCACCTGCTAATGACATAGGGTCCAAGCAGATTATAAATGAATTAACAGCTCTTGGAGCATAGAAGGAGATGATCAAAACCTTTAAGGGATTTTTTAAAAACTCTATTCTGCTTTTTCCACACATTAATGAAATGCTAAAAATGTCTAATGGAGATTTTCAAGAAATAATTAGATATTTATCATCTTATATTTCATTAATGAATTTGGTTTTCTTATCACAATACTTGAATTGGCATTTAAACATATCTTCATTACACAATATTTTAAAATGTAATTGAAATAATCTATGTGGAGTGTCTCTGTCACTAAAAGGTGGAGATAGAAACTTTAAAAATCATTTGAATTTCTAATTGAAAAATAATTGGGTTTGAAAGAAGGGAATCATGATAATCATTAAGTGTGATAAAGTAAGGATTTATGCTGAATTTTCAATTAATGTAAAAATGTAATCTCATGAATATGCTTGAGGACAACATTTATGTTCAATGCTTGTGTTTTACAGACCCCAAAAATGACTTGGGGAGTAATGTGAGAGAATAGATAAAAAGGGGGCCATGTGGATTATTGTAAAATTTTATAATCTAGAAAAATCTAAAGGGTGAGTATATAGATGTTTAATTGATTAAAATCTACTTTTAAGCCTAGCAATTATTGTGGTAATTCCTAATGTTGAACGGATTTGAGGTGATGCTCCTGAAGGATATGCCTACCACCACCATCCTATTCCCATTTCACTGTGACAGAACAGGACATTGCAAGGCCCAGTGTCTTCATCTCCTTCCCTGATCCAGAGAATACCTCTCTCTCCTTTATTTTCTCCCAGTAACAGCTTTATTAAAATGTAATTCATATACTCTGAAATTCACACTTTGAAGTGTACAATTCAGTGTTTTTTAGTATATTCACAGAGTTGTGCAACCATCCCCACTATCTAATTTCAGAATGTCCTCGTCACCCCCAGAAACACTCCGTACACATCAGCAGTCAATTCTAATTTGTCCCTCCCCATCCCCTAAAACCCACCAGTCTACTTTGTCTTTATGGATTTACCAAGTCTGGCCATTTAACACAAATGGAATCATACAATACATGGTCTTTTGTATCTGGCTTCTTTCTTTTTGCAAAATGTTTTCAAAGTTCATCTACATTGTAGCATGTGTCATTTTTCATTCCTTTTTATTACCAAATCATATCACACTGTATGAATAGAACACATTTTGTTTATCTATTCATCAGTTGATGGATGTTTGGGTCGTTTCCACTTTGAGCTATTATGAATAATACTACCAGGAATATTTGTACACAGGGCTTTGTGTAGACATATACTTTCAATTATCTTAGGTAAACTCCTAGGAGTGAAATTGCTGGGTCATATGGTAACTCTAAGTATGACATCTACAGAAATTGTGAAACTGTTTTCCAAAGTGTCTGTATAATTTTACAATTTCAAAAAGAGTGTATGAGAGTTCAATTTTTCCACATCTTCAATGTGACATGGCGTTGCCTGTCTTTTTGACTTTAGTGGCTATGAAGAAATATCTTATTGAGAGTTAGATCTGCATTTCCCTAAAGACTAATGATATTAAGCATTTTTCTTGAGATTATTGATCATTTGTATATCTTCTTTTGAGAAACATCTATTAAGTCCTTTGCCCATTTTAAAATTAGATTATTTGCAAAAGCTCTTCAGTCTGGATGTCATCCCTTACTAGTTATGTGATTTGCAAGCATTTTCTCCCATTATGTAGATTGACTTTTCATTTGAGTTTTTAGATGACACATCACAGAAATTTTTAATTTTAATAAAGTTCCATTTATCTATATTTTGTTTGGTACGTACGCTTTTGGTGTTGTATCTTAAGAGCCCATAGCCTAATCCAATGTCACATTTTTTTTCTAAAAGGTTTTTAGTTTTACACTTACATTTATGTCTATGAACCATGTTGAGTTATTTTTGCGTATAAGATGGTAGAAATCTAGCTTTATTCATTTACACACAGATATCCAGTTGTCCCAGTACCATTTCTTAAAAAGACATCTGTCTTGAGACCTTTAGTGAAAATCATTTGCCATAAACTTGAGTTTACTTATCTTTGGCCTCTCAATCATATTTTATTGATCTATGTATCTAGTCTTATGCCAGTACTGCATGACTTTCGTTACTGTAGCTTTGTAAGTTTTAAAATTGGGAAGTATGCAGTATGCGTCATCTAAATTTTGTCCTTCTTTTTCAAGATTGTTCTGACTATTTGGGGTCCATTGCGTTTTCATATGAATTTTTGTATGAATATGTTACTCTCTGCAAAAACATCAACCAAGACTTTGATAAGGAATATGTTGAATCAGTTTTGGAGAACTGACATCTTAATGTTAATTCTTCTCATCCAGAAAACATGGATGTCTTTCCATTTATTGAGGTTCTTTTAAATGTATTTCAACAATACCTTGTAGTTTTCATTGTACAAGTCTTATACTTCTCTGGTTCAATGTATTCCTTAGTATTTTATCCTTTTGTATATCTTGTAAATGTAACTGTCTCCTTAATTTATTTTTGGATTGTTCCTTGCTTGAGTATAGAAACACAATTGAGTTTTGCATTTCATCTTTTATTCTGCAATCTTGCCCCACTCATATATTTGTTCTAAAAGTTTGTTTTGAGGATTCATACATATTTTCTGTATACAAAATCATGTCTTTACATAGACATATCTACAGGTAAGGATAGTTTTAGAACTCTTTTTCAATTTGTATTCCTTTTATTGTTACTTTTTTATTTAACCTAATTGCTCTGCCTAGAACTTCCAGTATAATGTTGAATAGAAATAGTGAGAGTTGACAGCCTGGTTGTGCCTGGTATTAGTATTAGTTGATGGGCCAACATTTCCTATTTATTTGCATGTCTCATAATTTTGTTGAAAAACAGACATTTAAACAATATAATTTGGCAAGTCCAGAATTCACATTTTCTTCCTTCCTCCAGAGTTGTTGTTGCTGCCATTTTTTCTTTAGTGACTTTTGAATTAATCCTGTAAAGTTTGTATTTTTTTTTTTCATGTGTGGCCACTCTAGTATCTGTTCAGTTAACTTAGGGTCAGTAAATTGTTGCACAGACATTTCATTAAATGCCTTGGACCAACAAATCTCCCAGTCTTTGCTGAGGACCTTTGTGCATATATTAAGGCACATCTTCAACAGTCTGGTGGTTTACAACTCTGCCTTAGTTTTCACTTCCTGCTCACATAGAACCTCACCATCACTCAATGGTGAGAACTGGGGCCTCTCCCATGCATGTCACAGCCCTGGGCATGCATCCAGTCCTATGAAAGTGCCTGGCCTTCTAGATTTTCAGGAATATTTCAGAGCTTTTCAAAGTCTACTATGGACATCTCATTCCCCATCTTTCCTTTTAAGTTTTTCGTGTCATCCTTTTGTCTGCCCCAAGTTTTATCATCACTCATGCAGTTCTAATGTTAAACAATTGCAGCTTGCATTTTCCAAAAATTGTCCTGGGGAAATAGCTGTTCTCACTGAGCAAGTTCTGAGTCATGTCAGATGAAGACAAACCTTGTGAATGGGGAGTATCCAGGGAGCTGCCAGATGGGTTATATAATGACAGTTCTCTGGGAAATGAACTTTTTTGGAGCTCTGAATCCTCTCTGCCTATTCCAGTTGCTCCTAGGCTGCTAGTTTTCAAAACTACTGTGACTGGGAGTCTGTTGGTTTTCCAGGTGATGATGGAGCTGGGAATAGGATGGGTTAAAGCATCACAAAGGTTGCTGTTCTGATATTCAGTCACTTTCCACAGATTGTTTTAAACCTTTTGTTAATTTCCAAAGTTCTGAAAAAACTGATTTTGACAATATTTTCTTTTTGCTCTTATGAATGATCAGAATGTTGGAGGTCCTCACTCCACCATTCTGGAACTGCATCTCTCCCAACATGGTTTTTAACATAATATTATCTACATTATCCTTTTGCTTTTCTTTGCCTTCCATCTCCCTCCAGTGGGGATTTATGTGAAATTGAGTTTTTTGTGTAAAATGCTGGATATGAGAGAAGCATGCATGGCCTTAATACTGGGAGACTAAAATCATATGTGGGAGGGCTGAAGAACTGGTTTTGAAGAGAGTCTTGAAAAGTCACATATCTTAATGAAAGTGTTCAGTTTTGAACATAACTTTTAAAATTCAATCATAAAAATACTCACTCTCTGTCTCTTTCGATAATAATACCAGGTATTCACCAAAGGATAGGACTTGCAATGTTGATATAGACTTAATGTTGAGCACATTTTGGGGAACATTGTAATGATATTCACAAAAATCTTACTGAAAGATTTTCTCTTTATTTATTATTTGATTCTTTGTGCAGTCACGTTTCAGGTACCAAGGTTGTCAAGAGATCAATAAAAGCTGCTAAGTTCTGAAAGGCAAAGTTTTATCTTAAGGGTTCCATGGGGTTACTGAAGGGTTATGTCATGAATGGGGGCGGGGAAACCTGCTGGTCATTGAAGTTGCATGACAGAGGTAAGCATAGGCTTCTGCTTTTCACCAACCATGTGATCCTGAAGCTCGTGCTTGCGCCTTCCCGGACCTCAGTTTCCTTATTTGCTCAATGACTCTGGCCAAGTCTCCAAAACTTTTCATTATATTTCTGGGTTTTTTAATTGAATTATAGCTGATTTACAATATTGTGTTAGTTTCAGGTGTACAACAAAGCGGATCAGCTTTATACTTTTTTTTCAGATTTTTCCCGTTATAGGTTATTATAAGATAGTGAATATAGTTCCCTGTGCTATACAGTAAATCCTTGTTGTTTATCTATTTTATATATAGTATTTTCTATCTGTCATCCCATACTCTTACTTTATCCCGACCCCCTTCCTTCTCTGCTTAGATAGCCATAAGTTTGTTTTCTATGTCTGTGAGTCTGTTTCTGTTTTATATATAGATTCATTTGTATTACTTTTTTAGGTTCCACATATTAGTGATATCATATGATATTTGTCTTTCTCTGATTTACGTCTCTAAGTATAATATTCTCTAGGTACATCCACTTTGCCGCAAATGGCAATATTTCATCATTTTTTATGGCTGAGTGATATTCCATTGTATATATGTACCACATCTTCTTAAGCCAATGGTCTGTTGATGGGCACTTGGGTTGTTTCCAAGTTTCGGCTATTGTAAATAGTGCTGCTATGAACATTGGGGGTGCATGTATCTTTTTGAATTAGAGTTTTTGTCTTCTATGGGTATATGCCAGGAGTGGGATTGCTGGATCATATGGTAATTCTATTTCTAATTTTTTAAGGAACCTCCATACTGTTCTCCATAGTGGCTGTACCAATTTATATTCCCACCAATAGTATAGGAGGGTTCCTTTTTCTACATACCCTCTCCAGAATTTATTATTTGTAGACTTTTATGATGGTCATTCTGACTGGTATGAAGTGATACATATTGCTGTTTTCATCATAACAATCTTGTTATAATGCAAGTATATATCAACAAGATGACAATTAGAGCTTCTGATAACCATAGGACAACTACTAAAGAAAAAATATTCAGTGACACTTCTTAAAGATGGTAAGGCAGCTTTATTTAGTATAGAGACCAGGGCAATGGAATTTTACAGTGGGAGAGAGAGGTCGGGCAAGTGGGAATTTGTAGCCAAGAAGCAGGGTGGGGGTCAGTTGATGGAAAATCACTGAGAGGAAACATCAGGGATAAGGGAGGTTCTGGCTAAACTGACCGAACAGGATTCTTGCTGTGGACAAGCCAAGGTGATCAGACATTACCCGGGGATGGTGGAGGTTGAAGAATCTGATCAGATATTGAAGTGGGGGGTGGTTCTGGTTACACTGATTTAGCGAGGTTCTTGCTAAAAACTGAAATTTACAAGAAAGTGCACAGATGGACCTGGCAGAAGATTGAGGAGCCTGATTAAAGTTTGGCCAAGAAAGGAATCTTTGTCACAACCTATACTATATGCAGTACTGGTGCAATGGACACCTATGGCAAACTAATTTGATTTTCTACAGTGTTGGCCTTCTGCCTCTCACCATTCCATGAAAACTATTCTCAGCAGTATATTCCTGATCTGAGGATTACATTGCATTGTTTCACTGACTCATTCTTATCCCTGAGTTACTGTTTGCCCCTGATCTTGATCCTTCTTGAAAATCCTTTAATAGCCTTGGCAACATGCACTTTGGAGGTCCTTGAGCCTTTTTCCTGTCTTTATCTCTGTTACTGGCCAGTTTTCTATTCTCTAGCTTTGTCTTAATGCTCACATTTTTGTCTGGTCGAGTTCTGAATCAGCATGATGTAAACAATGCTACAAGTTGTGTTGATGGCTTTCACATGTCTATATCCCACCCTCACACCCCAGTTGGATGCTTTGCAGGAATTCAGACTCAGCCTATTTTGGACAGAATTGTCCTTCCTCCTGCTTCCATCCATCCTAATCTACATCATCTCTTCTTGTGTCAACACCTCACAACTTACCCCGCCAGTCATCCAGCCAGAAACCCACAGGGTGCCCCAGGCTCTTTGCTCTCCCTTTATACATATCAAGCCAATCATCCCATCTTAATCACCAATTTTACTCCTGAATGTTCCTAAAATCAATGTTATTTTATCAACTATTTTGCTGACACTGTTATTCATTTAAAACATAACCTGATCATGTTACCCATACATCCCTACCCCTGGTGAAAATCACTAACAAGAGATAAAATTCTATGTGTTCAAGGCTCTCCTAGTCATTCTGTTTCCACCCCACCTCATGATCTGATGAATAACTGTGTGTGGCTGAGACAAGCACTGTTTCTGAAGAGATTTTAGTGCTGTGGACAAAACAGTGATGGACAGAAAGGAAGGGTTTCCTGAAAACATCACTTTTGAGCTTAAATCTGTGGTCTGAGTAGAAGTTAATTAAGGAAAGTGTAGAAAATGCCATGCAAGGCTGGAGTCGCATTCTGAGTAAAGGAACAAAGACCCTATGGCAAGAGGGAATTTGGCTTTTTCAAAGAACCATGGGAAGACTGGTGTGACTTGCATAAAAAGCAAAAAGAAAAAAAAAAAAAAAGAAAAAAGAAAATGCCATCAGAGAAAGTTCCTTAAAAACTCAGAAGCTTATTATTGTTGCTATACATTCCAGCCCATGAAAAAAAAGAAAACACCACACAAACACTGGAATTCAATCCAGTTCTTCTAGTTCAAGCTGAAGACAGTGCAATAATATCCCAACTCTCATACACACATATATATTTTTCTATATTCTGTCATTTATGTGGATAATATGTCACATGCAGTCCTTATAAGAGCATAGATACATCAATTACACATGAAAGAAGAGAAAAATAATTGCAATTTAAGTGCACAGGAAAACATTGGGTTTTGGCAAACACATGTATACAAATAAAAATAATTAATCAATGCAATGTACCTTAGTAGCCAACTGATTCAGACCTTCACACCAAAGTCATACTAGATAATTCTAGAAAAGCTATTATACTTCCATTTAGGGTGCTTTTCAAAGTGGAGAGAACATTGATGCACATGCTACAGTATGGTCTTCAGTCAAAGCTTGAACAGAGTGGGGCAATCCCAATCTACATTTGTTTTCATAAAAACGTCAACAGAAAATAAGCATCAGTGATAAAACTGGGTTCATGTCCTGTTATAAGTGGAAAACAGCCAGTTTCACATATTGTACAAAGACTTTCAATCACTTTTTATGGCCATAGAGCTGCCGTGTTTGGCAATTAAAAAATAAAACCATGTAGATTTCGATACCAATACGTAAGTATTGGCGTCAAGATTGTCTGTGATGCCGTATTTCATACAGGGCTGAGACAAGAAAGGTGGCTGTGGTTTAAAGGTCATGGAGAGCTGCATCTCCATAAGAGGCACTTTAAAGACATTACTGAAAATGCATTCTATTTAAATAGCTATTTGGATAATTAGACATGTCCAATCAGTGGGAGAAAACCATAAAAACAATCATTAGATGAGAAAATGTTTACATTTAAAATGCACTGGTGTCAGAAAGAAAGAAAATGATTTTATTTTCGAAGCAACCAGAGTTTGGGGAAAAGTGCTGAAAAATCAATTTATTTTCAAAGGAATGGGCTAGACTGATTATGCATTTGTTAGTTCCATCAACACGGTTGGAATACAATATAGGTGCACTTATTTTCATGCATATGCGATATGTATTTTTCTTACAAAGAAACTATGGTGTTCACAAAAAGAGATGAGATTTTTGGTGGTTAAAATAACAAATTCAACTTTCTATCTTCATCTTCTTCTTTTCCTTCTGAGCTTAATAAATTATTTGTGATTTATTATGGAGAATATTTACCCAAGAAAATTCATTCCAACAGAGGGTCAGATCTTAAAACCCTCATTTTACAACTTCAGCTTTAGAGGCAGTTTTGGAAATGGAAGCAAGGAAAACCAGAGTCACAGAAAGGGTCTCCCTTTAGTGATGGACAGACCAGTAGATGTTGAACATTATGATTCTACACGGCAGGGGAAGATGCTTTTGGTCCTTTCCATATTCTCTCTTGAGGGATTCCAATAAGAGCCCAATATCCTCCTTCTACTTATCTCCAGATCTCCACATACCTGAGTGTCATCCCCGCCCACAGCAACACTCGAACTGTCTTGTGACATGTGGGGGAACCTAAAGTTGGCTTGGGTAGTCACTCCCAGGTGTGCCTGGGAATTAGTTTTAAATAATATCTCACTGCAACATTCAATATCTAACAAGTCAGAATCTCATAGAAGTAGGGGAGTGGAAAAGGTGTCACGTGGGGTCTCAGAAGTTGCTTTTTGAAAACATCCTGTTGATTATGACAGAATTTGCATCTGGATTTCAGGATATGAGTGGGTTGATTAGGTTTTAAAAGGTCAGTAAAATAAACTTACTGTAGCTAAAATCTTTTATAGGCATTATAGTATCTTAGTCCAGTTTAATATCTATTTAAAAGGCCCCTAAGAAGTGAGATAAATTATGCTCTTTTGATACAATGCAGGCTTTTTTTTCTTTTGTTATGTTGATTTATCCCCTCCTCAAACACTACCACATATGCATATAAATTTGAAGATAACAAAGTCTTTTTGGAGATTCTTATATATTAAGAAATGCCTTTGTTTGGTTACCATTTAGAGAATCTGAAAGAACCTGGTGTTTCCAGTCCCACAGGAAAGGCCCCCACTTTCTTGTGTCCTGCAGTGGAGAATGTAGGGGATTGAGAACTTGCAAATTCATGGCTGGCCACAATCACTAACCGCTGTTGAAGAATTTATAATGTGCAAAGAGCTCTCATATACTTTTTTGTCATTTGTCATTCACAGTAAATCTGTAAGGTGGACTTCTTTTTTATTTCTATTTTTCAAAATGTCAGGATTTTAAAAATACTATTTAAATATCAAACTGACTATAGATAACTCCACCTACCTGAGATGGAAATGTTCTATGTATGTGATGCAATACACATCAGTGGAAAAATAAATCTGGACTACTCTCCTCCATGGACGGGGATTAATGAGATGGAGTTTTGAAAGTTTCTGCCAGTTCCTACCTGCTGCTCATGTGTGAGCCTAGGGAAGGAAGCACAGATTGAAATCTGGAGTATGAATAGATAGACCTGCGTGTGAGAAAGAGGTAGAAAACATAGTTTTCTCAGCAATCACCCTATTTGCAGCTGATATGATTGTCTATGTAGAAAATCCTGAAGAATCTACAAAAAGCTCTTAGAACTAATGAGTTCAGCAAAGTCACAGGATACAAGATCCACAGAAAATAATAAATTTTACTTCTATATAGTACTAACAATGAACATGGGGAAACCAAAATTAAAAACCTGTTGGAGCATTTTCAGTGGCTCCAATGAAGATGAAACACCTAAATATATACTTACCAAAACATATGCATAATCAGTATACTGAAAATGGCAAAATGCTGTTGAAAAAATCAAAGAAGATTTAAATAAATGGAGAGTCATACTTGTTTATGGGTTGGGAGACTTAACACAGTAAAAGTGTCAATTCTTTCTAAATTGATCTGTATGTTTACTCCAATTCCTATTAAAATCCAGAAGGTTTTTTTTTTGTAGACATAGAGAAGTTTATCCTAAAATTTATATGGAAACACAAAAACCTTACATAGCTAAAAAAATTTTTGTAAACCAATAGTAAGGTGGAAGGAATCACTCCACCCAATAATAAGGCTCACCTTACAGCTACAATGATCAATAGTATGGTATTGGTGGAGAGAGACCTAGATCAATGGAACAGAACAAAGAACAAGAAACAGGCCGACACAAATATACCCAACTAATTTTTGAAAAAGGTGCAACAGTAACATAATGGTTCTGAAACAACTGGCTCTCTGTAGGTCAAAAGTAAACCTCAATTTAAATATCACATTTTATACAAAAATTAAACATATGGACTTAAACATAAAATGAAATGCGATGTAACTTTTAGACAAAACAAAGGGGGAAACCTTCAGTATTCAGGCTTAAGCAAAGAGTTCTTAGATTTGACACCAAATACACAATAATACTTAAAAGAAAAATTAATAAATTGGAAAACATGAAGCTAAAACCTTTTGCTCTGTGAAAGACCCAGATACAAAGATGAAAAGACAAGCTTCAGACTGGAGGGAAATTTTTGCAAATGATGCATCTAACTCAGGACCGATATAAAATTTAGAATATAAATCTCAAACTAAGCAGTAAAAATACACTTAGAAAATGGGTGAAAGACATGAACAGACATTTTGCTAAAGAGACTATAAAGATGGCAAATATGCAAATAAAAAAGTGTTCAACCTTTGTAGCCATTAGGAAAAATGCATGATAAAACCAAAATGAGATATTACACCCTTACCAGAATGGATAAAGTAAAAAACAGTGACAGCACCAAATCCTAGAGAGGATGCAGAGAAACTGGACTACTCATACATTGTGGTGTGGATGTAAATGGAAATGTCACAGCCACTCTGGAAAAGTTTGGTAGTTTCTCATACAGCTAGACATGCAACTGCCACATGGTCTAGCAGTTACACTCTTGGTCACTTACCCAAGAGGAATTTAATTATTTCTATACACAAATGTTCATAGTAGCTTTACTTAAAATAACCCAAAACTGGAAACAACCCACCTGTCCTTTATTTACTTTTATTATACTTATTTATTTATTTTTTGGCCAGGCCATGCAGCATGCAGGATCTTAGTTCCCCAGCCAGGGATTGAACCCATGACCCCTGCAGTGGAAGCACAGAGTCCTAACCACTGGCCCACCATGGAATTCCCACCAGCTGTCCTTCATAGTTAAATGGTTAAACAAACTCTGGTCCATCCATGCCATGGAATACCACTCAGTAATGAGTATGAATGAACTATGACGCACGCAGCAACCTGGATGAATCCGTAGGGAATTATGATGAGTGAGAAAAGTCAATCCTGAAAGCTTACATACTTTATGGTTCCATTTATATAAAATGTTTGGATGACAAAATTATAGAAATGGAGAACAAATTAGTGGTTCCCAGGGGTTAAGGATGCCATGGAGAATTCAGGATGGAGGGGTGTCTATAGAAGAACAGTACAGACACCCTGTGGTAACCTAACTGTTCTTCACCTTGATTGTCACAATGCCGGCATCCTGGTTGTGGTATTGGAATATAATTTTGCAAGACATTGCTATTGGGGAAAACTGCCTAAAGACTAAATGAGATGTCTGTATCATTTCTTGCACCTGTTTATCTACATTGTCTCAAAAGTAAAATGTTAATTAAAAACAGAAAAGGAAGAAGAGTTGATTTCACATGGCCATGTCATCAACCTTCACTCATTTGCTATGGCTGTGAGCAGTCTTTTCTAAAACCCTCAGTTCACCTTCATAATAATAATAATCTGATAATATATTGAGGATTTGCTGGGAGCCTGGCTATTTCCAAACATTATCGCTAAACATCACAGGTCTGCAAGGTACATAGACTTATCAGCACGGTACAAATGAAGGGTCCATGCCTCAGCAGCACTGAGTCACTTACCCAAGGTCACAGAGGGGTAAATGCCATACGGACAATGAGCCCTGGTCTGTCTGACTCTGAGACACGTCACCTGATCCTTCCAGGTCAGCCTGACCTCAGAGCCAGCACAGATGTGGGATCAGTGCTTTCATGCTAGACCACTCATCCCCTTACAGGCATCAACCATGTGGCCTATTAGGAAGACGCTGGTGTGACTTTCAAGGTAGATGAACTCATAAAGCATCTGCATGACAGGCTGGAGTTTCCGCCTTGTTTGGAAAGAATTAGATAAATTTTAGCAGTCCACGGTTTGTTTGAGGATGCTGGGAATAATTTAATCTACCATTTCAAATATAATTTAGATTTAAGAGGTGTTTTACTGTTCTATTGCTAGAGTGCCTGAGGATCCAGCTGAGTGTATTACACATCACATTAGATTAAGGTCAATTAACAACATTGCAAGGGACTTTTTCTCCTTTGTAATGACACATAGAGCTGCAAATTTGTGATTAAAATCCTATATGTTAGTACAGATGAATGGAGGGATCTTACACAAGCTCCAATTATGATTAAGGCTGCGGCAAGGGGTCTGGTGGGTCATGCCATGTCATAATGCCTGGAACTTTCTAATTGGCATTTATTGAACAGAGGTGACATTTGTGCTGAGTGGCACACATTTTGATTTGGGGCTTTGGACTTAAATGTGTTGAAACCAGCAGAGTTCATGTGGAAGAGAAGGCTTTGCCCACAGTGCTGTATGTTGTGCACTTGAACTACAGTCAGGGGGGAAAGAGGTAGCTGTAAGGGTGCACTCGGTGGTGGGGGCTGACAGAAGACAAGGGATGAGGGAGGGTATGTCATTGAGAAGGGTGAGTGTAGAGTCCGACAGTGGGCAGAACTGGGGGTGAATATTGACTCTGTCACCTCTACGTTGTATGGATTTGGGCAAACCATTTCACCTGTCTGATCTTCTCTTTCTCAGCCGTGTGGTAGGGATGAGACTTGGTTTCTTTTAAGATTCTCCTGCAGATAAAGTGAGATGAAATATCTAAAATAGCTTGTACTTGGGGAAATTCTCTGGCGTTTCAGGGGTTAGGACTCACTAACCACTGGCTTTCACTGCCAGAGCCCGGGTTCAATCCCTAGTTGGGGAACTAAGATCCCTCAAGCTGCAAGGTGTGGCCAAATAAATAAATTAATTTATTAAATAGCTTGTACATGGAAGGGGCTTAATAAACGACAGACATTATAAGAATTTACACTTTCAACATTAAAAGGAGCAGTAATTAGCCAAGACATGGAAGCAACTTAAGTGTCCATTGACAGATGAATGGATAAAGAAGATGTGGTACATATATATAATGGAATATTACTCAGCCATAAAAAGAATGAAGTAATGCCATTTGCTGCAACATGGATGCAACTAGAGATGATCATACTAAGTGAAGTAAGTCAGAAAGAGAAAGACAAATATCATATGATATCACTTATGTGTGGAATCTAAAAAGTGACACAAATGAACTTATCTATGAAACAGAAACAGACTCATAGACATAGAGAACAGACTTCTGGTTGCCAAGAGGGAGGGAGTTGGTGGAGATACGGATTGGGAGTTTGGGGTTAGCATATGTAAACTATTATATATTTACAAAACAGAAATATACTCACAGACATAGACAACAAATGTATGGTTCCCAAAGGGGAAAGGTGGTGGGGTAAGCGATAAATTAGGAGTTTAGGATGAACAGATACACACTACTATATATAAAATAGATAAACAACAAGGTCTTACTGTCTAGGACAAGGAACTATAGTCAATATCTTGTAATAAACTATAATGGAAAATAATCTAAAAAAGTATATATATGTATATATATATATATATATATATATATATATATACACACACACACATACCAGTTTTCTTTATACCTGAAATTAACACATTTTACATCAACTATATTTTAATAATTTTTTTTAAAAAAAGGAACAGTGATGATCACCTTGTTCACCCAGCTGTCATCTTTATTCAGGAGGAAAGTGGGAGTGATTTTTACTGTCAGGTGGCTACTCCTTGCTGTGCTATTGAAAATGTTATCTAAAGTTAATTCATTCAGAAAATACGGATTGAATAGAGATTTGTGTAAAATCGACAACAGTCATTTCAAGGTCCAAATAGCGTATAACATACAGATGGAAACAGTCCCATGAAGGATGCACAGGGATCCAGATGTCCTAACATAAGGTGTTGGTAAACATGGGTGTTACAGAAAGTTACTCGAGTTCCCTGAGCCTCGGATCCATTGCCTACAAAGTGGGAAGAACAATTCCTGTATTCCAGTGTTATGAGAATTGGCAGAGATGAGGTATTTGATACACCCATATTAGAAAGCCAGTCAGAGAGGCACCACCCAGTAGCCTGCGGCCTGGAAGTGCTGATTGGAGAGCCCATGGCATCGGTAACCTCCCGGCTACATGTGGGGTGTCTGCAGGGTCTCCCTTCATATGCCTAGACTTTGTCCCATGAAAGATCACATCTCTCCCTTCCTCACAGATACACTCCTCCCATGTTTCTCACATATTGAGTTGGTTTTGGCTCCAGTCTTGCTTGGTCTGTGCTTATTTCTTTCTTTATTTAATCTCACAGTTACCAACTAAGATTATCAGAAGACTGTTGTGTATGTCCCAGGAGTGGCTGGTTTTTCAGTGTGGTTGTCTTATTGCTGGCTCATACTAGTTTGAAAGAACTGATTTTTAAATCATCAGGAATTTTGAGAGCCGTGAAAAAAAAAACGGTAGCTTGAAATTGGCCGTAATAGGGATATTTACACCATGGAAATCTTCTGATGCCACAACATCAGGGCTCCCCCCTCTGAGAGCCCATTGTTTGCCTTTGCCAGCACACCACTGGTTTAGGCTCTGACTTCATCAGTTTAGCCACGGTTTGTAACTTCCACCCACCTGGGCACACCCTCCTGCATGTGGATTCACATTGGTGGATTTGGGGTTGACAGTTGCTTTGTTCACTAAGACTCATGGGCTGTAAACACCCACTGAGACTCACTGTCAGTCCCAAGAACAGCATTTGAAGAGACAAAGGGGGTTGGTAGGGCTGGAGCTTGCTCTGAGGAAAAAAGAAAATAAAAGAGAAGTGTCAAAAAATAAGTTTTCTCCCTCTTTCTGCAGGTTTCTCATGATTAGGCACTTGCCGCACATGTCCATTTCCACATTGCCTTGCTCTATGTGCTTGGGATGGTCCAGCCTCCCTCCAGGTCATGCAGCCATAGCCCTGGAGTCCAAATCCCAGCTCCTGAAGCTGACCAGAGCCCTCACACCATCATCACTGATGAATGATGTGTGTGTGTTTACAGGGGCGTCTGACAGGGCCAGGCTGGTACTCTCTGGGCACTGCTGGTGACAGGCCACCTTCCCAGCCTTATACTTCAATAAAATAAATTAAACAAAATAAGGCTTCCCTGGTGGCGCAGTGGTTGAGAATCTGCCTGCCAATGCAGGGGACACGGGTTCGAGCCCTGGTCTGGGAAGATCCCACATGCCGCGGAGCAACTAAGCCCATGCGCCACAACTACTGAGCCTGCGCGTCTGGAGCCTGTGCTCCGCAACAACAGAGGCCGCGACAGTGAGAGGCCCGCGCACCGCGATGAAGAGTGGCCCCCACTTGCCGCAGTTAGAGAAAGCCCTCGCACAGAAACGAAGACCCAACACAGCCAAAAATAAATAAATTAATTAATTAAAAAAAAAATCCTTAAAGACTTCCCATCTTACTTGAAAAAATAAATTAATTAAAAAGTCTTGCTTTGATGAAAGCACAGAGATCGGGCTGTATACAGGAGAGATAGAAGGTAGGGACTTACGTCAGCAGCCTATGAAACAGAAAATGAGGGCCTGAAATTGCAACTTAAAGCTGCGAGGATGGGGAAGAGATGGCTTTGAGAGGTGTTTTTTTTTTGTTTTTGGCAGAGTACTAAAATCAGTCTTGGGATTTAAGTTGCTTTTTCCAAGTCCTAACTGCCTAGTTGCAAAATGGCTGATTATCAGTCTATAAATAAGTGAATTTACTTTGATTTCTCTTAATTTTCCAGTGTTTTACCTTCTGCTTAATTATAGCAGATCTGGTGCACTGTTTCCTTTCAAGCAATTTGTACAAAAGTGAAAGGCCCGTGAAGTAGCAGAGTTAAAAAACTGTGAACAAAAAGAAGTTGTATTTACATGGCACATCTTTACTAGGAGCTGATATCCAGTTAATTATCTTCTTAATTTTCACCACATCCCTTTGAGACAGGGACAAAGAAGGTATCATTATCCTCATTTCACAGATGAAAAAAACTAAGGCCGAGGAAGGCTAAATGATTTCTACTTTCTTGGTGTGTCTGAAATGGATGCAAATAATTCTAACACCGGGCAAACCCAAGGGAAAGAGAAAAGTATTTGACTAAGCCTTAATCACTTAGGAAAACCACAAACTAAAATAAATGATAAAGATAAACAGTGTCATACATCCTAATTAATCCCATAGCCTGTTTAGAAAGAGCCACGTGAACCACAGAAATAGGATCTCCGAATAAACTCTGTCCACACGCGCAGCAAAAAGCCACCGTTGGCACCAGCCACAAGGCATGGGTGGTGTGCAAACCTCCAGACACTCAGATCTCAGCAGGAAAGAAAGTGCTTGAGCTGAGCTGCTTATTCATCAATTTTTTTTGTCTTTATGAGCAAATGTATATATGTGTGTATATATACATATATATGCATTTACGTGCATGCATGTGTATATATACACATACAATTTCATGTAACTATATTAACATGATCATATTATACACAGAGATGGGGATCTGTATGGCTTTGTCTTCCTCATACTTTATACTTGCCTCCTTGCTGTCTCCACCAAAAGACCTTCTTTATCAGTAAACCAAATTCATAGCCTAAATACAATCAAATTTATATGTTCTTCCATATTTTCTATGTACATATGTAACCTTTTATAGCTTCATAGATGATTTTTTTCTGCTCAATATCATTGTCTCTTCCACAAAAGTGCAATCTTATGTGTACTATTTTTCTTAATCTTATAGAAAGCCTTCCAAGTCAGTTGGTATGATTCCAATTTATTCTTTTTCACGATTCCTTAATATTCCTTGCAATAGATGGACCATATTTTACTCAAACATTCTCTATTTATGGTAGTCCTTTTGTGAACTGTAGTTTTTATTTTTATAGGACAGATTCCCAGAGCTGTATTTTTTGGGTCGAAGGGTGTATGAGTTTTTGTTTTTGTTTTTGTTTTTTTGGCCATGCTGCACGGCGTGCGGGATCTTACTTCCCCGACCAGGAATTGAACCCAGGCCACTGCACTGAAAGTGCCGAGTCCTAACCACTGGACCACCAGGGAATTCCAGGGAATATGCACTTTTAATTTTTAGTCTTACAAACCGTTTCTTAAAAGAGGTAACATTGGGACTTCCCTGGTGGCACAGTGGTTAATAATCTGCCTGCCAATGCAGGGGACATGGGTTCGAGCCCTGGTCCAGTAAGATCCCACATGCCGCGGAGCAACTAAGCCCACATGCCACAACTACTGAAGCCCGCGTGCCTAGAACCTATGCTCTGCAACAAGAGAAGCCACCGCAAGGAGAAGCCCTTGCACCACAACAAAGAGTTGCCCCTGCTCGCTGCAACTAGAGAAAGCCCATGTGCAGCAATGAAGACCCAGCGCAGCCAAAAATAAAATAAATAAAATAAATAAAATAAATAAATTTATTTAAAAAAAGAGGTAACATTACTCTAGCAATGTGAGGGCTCCCTATTCTTCATATGTCTGCCTTCAGAAAGCATAATCATTCCTTTTAAAAAGAAAGAATTTATTGCTACTTTAATTTGCGTCTCACTCATAGTTACGGTGTTTGAGCATCTGCTGGCCATTTGGATTTGCTCCTGTGTAAACAGCCTCTTCTAATCCTTTGCCCACTTTTTTCCACTGCCATTATTTGTTCTCTTCTTGTAAGCTTGTAAAATATCTTTGTATTTTATTGATAATGGGCATCTGTATGTTTTATTCATTGCAAACATTTCCCCAAGCATTTCTGTTTTTTTTCTGTGTTTTGATTTCTCTTGTCATAGATACTTTTAACTTTTTTATAAGTCAAGTAAGTTCACACTCACTTTGCCCTGAGGATGTCCATAAACTCTCCCAGAATTTCTTGTGTTTTTCACATTTAAGTCTTTAATCCATTTGGCATTTATTGTTAACATGATGTAAAAAGGAGTCCAGCTTTATATTCTTCAAGATGGTTAGCCAGCTTTGCCTGTACCATTTACTAAACAATCCATCATTTTACTGCTGAGTTAAAATGCCATCACTGCCATTTATCACATTCTTACATACAAGGTGGTCTGCTGCCTTATTCTCTCTTATATTGCAATGATCTATTTGTGTATTCCTAAGCTAATCCTCAGCCACATAATTCCAGTAGCTCTGCAGTCCGATTTGCTGTACCAGCAATTCAAAATTCAAAAATAAAAATTCAAGATGACCTCACTTATTCTCAAAACTTTATACTTTCCTATATTCTTTCAAGTACTTTTATTCAATCTCAATCTCTTCATATAGCATTGAAGTGCTAACTGAAATTTCATTGTATTTATTTAAAAAGCATTGATAATTTGATATATATTGTATATCAATATCTATCTATTTAATAATATGAATCTTATAATCCACTTTTTTGGGTTCTTATTTAATAGCTTGTCTTTGGCCATCTGTGTCCTCAGCAGCTGGGAAATGCAGACAGAGAATAGCAGGCAGTAGAGGAGACAGTGAATCAAGGTCATGGTCTTCCAAGACTCTCCTCTGGGCCTTCTTTTCACAGCCCTCCTTACTCCTCTGAGACCTTTGCCTGTTTTCTCTCATTTTATTTCCTCATCCTTCTGTTCCTGTAAACTTCATTTCCTAAAATCTCTTGCCCTCTGGCTTCCTGCTATGGTCATTCAATAGGAGACACTAACAGAAGTTTTGAAGACAGAGGACGAGAAGAGAGAGGGCATTTCTTTGTAATTTTTTCTCTGCTTTCCCCAGCATCCCCAGAGGTATGTTTACTGGAGGGTTCCAACTCTGCTAATAAGCTTCTACCCTGATTTTAGCTCCTGTGAGCAGTCCTGGGTTTTTAACCCTGCAGATGCTATCTTTTTGTCTAAGTCCCTCCAGCCCTAGCATGTTAGGGGGTGCCTCCTCTTTCTAAATCCAAGATTGCCTCATGGTTCTCTATTTATCTTTCCAATTCTACCATCCCTCAGTAACTAATTCTCTGTATTAAATTCTTTGTTTGAAACACCTGAGTCACATTCATTTTCCTGTCTGAATTGTAACTAACACACACTCCAAATGTATTTCTCATCACTCTCTACCTGGCACCTTGCACTTTCTTGGAACACACACAAAAATGAGATTTTTGTCTTTTTGCACTTTTCCCTTTGTGTCGTAAGTCCTTTCTGACTGGGTTATGCAGTCACATATATGCCTCCCTCTCTATACCCATCATATCTCATGCTGCCTCTGGAAGTCAATTCAACAATTCACTGTCTCTAAACTAGCTGTTAAGAGCTTGAGGGTAGCTGGCATGCCTTTCATTAATTCCCAGTTCCTGATTCACTGTGTGGTCACAGCTGGTGCTCTGTACTCGTGTCTGGGAATAGGAGAGGAAGGTAAGAAGAAAGGAGGTGGGGAAAGAAGAATCCTGGGAGAGAGCAAATGTAGAGATAAAGGGACACTTTTACAAGGGAGAAAGGATAACTCATAGGTCACCAGGAATAACTAAATTTGGGGTGAGGTAAGATCATTTAGAATAGAATTTTAATGGTAAGATAGTCTTAAATTAAAAATGTGGATTAATACTACAGTAAACTGAAGTCTCTGAACCTCAGTTTCTTTATTTTTACAATGACAACAATAATATCTATTTATGTAGTGTTGTGAATTTAAAACATAATTATATATGTCAAAAAAAATCTAATATTCTATAAATATGTGTTTAAAAGTCTCTTGCTTGGAGTCATTAAATGAGCGCAATAAGGCTAATAATAATAATAGTAATAATAATAATAAAAGGCATATAGTTTGGAAAGCAAGTGGTAAAAGTGTCTTTATTTGCAGTCTACATGAAAAATCTCATTATCTGTAAAAAGTTACCAGAAATAGTAAGTGACCTTAGCAAGGTTGCAAGATAAAAGGCAAGAATACAAAATAAATTGAAATTCTACATAGGGGCAGTGAACGGTTGGAAACAGAATTTAAAACAGTAATATAATTCATAATAGCAACAAAATTGAGATACTTACAGATGAATATAATAAATAATGTTCAAGAACAATACACTGAAAATTATAAAACATTGCTAAGAAAAGTCTTGGATGATCTAAATCAATGAGGATATATATATTCTATGCTGATGAATTAGAAGACCCAATGTTATTAATAAATAATTGATGTATAGATTCAACACATCCTAATCAAAATCCCAGGAGGATATTTTCAGAAATTGATAAGCTACTTCTAACATTTATATATAAATGTAAAGGACTTTTAATATCAAAAACAAGAAACAGAAGAGCAAAGTTGGAGAACTTATAATACCTCATTTAATGACTCACTCTGAAAATTATAGTAATCAGGACTTTCTGGTACTGTTTTAAGGACAGACATTTGGAGTAATGGAAAAGAAGGCATAGTACAGAAATTGACTCACATACATATGGTCAGTTGATTGCCAGCATAGGTACCAAGACACTTCAATGTGTCAATATCATTGACAGCAGTATTTTTAACAAATGATTAGGAACAATTAAATACCATATTCAAATTACAAAATAAACTTCAACTCTTACCTCACACCATATACAGAAACTAACATAAAATAGATCATAGTTATAATGTGAAACCTATAACCTATAAAAGTTTTGTAAGTTTTAGGTGAGAAAAAGGAGAAAATCTTTCTGACCATGGATTAGGTGAAGATTTCTTGAAAAGATACAAAAAGCATGTATCATAAAAGAAAAATAATGATAACTTGTACATTGTCAAAAGTACTAAACATTTCTACTCTTCAAAAAATAGTTAAGAAAAGAGAAATACAAGCTACACATGAGAGAAAATATTTACCAAACATATACTTTGACAAAGGGCTTGTAGCCAGAAATAGATAAGAAATTTTACAAATCAGTAAAAAGACAAACATCTCAATTAAAAAAAAAAAAAAAAAAAGCAGTCAAAAGATTTGAACAGACACTGTATTAAATAGTTTGGATCAACTGAAACTCTCACTTTGGAAAACATTTAGGCAATTTCTCCTAAAGTTAAATACACACTTACCATACTATCCAGCAATCCAGACTTTTATCCATGAACAATGAAAACATATGTCCACACAAAGACCTGGATAAATGTCCATAGATTTATTATTAATAGACTCAACTGAGTATAACTCAAATCCCCATAAGCTAGTGAATGAATAAATAAGTTGTGTTGCATCCATACAATGGAATATTCCTCAACAACAAGAGAGAATGAACTACTTACACTTTCAACAACACAGATGAGTTTCAAAAGTATTATATTAAATTAAAGAAACCAAACCCAATAACTACATATAGAAGATACCATTCATGTGTTACTCTAGAAAAGACAAAACTGAGAGACAGAAAGCAGATCAGTAGTTGCCAGGGGTGGGAGTAGAAAGAGCTTGAGGGACTTTTTGGAATAATGGAAACATTCCATTGCTAGATCATAATGGTGGTAACACTACTGTATTCACTTGATAGAACTCATTCAATTGCATCATTTTTGCTAGATCCAAATTTGAGGATTGTAACCTGGGAAAAGCATCTCAGAAAGCTCTGAGAACTGTTCCGACTCTTTAGAAGTCGAGGCAGTTATATGTTTTTTGAGACAGAGGGCTGTACATTAAATGACGTATTATTGACGGTTTACACAATCCAGATCTGAGCACCATGTGATCCCTTAGCAGGAAGGAATATTATCTTTTAAGGAGTTGTCTTGTTGATGCTAGGAGAATGGTGCTCTTTATGGTTGAGCAGGTATTTCTGCTGATGAGGAAGTTTTGGTCAATGCAAAATGTAGATATAAAATGCACAATGGGGGAGAGAAGAGGCCAAAGGGCAGAGAAAATTTTTTTACATGTAAAGTTTTCTTGTCTTCTTACCATAAAATATGAATTTTATTTTATTTTTATTTTTTAGTTTAATTTTTCTTTTATATTGGCGTATAGTTTATTTACAATATTGTGTTAGTTTCAGGTGTACAGCAAAGTGATTCAGTTATACATATATGTATATCCATTCTTTTTCAGATTCTTTTCCCATATAAGTTATCACAGGATATTGAGTAGAGTTCCCTTTCCTATGCAGTAGGTCTTGTTGATTATTTATTTTACATATAGTCGTGTGTATATGCTAATCCCAAACTCCCAATTTATCCCCCACCCCCTTTCCCCTTTGGTAACCATAAGTTTGTTTTCTATGTCTGTGAGTCCGTTTCTGTTTTATAAATAAGTCCATTTATATCCTTTTTAAAAATTCCACATATAAGTGATATCATATACTTGTCTTTCTCTTTCTGACTTACTTCACTTAGTGTGATAATATCTAGGTCCACCCATGTTGCTGTAAATGACATTATTTAATTTCACAATATTGAATGAGAAATTTATAAAATCTACGACTTCTCAGTCACACATAAGCATGTACTCAAAATAATATAGATTGGGTTCTGATATTAACACTCATTTCCTCTTTAAAAAAAGTTTAAGGGGACAGTTCCAGCAATTCTGATTTTTAATATCCAATCTTTTCCTTTCTCACATGATTACACAGAGATTATAGCACCTTATTTTAGGGCAGACCTTTGTCACGGACTCAGGTTTATTTTTATTCCCCACTAAAACACCTGTTTAAAATTCAGTTTCAGAACTATTATTTCAGTTGATTCTGAAAGATTCTTTCAGTGTGCTCTGTGAAATGGCCATTTGCTTTACATACCATACAGGAAAGCTTTCTCTCTTCTATCTGGTCATTCAGTCCAATGTGTGCTCTCTATTACACTGCAGTGCAGACATTTCACTCCATTCTCTTTGATGGGAAGATCCACTTCTGGAATGGAATCTGAGCTACAAAGACATTCCATCAATGGGCAGAAAGAGGTATGCATGCCATGCCCTATTTATCATCATTGAGCATCTCCTCTCGAAGTTATAGGTCAACATGGCTTAGGCTACAAGGAAAATAAAATCTGTATTTGTGAATCCTTCTGAGCTCAGTAACATGTGTTTGGAATGTGGACTCTCTCCTGGACCTCCATACCAGAAATGATTTTTAAAATATTTATATTTGCAAAAGTTTTATTTTTTAATGTAAAAGAACATAACGTATGCCACTAAAAATTGTAATACAAAATTAAATAATGTCAAATAGAGCTGTGTCTACACATTGACTTCTGTTTTTTTTTTTTTCCCCAGCCTTGTTGTTTCAGTTAAAAATCAATCGACTACCTCATTCCTTTGTCTATAACAGCACTTTCCAATCTGTATTTTGAGGAATATCGCTATCTGTATGTGTTGTTAATTGATGGCCTGAAAGGATTTCAAGGTCAAATCATTTCCAGCAAGGTTACATAGTACTCTCAGAGCTCGTTAGCTTGAAAATGCCTCTGAGAGTTCCCAGAGTCAAGAGATGTGGTTAACATTTTCTAACCCCGTTTTTAACCTTATCTGAGTCAGGAATTTGTCTACACATTCTTGCCACTAAAAACATATCAATATTATTTGTTGCTGCTGGCAATGGTGGGGGTTGCTTATGTCTAAAAATACAATATGGTGGACTTAAAAGGATGGAGAGTCTGCATGCCTTATTATATGGATGAGATCTAGATCTACAGTTATAGAAGATGAAAAAATACATTTGAATCAATATTGTAGTTTACCAAACAGGTGGTCTCAGATTTCTCCACATTACATTATGACTTATGATTCTTATGTCATTTTGCGAGTATTAAGTGAGAAAATTGTCATTCAACACACAATGTATATACATAGTAAGGGTTCAATAACTTATCATTATTACTATCACTAGTTTTAATATTATTCATTCCTGAATCCATTCTCTTCAACAAGATACCACATTACCTTTTATTATAGATGGAATGAATATCTTATGAACTATTTTGAATGGCTGACCATTGGGGAGAACTAGTCTTTTTCGATTGCATTTATTATGTGTGAATATGAGTCCATTCCAAAAATATCACTGATGTTTTATAGTATAACATTAGTCTACAGAGAATGATATTAATACTACAACTTGACGGGCACCAAATTCAAATTTCATATCTTTTATCTATCTTTTGCTATGTAACAAACCACTCCCAAACTAGTGGCTTAAAAAAATGACTTTTATTCCTCAGAATAGTGTTGATCTACTGGTCTCAGCTGTATCTATGTGGCATGAGTGGAGGCTACTCATCTGTCTGCATAAAGTTGGCATCTCTTCTAGCCCAGAAAGTCAAAGAAAGCTTCACCCTCACATCAACATCCAAATTTATATGAAGGTATATATCTCACATTAAGTGTACATAAAGCAGAGCCTCTATACTGACAAATTGAAATTTACTTTCTGCTTAGCCTTTTCTGTTATGTAAACAATTGTACATTTTTTTGCCATTCTAAAACTTCAGGATCAATTTTACATAATTTTGCTAAATTTCTGTGCTTGCTCAGAAACAGTTTAGAGTACTAAAAACAACCAGCCAAAGAACCACTTTAACAGAAACTTATGTCCAAAGAGGGAAGGGGGAAAGAAAAAAAGGAAAATGGTAAGAAAAATGCTAACTAAGGTAAAACGGAAGATGGTGGGGAATGTTTCTCCCCATGGCCTCACCACAGAGGTATCTTGGGCTTCCTCACAGCATGGAAGGCTCAGGGTAGTTGGGTTTCTTACATGGCATCTGATTTCACAGAATAAAAACAGAAGCTGCAAAGCCTCTAGAAGACTAGGCCTGGAACTAGCTTAATGCCACTTCTGTCACATGTCCCTTTCCAAGGCAAGTCACAAGGCCAGCTCAGATTCAGAGAGAAGGAAGCAGACACCAGCACTTGAGCAAAAGCCACAAACACATACAAAGAGAGAGGCAAATCTCTGCCTCACCTTCAGTCACTAATTTAACCGCACCTTCCAACTAGACTCTTCCTGACATGTATTTACAAATGGATCTTGGGCCCAGATCTTCCCACACCTTAAATTCTCAACATATGCTTGTTGAATTTATCTCTCTTCCCTCTGGCACACATCTCTGCATGAATAAACCCTGTTCTGTGCCAAGAATTGTGCCAGACTGGGCTGAGTGTCAAGGAAATCTACCTCTGCCCTCTCACCACTCAAGAACACAGATTCAATGATGCAGTGCTGAACATCAATGATGCAGCACTGAACACCATGACAGGGGAAGTCCAGACATCAGTGGGACACCACGGATGTGTCCCTTGGAGGTGCTGAAGGAAGTCAAGGGGGCTTCCCCAAAGAGCCACCTGTGCTCATTTTAAGAGGGTAGGTCACAGGTTCAGATTAGCAGTAGTTGAGTCATAAGTGGAAGCAGGAAAAGACTGCTTTTCCAGTGTTTTTCAAAATGCATGCCCCAGATCGACAGCATCAGCATCACCCGGGAACTCAGAAAAGCAAATTCTCAGGCCCCACCAGGACCTGCTGCATCAGAGACTCTCTGGGTGGGACCCAGTGTTCAGATGAATACTGAAGTTTGAGGAATATTGCTTTAGGCAGTAAGTGTAGTGTGTGAAAGTGGAGAGCCTGGGAAAGTATGATTTACTCTAAATCCCCCGATGGGCGAAATAAACCCGTCCATAATCACATCCGGGTGAGGACTTTGGCGGCTGCACTCACAACTCTTTCTGAAGATTGTCAGGATTGTCGGTTTTACTGCTTTAGGTCCTAGTGAGAATGAGCTGCAAAATGATAAGACCAAAAGAGGAATTCAATACAAGGAACAATTATCCCACAAGGTGAAATGAAACCACGGAGCTAATAGGTCTGTATGAACTTTGAAAACCATACAGCTCTAGGTACCTACTGGGAATTTGAATTTTGATATTAGTATAAATTATTTGTAAATTGAAGCTGTGTAATTTTTGGTCTGTAGTTGTTAGGTGACTGCATGCATTTCAAGGGCAGGGTCCTATATGAGCTGCTTCAGGTCTCCAGTTAGACTCTAATTCGAGTTTGTGGTGGTTAATCAACAAATGTTAGCTAAATGGACTCTTGAAAGGTTGGAACGAGGATTCAACTGGGAGTTATGATACCCCGGTATAATCTTAAATTTGTAACAACTTGCTGTGTGAGCTTAGGTAAATTACTTAATCTCTGAATCATGGCTTCCTTATCTAATAGAGTCCTGGATTCTTTGATATTTCAGTTATATTTCAGTTCTAAAATTATATTATAAATCTCAATTTTCTTTTCAAACAGAAAAAACAAACTTTCTCTCTCTCTACATCCTTCTGTTTAGAAAAGCAGGACATCTATTATAAAGTCAGCCAGAAAAATATTGTTTGAACCTTCAGATGAGATTGGATTGGGATACTTTCTAAGGGCTATTCCAGAGAGAAAGGAAGATAAACAGGGGAACCACAGCAGAGGATGGGGCTAAAAGAGAGGGGCAAATGTTTGATTAGGTTTTTAGATTGAAGTTTGGAAGGAGTAAGAGGACAGGGAAGATGAGCTATACTTTTTTTAGGTTTCTGAGGTCTATTAAAACTTAGATGATGCAGTCTGGTGAAGATTTAGAAACAAAAATATCAGATGAACACAGGGTTGAGGGCAGATGATCAGTAGTTGGGGTACACTTAGAACAGAATTATCTGGCAAACATTATAAAGATGAAGGGAATTCATAGTATTGGGGAGTTTCAAAGATACAAAATAAGAATAAAGAAATAGCTGATGATTAACCCAATGGCTAAGTAAGTGGCATACTAGGAGTAATATTTCTCACAACTTGACTCACCACAGAAATTTATAGTTTTGATTCCTATTAATGCAATGGAACATATATTTTATTACAGCATTAAAATCTTCTGCAAAAGGGCATTTGATCATTCTTTTTCTTAAGTTTTCTAAAGGTGGTCTTCAAGGCAGGCAAACTTTAAAATTAATTCCAAAATTACTAAATTAATTACTAAAATTAATTCCTGTCTCCTGATGTTTTGGGTATTCTCAACCACATTCATTGGGTGTCATTAAGATTGTGAACATTCTATGAACAGCTGCTACCTGCCAGGACCTGGTGTGGGTGCCAGAGACACAAAGCCTCGTAAATTACAGACCCTGCCCTCAAAGAACCCAGAGTGTCTTCTCCTAGGAGTTACTTTGAGTGCTATTTGGAAGATGTCAGGGAAACAAGACTAGAAATATGAGGTATTTAGGAGAGAAGGCACTAAAAGGTCAGTGAGCCAAGTATCCCTAAGGGGCCACATTGACCTCTCCCTGCCCCAATACCCCTGAAATATAAAGCTGGTGATGAGGAAGGTCAAGAGAGAAAATGCAATCACCATTCCTCTGAGAACTACAGGATGGGCTTTCCATTCCTGTTCCAAGCTCTTCTATCTGCTTGTTGCTATCTAAGATGGCTGGGGACCGTAGGTCCCTGCCCCACCCCCCATCCAGCTAACCAGGATAACCTTGCAGAGGCTCTCACATTTCCCCAAAGCAGATTCCATCTGTGAAGCATATTGAGGAAGATGGTGGGAATGTCTCTACTGCCATAAGGTCAATGGGGGATTCTCTCTGGGAGGGACCTAGGCCAACCCCACATACTGATTTCAGGCACATCTGCCCCAGGAGATCAATGCAGAAGCAGGGGCTCTGAGGAATCCCTGTGGATTCACAACAGGAAGCTCAGGTTCCTAGGTCTAAGATGGGATTCCCAACACACTTCTTGACAACATTCCTAACTGGCTGAGAACAGATGGCAAGGAATGTTTCCCGGGGTGACCCATCCTTGGCATCCAGACAAAGAAGTGTCAGTGGGAAAGGAACAATGATGTTTCTAGTTCCAGCTGTGGTCTTTTGTTAGAAAGTTCTCCCCTTCATGCTCACTCTTTTTCAGCCAGAGACCTGGTTCTATGCTTAAAATGCTGAATGCTTTGGGAAAGTCTACTTCCTTCTCTGGGCCTTTATTTACACAGTGTTAATAGTGAGCATAGGAAGAGACTAGAAAGCATTCCCTTTCTTTTTTCTTTTTTTATTTATTTTTGGCTGTGTTGGGTCTTTATTGCTGTGCGTGGGATTTCTCTAGTGGCGGCAAGCGGGGGCTACTCTTCACTGCAGTGCACAGGCTTCTCATTGCGGTGGCTTCTCTTGTTGCAGAGCACAGGCTCTAGGCTCCCAGGCTTCAGTAGTTGTGGCACACGGGCTCAGTAGTTGTGACTCGCGGGCTTAGTTGCTCCACAGCATGTGGGCTTTACCAGGACCAGGGCTCGAACCCATGTCCCCTGCACTGGCAGGCGGATTCTTAACCACTGCACCACCAGGGAAGTCCTGAAAGCATTCCCTTTCTATATTTCTCTGGAAATCAGCAGTAAAGGGTTGAGGGTTGAGGGAGGTGACTGGGTAAGTTTATGGTTAGAGAATGAGATAGTTACAGAGTTTGTATCTCCCAGGGTCCCAGAAGGAATAGATGGCATGATCAACATGGTTTAAATGAATAGATTTTTAAGGAAATACCTATTTACAAAGGTGCAGGAAGGGCTAAGGGAAAAAATAAGACTTGGCAAGTCACCCAGGTACAGTGGGAATTCATTAACACTCCTGGTTTGAAGGAGGATGAGAAGGATCTGTGTCTCCAGCATTCAGTGATAGTTATAGGTGCCTTAGAGTAGCCGCCTGAATAAAACCAAGAGGGAGCATGAAGATAAACACCTTCCTCCTCTTTTCTCATCTCCCGCTGGGTCTTCTCATGTTCTAAGTTGCTGCCAGTGTATCCTTTTGACTACAGTCAACCAAAAGCAGGAGAGCAAAGGAGTCCAGGGGGTGTAGTCTATGGAGATAGCCTCTCTGGGTAGACAGCAGGGCACAGAAGGTCCCAGTGTGGATCTGAGAGGCAATCAAAGCATCGCCAGCATGGTAAGATGGCTGTCAGAAATCAACCACCAATGTGTGCTTGCTCAGATACAATAGAAGCCTGTTTCTTCCTCAGATAATGGTCCAGAGTGGATTTTCCTGCTTGACAGGTGCCTCTACTCCACTCAGCGATTTAGGGACTGAAGGTCTCTCCAGTTTATGACTCCATCTTCTCCTCAGGTGTGTTGGTATTGGCATCCTACCTTCAGAAGGAAAGACCATGGAGGTGCACCTGTGGAAGGTTTCTTCTGGGTCATGCCTGGAATTGGCAAGTATCATACATGCATTTCTCTGGAGACATTTTGGTTACATTTACACACCAAACTACAAGGGATGCAACTCAATGGGGAGTACTTTGTGCCTCCGAAAAAGGAGGATAGAATTCTGTAAGCAGCTAGTATTGGGGAGGGGATTCTGTAACATCCAGTATTCTAATTTCTCTAAAAGATAATTTTTCAACATGTTGGTCTAAGAACTTTGAGAGTGGGATGATGTTGAGTTAAAATCACTAAACCCCGACTCTCACTCCAGTGTAGTAAGATAAAATCCTACACTGGGTTTCAGCCCCTGAACACACATAAGCAAAATTCAGAGTGATGACTACTTCACTCTGCATTCTAAATCGACACATACACCCATATTTCTCTCCTCCTTGTTTCTGTCAGTGTTCAACGTCTTCTCTTTTCTTCTCACCCTTGTCTTGTGGATTACCTCTGTATTGTCAAGTTAACTTCAAACTTAACTCCACCCACAATCTATCTCAGCCTCAGGGACCCCCAACTGCCACAATATAATGACCTCCCAGATTGGCCTTAAAACTTGGGACTGGAAGCCAGTTGCTATCCCCTCAGTGCCCAGTAAGAAAAATAACTGCAGATGTAAATGTTAGGTAGCTAGTCAAACACGAGTAGGTCCTGCCCCATCCTGGACGGGGTCATCTTTCCCTCCTCCACCTTGACACCTGTGACCAAAACATGCCCAGAGATCCTCCCTTTTGTGGTTAAGGACCGCTAAGTTTCCAGTCTTATCAGGGCCAAACGAGATTTCAAAAACCCAAAGGGCTTTCCAGAGCACCAGCAACTGCACCAGTCGGTGTGGGTCCGGGGTTCATTATGACGTATTTATAATGAATTACCACTGCGGCCCCCTACCTCCACGGCCACCCCACCGACCTTCCGTGGGTTTTGCTTGAGTGCTTATGGGTAAGCGCCTGTGCTCAAGGAGAAAAGTTATATAACTTCAAGCTGTCAATCAACTTGTCAATCAAATGCCGCAGGACACAGGGAGGGGCTGCCACCACTCTGAGAAAACCAACCCTACCCTCTCTGTGGGGCTGCTTCTGGCCCCCAGACAGCCCACTCTCCTCCTTTTTTGAGAGTGTGCTTTTGCTTTGTTTAATAGAACTCCTGCTGCTTGAAACTGTACTATGTCTTTCCATTGAATTTTTTCCTTCAAGGGGACAAGAACTGAGGAATCACTGTTCTGCTGGTAACATAGAGATTTCTGCACAAGGGCCTCATCCTGTATCATCTATCAAGCAAGTCATGAGTCTCATTATATAGCCAACCTTGAGACACCAACAAGAATTAGCATGATGACACATTAAACTTTGAAATCATGGTGGATGTTTTAGATAAGTTTTTTTGTTCAATAACTCATTTGAATAAGTCTCCATTTATCTTCAGAAAATTAGTTGTGGTTTCATTCAAGAGGTATAAGTGTGAAGAACAACAAAAAGCCATCCTGGTGTGTGCTTGTGAGCCTGGCTGTGTTTCCCTGTGTTCTCTACCATGAGCCTCCAGCTATCACAGAAGCTGTGATATTAGAGGGGAAATAATACATCAGAACAAGCTACACTGCTTGAAGTTGAGCTTCAGGGCATGATTTTCTTTATACTTTAGCCATAATGATCAGAACTAGAGCAGACCCTGGTCATTTACAAGAAATGTTCTATGATATTCTAAATTCTCCCAATTTGCATACACTGTAGCATGTAATTCCAACCCTAGATGCCCTAAATATAAGTGGAAAATGTAGTTGAACTCTATAGGCTCTGAACTGTTCTATAAATATAAAACCAAAGTAATTTATAAAGCTATTTTCTGGCTAAGAATCACCCCTTTCTCTTCATTGCTACTGCAAACATTAGCAGCTGGCTTTCTTTTCAGGGTCATTTTCTGCAAAGAAATAAAGTCTTCATGTTTTCACCACAGTTTGTACTTAAGCAATGAGGAGAATAAAGCTTCACAGTTCCATGGAAAGACTAACTCAGCAACTCCTGCCTGCTAAGTCTCCCACCCCTGAGCAAAATTTTATATTTTTCCAAGGATCCAGATTTTGGGGTATCTGCATTTGAAGCACAAACTGCCCAGAAAGCCCTGTCCTGACCTTTGCTCTGCTAAGTCTGGGTGAGTGTTACCATTCTCTGAAAAACCTTCCTTTGTCCTGGTGAAAGACAAGTGCCTTGTATGGGTCCACAAAAGATATTTCACTTTTCTGTATCAGGCACTTTACCACAAGTACTTGTCTATTTATCAGAGTCCTGCATTAGACTTAGAGCTCCTTTACCAGGCACCGTGACTCAAGAATCACACAACTATTAGGTATTTCCCTTGAAGAATTTCCTGGAGAATCGTGTGAAAATACTTTATCAACTATCATAATATCAAGTAGTCAGGGTCAGAGTTGAGATTTGCCTTTAGACTGACTCCAAAACCCAGGACTGTGTAGGGCATCTTCAAAGTGATGGATATATGGCTTTCATGAATCTCTGAAGGTGGACCAGTAGCCTCCACTTAGACACATCTGGTTGTAGGAAGTCATTTCTCTCAGGGGCTGTGTAAATTCAGCTTCAAGAAATTGTTGCAATCCTCTTGGGATACAAACAGGAAAATGGTACCCCATTGCCATGGAGTGGCTAGACCTAACACAAATCCTATTTTATATTTAGGTAAAATAATGTCAACATTATTTACTGTATTTTCTTTCCCTGATATCTGCTATCACCTTTCATTGCCCTAGCTATGTTTCTGGGTTCCATTCCAAAATTTGCACTTCTTCCTCTTGCAATATTACATGCTCTTAAATATTTATAAACCAGCATGGAGCAAGCGAAGGGAAAGCCCCTCGACTGGTAGTGTTTTCCAGTTTCACCTAAAATATTTGTCCAAGCATTTCAAGGGGTAAGGCAAGATAGTGGAAAGTGGATCAAAATTATATAAAGAGGCAAACATCAGGATTGCATTAGGTGTAAATAATAGCTTCAGCTACAACAGTTTGGAATAGGAGATGGGATTAAGATATTTTAAGAAAGCTTTGGTGGTGGAGTAGGGGTGCTATGGCCAGAGCAAGTAAGGAGGGGTCCATAACTAGACACTGCACTTCTATTCCTGGGGCCCAAGTTTCTGCTGCCTTCTGTTCGTGGTCATCTCACCCTGTTACTTCACGTGCAGTGAAGCTGCTGTTGAGAAAAGCCAATGCAATGAAGAGTATCCAAGGTGGTGAGATGAACAAACCTTGGAAGCAGTTTGCTTTTTTTTAATAAAACAAAGCACAGCACAACAATAACTACTCTCTGCATTTTGCACCAGGGAGAAAAAAATCCCATACAATTCTCTGAAACTTACACTTCGTGAAAGCTTCAAGATGTTCTTTTCTCAAGAAAATAAACATTAAACCTTCAGTGAAACTGAATATCAGCAAATCACCAGAAACAGCAATTTTGAAGGAAATACCTTTAGGTAATTTGTGAATGTGAAGCAAGTAATTATTTTTTCCCTCTGGACAAACACTTTCTAATAGGACAGAAAAAATGGCCAAATGCTATGTGGAAATACCTATAAATAACCTGAGATTTCACAAACCCTGTGACTCTAGAAGTTCATTACCATGTGTGATGATGTGTTCCCATCCAATAGATGTGTAGTCAGGTGGGGAGAGGTGAGGGCTGGGAGTCCATTCATGATGGCGATCTAAAGATTGTCACGGGATATTATGGCCTAAAATCTCACTATTGTATATACATTTGTGAAAGTTTGCTAAGGACTTTTCTTTGCCAACAGCCTCCCTTTAAATGCCCCTAGAAGGCATCTTCTTCAGTGGTACTATTATTAACAAATACGCTCTCACACTGGTTCTTTGCTTCGACTGCACATTTTTAAAAATAATTTCATATATATGTGTGTGTATATATATATAATATTACCACCTCAACATGTAACCAGTATGTAAAAATTATTACTGAGCTATTTTACATTTCTTTTTGTTGAAGTCTTTAGATGTAGCATGTATTTTACACTTATAGCATATAGTTTGATTATCTATTTTAAGTACTCTGTAGCTACATGTGACTAGGGGCTACCATATTGGATGGAGCAGGAAAATTCAGTCAAATTAAATAAATGTTTTCTTGTCCCTTTAATTTACATTATTATCCTTTTCATAGAGGAAGCTACGAGGACTAGTGATGTGCCTGAAATTTTTTATAAATTTACTTTATAAACAGAAGATGTCATTTTTTTGGCATAGAGTTCTATATTTTTTTTTCTAATTTACAATTCTTTTTTTTCTTGAGTTTTTTTTTAATTGAAGTATAGTTGATGTACAATATTATATAAATTACAGGTGTACAATATAGTGATTCACAATTTTTAAAGATTATACTCCTTTTATATTTATTATAAAATGTATAATATTTTGACTAGCACATTTAAAATCACCTGGGGAGCTATTTAAAAAAAGACCAGTATCTGGACTCCTTTCTTGAAATTTATGATTAAGTTGGGCAGACTTAACAGATTTGCGGAAGAGCCTGAGCATGGAGAGTGTGTAAAAGCCTGAAGGATGAAGAGCAGAGTGTCACAGACTAAGTTCATCTTGGGTCACTTCTGAACAAATTGCCCAAATTACTGCAAATTACTCCAGCACTGCTGTAATTCTTTTATTTTTAAATTTATTTTTAAAATATAATGTCAATATAATTTTAGTTTATTTAATAACAATGTAGAAAGCACAAATAGAAATGATCATGCTTAACAGGTATATAGAACTTCAGAATTTTAACAGTAATATTTGCTCCTTGGACTAACTCAAACTCAGCATATGGCATATCCAAGTATTTTTTTTTTAACTGAAGTAACACTGATTTACAATGTTGTATAAGTTTTCATTAGTACAACATTACAGTTGACCTTCTATATACACTACAGCATGCTCACCACCAAAAGTCTAGTTTCTATCTGTCACCACACAATGGACCCCCTTTACCTATTTCACCCTCCCCTACTTCCCTTCCCTTCTGGTAACCACCAATCTGCTCCTTGTGTCTATGTGCTTTTGTTTTGTTTGTTTACTTATTTATTTATTTTCTAAAATATTCCATATATGAGTGAAACCTTATGGTATTTGTCTTTCTCTGTCTGATTTTTACTGTCAAGGTCCATCCATGGTGTCACAGTGGTGTAATTTTTAAATCAGGGCTAGTGTTACTGGAGCTGAATAAAGAGAATGTTTGTATCGTGGCCACTTGGGAGACCCCCAGGTCACAAATCTCTGCTGACCACCTTTTAGTTCAATAATTCCTCTTCCTAAATGCTCTGCATTCTCCAGTTTCAAAACCACAGGTAAGCAAGACAAGAGATGTCAAATTGGCATCATTTTATATGTCACCCTGAATAGATTGGTGGTGATTGCTACAAGGCTATATTGCAAAACAGTCAGCATCTGCGTCTGACCCCAGAAGTAAAAACTCCATGATCAACTAGTAACGTCTGCCATGGGTGCTAGGGTTGAGGAGTGACAGCACATGGACAGGTTTTGCCATCTCTGAATAACCCAGTAAAAGCAGAGAACAATTTTCAGATGACCTTTATTCATCTATACACATGTATTGCACAGAGTAGCTTATTCTACTAGCATATTAGGATGTTATCAGGTTTATGTATGTAACTAACCATTATCTCAGAAGGCCTTTTAAACTTAGTCACAGAAAATAAACATTTATTAAGTACCTATAGGTTTTTTTTTTTTTAATTAATTAATTTATTTATTTTTAATTTATGGCTGTGTTGGGTCTTCGTTTCTGTGCAAGGGCTTTCTCTAGTTGTGGCAAGTGGGGGCCACTCTTCATCGCGGTGCGCGGGCCTCTCACTATCGTGGCCTCTCTCGTTGCGGAGCACATGCTCCAGACGCACAGGCTCAGTAATTGTGGCTCACGGGCCCAGTTGCTCCGTGGCATGTGGGATCTTCCCAGACCAGGGCTCGAACCCGTGTCTCCTGCATTGGCAGACAGATTCTCAACCACTGCGCCACCAGGGAAGCCCTTGTTTTTGTTTTTAAATTTTGTTTCCTCTGCGTTTTATAAGACACCATGGGTGCTGAAAACTCAGGACACAATTCCTGATTGTAAGAAGCTCATAGTTTCACTAGGGAATGAAAGTATATATGTGAGCAATAATTAATGAACACAGCAGTATTCATTGTGACAGAATTATGTACTGATATAATAAAGATGGTGAAGACAGTAAATTGTTAGTTACATGGTCTGAGGAAGAAATGTTAATTCTACAGTACACCAGATGCTACTCTGGCCAAAAGGGCATTGGAGGCAAACAGGTTTGTCTACACACTGAACAGAGCTGGGTCCTCTCACAAACCATCACAGAACACAACCAACACAACACAACAAACAAAAAACAAGCAAACACACAAATATCTACCTTCTCAGCGTTGTATATAGAGGAAGGGCCCAGGCATTCCACAGACCTGGTTGCAGATCTCAGCTCTGCCATTTGATTCACTGTGTGGCCTTCAGAGAGTTTATTGTGTCTGCAAATCCCTGCTCCCACCAATAAGTTGGAGATACTAAAACCTCCCTTGCAGAACTGATTTAAGATTTATGAAGATGTGTCTACAATCTGGTGCTTAACAGGTTCTCATTAAATGGCAAGACTTATGACATTATTTCTTCAAATCTAAAATGACATTGATTTTAAGATGCACCCTTGAAATAGAAGTTTTCAGAAGAAAAAAAAACTTCATCATAATGTATATCTCATTGTAATGTGAGATGCATTTCAGAAATTGTAAAACGTGAACAAGAAGTGCATTTTAGACTGAGTGAAGTGGCATACCATCAAGTCCAGTACAAACAGCCAGAACAATACTTCTCTGGAGCTTACCATATGCCAGACATTGTCATTAAACATTTAATCCTCATAGGAACCCCACCAGACTTTGAGTCTTGCTACTTTCTTCTTCTCAGGCCATGTATACTTCAAGAGCAGGAGAACAGTTGGCGTATGTTATGGGTTGAACTGTGTCCCCCTAAATTCACATCTTGAAGTCCTAATCCTTAGCGCCTGAGAAAGTGACCTTATTTGGAGATAGGGTCTTTGCAGAGTTTAATCAAGTTGAAATAAAGCCATGGGGTGGGGTCCTAATGCAAGATAACTGAAAGTAGTTCTTCTGCCCCTTTCCCATTTGCCCATTTCTGCCCCCTTCTAACCTTAAAAGAGTCTAATTATAGGAATGAGATCACTAGGCAATTTAACCTAACTCCTGACTTACACTCTCCTGAATAAAAAGAAGTAAGAATGAAGCAGTTAAAAAAAAAATGACTAGCTCTCTATCCCCGCCATCCCCCTTAGTAATCCTGTGGGCAGATCACACAGGAAAGATAACATCTGAAGAGAGAGTCAGCCAGTCTGCACTCAGTGGAGAAGGATGCAGAACCCAACCTCCTGCCTCAATGAGTCACTGAGATTCTCCCCCCTTTTATCCCTTTAAAAACTGTCATGGCTGAGCAGAATCTTCAGAGTTGGTCTCTGGACACAAGTCCACCATCTCTCCTGATTTCTGGCTTTTCTGAATAAATAAAACACCTTTCATTTCTACTGACACTTGCCCCTTGAATAATTGGCTTTAGAGTGGAGAACAGCCAAACGTGAGTTCAGTAACATAGTATCATTATAAAAAGGGGAAATTTTAAGCAGATAGGCATTCAGGGAGAATGCCGTGTGAACATGAAGACAGACATCTACAAGGCAAGGAGAGAGACCTGTATCAGATCCTTCCTTCACAGCCTTGGAGGGAACCAACCCTGACAGCACCTTGATGTCAGACTTGCAGCCTCCAGAACTGTGAGACATACATGTATGTTGTTTAAGTCTCATTGTTTGTTGTATTTTGTTACAGTAACCCCAGCAAACTAATACAAGGTATGTTATGAATACTTATTTGTCAACAAGCTTTTGTGCTGTTTCACATATGTGAAGGATAAATGTGTCTTCATGATTCTATGTCTTTCATACATGATCATTTGAAAAGAAAAGCACATTTCAAAAATATATGTATAGCTGAATAGCTGTGCTATTCACCTGAAACTAACATGATATTGTAAATCAACTATACTTCAATAAAATGTTTTTTAAATAACCTGGAAAAACAAATAAATAAATAAATTTCAATTGTATTATTTAGAAAAAATATGTATTGGGATATTCTTATATTTTCTGTGTGATATTTCTAAAAGGACACTCCTCTTTCTGCCTTTTCTCATTCATAGATGTACCCCTACACCAAAAACTTGGGGATATGACTGCGGACATTGATATTGGCAAAGGAATATTGTGTACGCTCATTCGTTCAACAAATACCCATACCCAATGTGCTCTGTGAACTGTACTAGCATTAAGACTACAAAAGTTAGTCAGGATGGTCTGTTATGGAAGTCAGAGCATATAATTAAGAAGTCTAACCCCCTGCAGTTGGATGACAAGGGGCTGTGGGAGCACCAGGAGGGAACAACTAACCTAGCTAGCAGGCTGGTCACAAGCAGGGGGATCCAGAGAGAGCTTCCCAGAAGAGCTGGTGCCTGAGAGGAGTATTAAGGCATGCATTTCAAAATCTAATTTGACTATCATTTACCCACTCCATTTCCTTCTTGCCTTTTTTCTTCCTTTTAGTAAACCAATGTTCTCACACCTGAGCATCCATCAGCATCACCTGGAGGACTCATTCAAACACAGACCTCTGGGCTTCACTTAGCATTTCTTTTTATTTTTTAATTTTTATTTTATATTGGAATATAGTTGATTAACAATGTTGCATTAGTTTCAGGTGTACAGCAAAGTGATTCAGTTATATACATACATGTATCTATTCTTTTGTAAATTCTTTTCCCATTTAGGTTATTACAGAATATTGAGCAGAGTTCCCTGTGCTATAGAGTAAGTCCTTGTTGGTTATCTATTTTAAATATAGCAGTGTGTACATGTCAATCCCAAACTCCCAATCTAAGATATCATCTCACACCAGTCAAAATGGCCATCATCAAAAAGCCCACTTAGCATTTCTGATTCAGCATGTCTGGAGGGGGCCCCAGGAATTTGCATTTCTAGTGGTGCTGATGCTGCAGATCTAGGACCCACAGCCTAAGGTCCACTTAGTAAATGTTAATGAGCATCAACCTGGAAGCAGGTAACTATCCTTACTGGATCTCAGGGTTACAGCACTGAATAAAACATAGTCCCACATTCAGGAAAATAACAGGTATCAAATCAATCAGCTCCTTATAGTGCAATTGTATTCTTGAATCTCTACTTCTTCATGAAATAAATAAATAAAACAGAGTGAGAGCTGCTTCTCTAACAGCATAGTCCATGCTAATAGAGGACGGGTGTTTCCAAAAAGATGAATGTCCCATGTCTATTCTCTTTCCCTCTATTTTTTTTTTAAGTTTTGTGTTTTTTTTTTTTAATTTATTTATTTTATTTATCTTTGGCTGTGTTGGGTCTTCGTTTCTGTGCGAGGGCTTTCTCTAGTTGTGGCAAGCAGGGGCCACTCTTCATCGCGGTGCACGGGCCTCTCACTATCGCGGCCTCTCTTGTTGCAGAGCACAGGCTCCAGACGTGCAGGCTCAGTAATTGTGGCTCACGGGCCCAGTTGCTCCGCGGCATGTGGGATCTTCCTGGACCAGGGCTCGAACCCGTGTCCCCTGCATTGGCAGGCAGACTCTCAACCACTGCGCCACCAGAGAAGCCCTCTTTCCCTCTATTTTAACACCTGAATAGTGGGGTCTTGTGAAATGTGCTCTGGTGAAATGGAATCTGGTCTGCAAATGTAAAGATTTGTAGGTGTGGACATTTGTATTGACAAGGCTTGCTAACATAAACAGGCTGGAACTTTCCTTTTTTTTCTTTATCTTTACTCCCTTTTCTTGGAGGGTGACATTTTGAATCAGCAGCAGCAGCATTGAGTTGCCTCTTTGATACTGCAAAGGGATAAAGAATGATCTGATGTGCTTTATTTAGGGCTGTCACGATTGGTTAATCATATGTTTATTCTCTGTGATGCATGTTGAAAGGAAATAAGAAGCAGCTGGACCCCGAAGTGAGCTCTGTCTATTAGGAAGAAACCATGCCAATGAAAGAACAAAAGCAATGGTCTGACAGGACGATGTTCCCTGTTTTTCTCTAGCTTATGAGCTGGGCTGGCAAATATTTGTAATTGTGCTGATTGTATCTTGAAATGGTCTTGGGTCCAGCTGTGCAAGAATTCATACACTTGACCAAAAGGAAACACAACAAATGAACAAAAGTTTATCTTCTCCTTACTTCAAAAGCCAAACACTGGGCTTTAGAGGGAACAGAAAAGATTCTTGTGAAATGCTCCCCTGTGAGCACTGTTCAACAATTTCCCATAAGATGCTATGTTCCTCAAGAGTGGGCCTGTCTACTGTCTGTCTTCAGGAAATCAGCCTGATTTTTAAGAGAATGGCAAGGAGGATGTAAGCAAGATCTCAAAACCTAAGTGACCTGTCACTTTCTAGTGATCAGACGATCTGTTTAGTAATCCATAAGGATGCACTGACAGTCTCTTGTAGGTATTTAAGATGTTCAGTGCTGTGGGAATAAAGAAAAACAATAGCATTCTCTAATTCCCATGCCCTGATACATTCGAGATATATTTTATTGTTAACAGAACTAAGCCCTGTTGTCTGCAAGGCCAGTTTGAATTAACACAGTGATTGATTTTTTCAATGAACTTTGTATTGAACATTCAAGAAAACAGATTTACTTAAAAGTACATGCACAGGGATGTACCTAAATTAGCACTGTTAATGTTTTTACACCATGGCTGTGACTGTTCCTTATTCCATTTTAGATCCAATTCACTGTCTTCTGAAAATATTGATGGAGCATTTTCCAGGTGCTAAACTTGTAGGCACTACAAAGATGAATGACTGGATCCTTGATTTTAAGTTATGCACACGATCTGTTTTCCATTTTAATGATCTAATTTCCATTACTATCATTCACAAACTGTTTTCATGCATAGAGTGTTACCTTTGGTTAACACTGCTCTAACATACTAAAGATCTCATTTGCACAAGCCTGTTAACCCTTCCATCCTTAAGCCCAGGAGGGATACTTGCTCTAAGCCCTCATTCTCTTACCTGAATGTCTGCTTCTGCTGTCTCTAGGGCTCTCTGGTGCAAAACTGAATGCCTCAGATTTAGAGATCCACTTAGATTACTTGAAAGCTATTAATAGTCTGGAATTCCTGTGAAATAGTTTTAGTAATCTGATAAATTTGGCTATGTAGAAAAGTTCCTGTGTGTATGTGTGTGTGTATGTATAAACATAAGCAAAGTCAAAAAGATAAATGGCATATAGGGGGAAAATTTATCAACTTACACTAAATATAAAAAGCTAGCTCCCAATTATATAAAGAACTGTTAAAATAACAAAGGAGATCAATAATGTAAAAAAAAATGTGGGGAAAACGTGAACAGACAATTTACAAGAAAAGGTATACAAATGTTTTAAATATGAAAAAGTATTCAATTTCACTCATATATGCACCTGAGAATGATGGCTACACTGTGAGGTGCGATCTCTTACCTAACAGATGGCAAATGTTCAAAGGCTTGACACACTCTGTTGGGGATTTGGTGTAGAAATCATCATTTTCCTACACTGCCAATGCAAGTGCAAGGTCACATCAGGCTAAGGAAGAGAATTTGGCAGTCTTTTAAAACACTACAAATTCATTGATCCTTTGGCCAAGCACTGTCATTTCTAGGAATTTACCTTGAACATACACCTTCAGTAATATGAAGTATCATATGCACAAAGTTATTCATTGTGGCATATGTCAAATAGCAAAATATTACAAAACTCAAAATTCCCATCAGTAGGAAATTGGTTAAATAAACTATGAAACGTTTGCACTGTTAAAAGAACAAGGAATGAGGAATATTTCTATTAACTGATAGGTAGTGATTTAAAGGATACACTATTAAATTAAAAAACAAGATACACACACACATACACACATGCATGCAGACATATACACATGCATATTTTGTGTAAGAAAAAGGGAGACTTTTTTATTTTTCAAAAATAAACACAAACGGATAAGAGAGAAAATATTGAAATGGTTCCCCGAGCTAGGTGAGTGGGAGTGGAGTAGAGGTGATAGGGATAAACTTCTCCCACTGTATACTTCTACAGCTTTGACTTTTGAACCATATTAATGTTAAACTATTTTGTTAAAAAGTCAAATAAAAAAAAGATCAATATGGAAATTTGTAATATTGAAAACAAACAAAATTGTAATTGTGTATCTGATAGCATTGGTACAAATAAAAGAAATTAATCTGTGTTAATTTTTGAGCAGAGTCTCCCTGTTGCCCACCATCAGTGGGCTATAATCAAAGGACACAAAATAACTGCTGAATCATAGAGAACTTTACTTTAGTAGGTTTGATGTTAGTAGAGGTCAGGATGTCATAATTCTTGAACTATTTATTTTTTGGTGTATTGTAGGAGATGGATAGTTGATAGATATATAGATAGATAGGGTGAGAGAGACTGATAGACAGATCCATGTTGCTGTCCACCATGACCTCCTGGAGGAAGAAAGGAGATTCAAATACAGAGCAAGGTTGGAATTGGAAGTGTCAGTAGGAAGTCACTGAAAAGAGCCTAGAAGGAATTCCAGTGGCAGTAAGTACACTTAATGCTCAGATCTTGGTTTAAATAACACACTAAAAAGAATCAGGGGTCTTTGGAGAAAATGCTGTTTCTGGGTGGAGGTTGGGGAAAATACAGTGGCTTTGGAAAATATTGCTGTGCCTAACAGTCAGAGACTCTCAGGATATGACAGATGCACGAACAAAAATCATGAGAATCACTGGAAGGGGCTCCAAGTCATCAAAATTCAGACAACGTAAGAATTTAAAAGGATAAGGATATCAACGAATGATAAAAACATGAAACAAAATTACGAATCCATAGAGATAGCAAAGAAACAGGAAAAAGGACGGAGTGTTACTCCTTACAGAAGAATGTTACTACTTGATATAAAAGGAATGATGGAATTATATAATCACCATTCTAAACCTCTGCTACAATCATTCATTTAAGAAAAGGATTATCAACTGACGCTAAATGATTGGGTGAAAGATTTTTGGACCAAATAATTTTCAGAGGTTCAAGGTATCACCTCAAATTTCGTTTATTGATTAGAAAGGAAAGAGGTACATCTTTAATGGTGATGTCTAGTGGATACTACTTTATCCAAGGGCACTAAGTTAACGTCACCAATAATGGGTCAAACCAAGGTGTGTGCCTTCTGATGTGTTCTGGTCTGCGAAGCATACAACATGGCACCAAAAATGTATAAGTAGAATTTAATCATGAGACAAATCCAGAATATGAAATCCTCCACAAGAAAATCGGCAGACTCACAAATGTTAATGTTAGGACAGTTGCACATTAAATGAGCCTAAATGAACACGGAGAGCAAATTCAGGTGAGATTCTCTTGGTTGGAGTTTGAGTACCCCTTCCCCAGTAAAGACTGCTATAAAGCAAGTCATTGCAACAACTGGTGAAATGGTAACAGATTGTCTCTCAGGTAATATTATTTACCAAAGTACATCTCCTTTGATACTGTGCATTGTCATTTTGCAGAAGAATGTCTTTGTTCTCAGCAGTTACATGTTGATGCATTTAGTGTGAAGATGTTTACAATTTAATTTTGAAAGGTGCACCCATAATTAAAGGAGGAGAAGGCAAGAGCAGGAGAGTGAGAGAGGATATGGTGAGTGATTTAAAAAGCAGCAAAAATGACAAGAATTTTTGGGTGTTCATTGTATTTTCCATTCATCTTTCCTGTAGATTTGAGATTTAAAAAAATAGGCTGGAAGAAAAAGAAAAAGGAGAATAATATTTAAAAAGAGTATATTACTTTTATAAAGAAAAAAGGAGAAGGAGGAGTAGAAGAAGAAACCAAGGAAGAAAAAAAGGAGGAAGAGAAGGGGGAGAACCAGGAGGAGAGGGAGGGGAGAAGGAGGGGGAGAGGAGGGGAGGAGGAGGAGGGAGGGAAGGGGAGGGGAAGGGAAAGAGGAAGAGAGGGGGATGGGGAAGTGAGGAGAATGGACAATGAAAAATCTCAGCAAGACCCAGCTCCAGGACACTGCTCAGGATCTTTCTCCATATATTTTTCCATGGCCATGTGTATTGATGAGTACTATTTTCTGCTAAAATAATCTCTGCATTACATATGGTAGCATATGTAAGGAGAAACTAGAATGTGAGTAGGACCGATCATAACCAAGTTGCTGAAAAGAGTTAAAAGGTCCTTTAGTTTTTGCTGCTTCACTCTACAGAAATCCCTTGATGTGAGCATAGTGCTACAAGTCTCACCACAAGAATGGTATTTCTTCAGCTGGTCTCCTACCAAAAGTACATGAGCCTGCAGTGGGTGTCACTTTTACTATAAGCAGTGATCATCACCTCAGCAGCAAGTGGATCTAACCATATATTTTTTTCTCATCTATATATCTATATCACTTTCTTAAAGAATTTCAACAAGACCACAAAACCCTTAAGGAGCAGTGAGGATATTCTTTACCTATTCCATCCCCAGAATCTATCATGGTGCTGGCACATAATAGGTACCTAACAAATGTTAACTGAACAACTGGATGACTGAATGTCACATATATCTAAAATAATTTTGTAAGGATTTTGAATTATTTTGTATTGATCTCCTCTTCAACATTCTGGCAAACATGTGTTCTAGGAATGAAAATGAATATGGAAAGTGTGGATGACCACGATAAATCCGTGTGCATGTATCAGTTATCTAGGTTAATATTTATAAACCATTGATGGTTTTTTCCTTCTAATATTGAAAAATGACTTTTTCACATAGAAAAAATCATACAATATGATTTTATGAAAACTTTAATGTTTTCCTATCTTCTCTTAAACTCCTGACATCTATCTATCTGTAAATCCACAATAAGTTACCATCTCATTCAGTCAATATTTTGTGCTCTCCTATAAAATGCTACACATTCCACATACACATTTTCCCCAAGCTAGAAACATTTAAGTACTAGTGCTCTTAGTGACTGCAATAGAAAGCAGTAAAAAAGACAGGGAGTTTTCATGTACGGAGGTAGAAGTGAATTTAGTTACCTGCTGGGTCAGAATTGTGCATTTTTGAAGGTCATTTAACATTTCAGAGTCTCAGTTTTCTTGACTTAGAATGAAGATACACCTAATGCAATAGCTGAAGAAAAAAGTAAAAGCAGATGAAGAAAAGAAATAGTTATCATGGCCTTCTACATGGTTTGTGGATGGGTTTCAGGGCATGTAAGAACCTCCAAAACTGTATGTGACGTATTTGTGTGTATGTGTGTTTGTGTGCACATAAGTGCACTTTTCTGGAGACAAATTCATCTCTTTGGACTCTCAAAAATATCTATGGCCATAGAAGATTAAAAATTATTGTAAAATGTGCACAAAGGAAGTTGTTATTCAGACACAATTAAATTGATGTGTTCACTCCACTGTTTGTCCACAAACTTCTTCTATTTGCTATAGTTCCAACAGGGGACAGTAAACAAGGAATGAAAACTGAGGTCTGGAAAATGAGATGCTCATTTTGGTCCCAGGGCTCATTGGCTGCAGAATCTTGGGCAAGTTATTTGGTCTTCCTGAATCTCAATTTCATTTTTTATAAAATGAGAAGAGAAACTCCATATTCCAGGAATGGTTTTGCTGTGAGGATGATAGGCAAGGAAAAGAGAAAATAGTCCTACAGTGTCTGACATAAGGCACTCCCACTCTTAAGTTTATCTCTTGAATTTCTCCTTGGTCTTTTTCTCTCCTAGATAAGTCATCCCCATTTTCTGTGTTTTCTCACTGATAATACTTTTGTAAACTCCATCTCTTTGTCTTCATTATGAGATGTATTTTTCCTTTTCTCCAAGTTACTTGCTATTGAACAGGTACTAGAACACTGTCCTCTTTTAATGAGTCCCATGGATTCCAATCAACCCTCGTCAGCCATGGGTGACAAAATTGCAAGAAGTATCATCTGCCCACTCAGTCTGTCCAGCTGGGAGGATCTTATCCTTTTACCAGTCATTGAGTTTCCATGGACTCTTTCACATTTGTCCAGGCCACATAAGTACACATATGAAGAACAACACTATCTAATATTGTTTTTTACTTCCTGGGTGCTTGTTCTGCTTCCCTGCACATTCCTTGAAGAAGTATCATTGTTAAAAAATCTGACTGCTATCCATCTCCCAGCTGAATGGACAAGGGCAATGAGGCAGGGAGTATCTTTCTACAGTGGGATACTGGGTACTGAATTTTGGAAACACAAGGTTACTAGAGGGACCAAGATAAGAAAGATTATAAGCTTTATTGTAATGGAGCAGGACCCTATGGAGCCTTCCAAGGAGTGAACCCTCCTCCCGCCCCATGTCCTCTGCCTGACTCTTACCTGTAGAAAAACTTTAGCCAAATAATAAATTTAATCAGAGAAATGAGAAAATACAGAAGCAAAGGAAAATAGGCAAACAAGTCAAAATAATAATAGTTTTGCCATTAAAGTCAAAGGACCTTTAGTTCCTCCTCAAAGGCTATAGAAAATTATTCTGAGCCATATTCTTTGTGTTGTTTTGCAGAAACTAAAACCCACATCAGGTGGAAGAAATTAGCAAATCATGCAGACTGCAGCCATGACATAAGTTGCTCCATCTTACACAATTCTGAGAACTGTCCTCAAGGAAATAGGAACAAACCAACCCTGGAACTGAAGATTAACTGTACTTAAAGCAATCAAGATGACACTTACCAGACACCGCATGACCAATTTCAAGATGACGGTCAGAGCTGACTGTGCTGCTCTGCACACAGCCCCCTCCCTCTGCCTATACGCCCCTGAAACTCCCCTTTATAACATCTTGCCTCATGATTGACAGTGGGAAGCTGGCTTTTGGACATGAGTCCACCTTCTCCTCAGGTTGCCAGCCTCCTGAATAAGGCAACCTTTACTTTATTACCAATACTTGTCTCTTGAGTATCTGCTTTCGAGTGATGAGCAGCCGAATCTGAGTTTGGTAACAGTAGCTTTAGGAGAACAAAGAAATAAATTAGATGCTAAAATCTTTTGCAAACTGAAAGTAGAGGAAGCTCTAGGAAGAGAAGACATCTGATTGACATTAAGGGGGATTAACAAATAAGGATGAGTACAAAGTAGAAAGACCAAGGATGATTTGGATGGCACTGAAGTAAAAATGATCATTTGTATTGACTATCAGACATGTAGGAAATGCATGGATTAGTTTCATTTAAAGAGTACCAGCCCAGCTAAGAATGAAGTATACTAAGCCCTCTTTAAATGGGTTTGGATGGAATTATGTCATTATAAGCACAATAAGCCTGCTTCTAAGAGGACATCTCAGCTTTGGCCAGTGCTGTGTCAATGCACATCCAGTGAGCTAGTGAGAAAGACCCAGCAGAAATTTTGGTCCATGGAAACTGAGGATCCTCCCCAGAGAGAATTCACATAAGGGATGTTGGAGCAGCACGTGTCTGTGACCTAGGGATTCCAGCTTAGTGGTCAGAGGCAGAGATTCTCAGAACAACACGTTCATCTTCTCTCAGATCATTCTAGATTTACCGTGTCTGTGTGTGTGTGTGTGATAAAAGAGGAAAACAAGAGAGAGGGAGAGAAATACAAAATCAAAGGGAGACAAATTTAATAAAATAGAAGAGATATTAACTCTGAAAGGCATTTGATTTAGAATATTGTTTTGGGATGACTTGAACAGAATATGATACAAAAATGAGCAAGCCATAGACCTCTAATGCACTTCTCACTTTCTCATCCCCATAAATGTGATTTACTACTGTTCCTCTCAAGTTTTAGCACCCTGGGAATTAATGGTACCTCCCATCAGATCAGTGACAATTTTAGGGTAGGAATTGACCAGCAGCACATGGGAGGCACCTCCAAGAAGCACGATGAGGAGGAACACTTAACAGAGGAGATGAGGTCCTGCATGAACAGTGGAGAACAATAATCAGTCAATTCTGAGTTAGTGAATTAATGTGATCTTCTTTTCACCCTGAGAATAGACAGACTCAATGCAAATATCAGGTTCTGGTTTGGGAGGGGGTTTACCTTATATTTTAGGTAATGTTCTAAATCTGTGTTGTCCAATATGGTAGCCACTAGTCCCACAAGCCTACTGAGGTCTTGAAATGTGGCCATTGTAACTTAAAACTGACTTTTAATTTTACTTAAATTTAACTTAATTCAAATTAAAATAGTCACTTTTTACCAGTGCCTTTTGTAGTGGATTCATATATTTAGAGCACAGTAGGTTAAGAACATAGGCTCTGGAGCTAGATCCCAAATCATAAATCTGAGCTCTATCATTTACTAGCTGTACATATTTGGGCAATTTATTATTTTCATAACTAAATTTTATCATTTGAAATATGAGGAAATGTTCATAACTACTTTGTAGAACTGTTGTGAGGATTAAATGATGGTGTTTATGCAAAGTACTTAGAAAATACTTTGCATTTATGAATTACTCAATAAAAGTTAGCTATCATTAATGTTATTACCTTTATGATTCTTTTTCCTTCTCTCTATTGGCTGCTATAGAGTTCTACAGACTAATAGTCAATAAATAACTGTAGACACTAGATATTATTCTTTCTGTCATTTTCTTTCACCTCACTATTGAGTAAAATACATTTCTGGAGGAGTGGTGGAGCAGGATGTGGCTGTATCTAGAAGCTTTTGTTGGTTGTGATGCTGAGACAGGGGTGGGGAATGAGACACAGAATGAATGGAAAAGAGAGACTAGAACCCTAAATGAATGGACTATTCAGAAAAGAATGTACAAGCTCTGAATTATGGGAATTCCAAAAGACTGTTTGCAGTCAGTAACTCTGCATCAACTAGACTTTTGTTTTCTTGAAACTAGTAGGGCACTCTGATCAAACATTTCCATCAACTATGTTGCCTTATGCCCATTTTTGGAAAATCCCAGTCTCCCATGGTCAGCCAGTTTTTGGTTTTGATCATCATAGTCCTTTAAGTCTCACTTACTTTCTATTGACCTTGTGATGCAATGCTTCTGAGATTCATCCTTAGAGCTGTGTTATATTAGTAGCTTATTTTTTTCAGTTATTGAGTGGTGTTTCATTGTATACTGCAATTTGTTTATCCATTATCCTTTATTGATAAATAATTCATTTGTTTCCACTTTGGATTTATAAATAGAATTGCTATTAACATTTTTGTACATATCTTTTTTGTAGACATGTATTGCTATTTTTCTTAGGTAAATATCTAACAGTGGAATTGCAAGGTCATAAGATAGGTGGGTGTTTATTGTTATAAAAAAATTGCCAAATAGATTTCAAAAGTGGTTGCACTATTATATATCCCTACCAGCAATGTTATGAGAGTTCTTGTTTCTTCCTATTCTCATCCACATTTGATAATGTCAATTGTTTTCATTTAAATTATACTAGTGACTTTAAATAGTATCTGATTGCAGTTTAATATTGCATTTCCCTGAATAGTGATGACGTTAAGATGTAAACTTAGTTAATTGGTTTTAAAACTTTTTTCTATGATAACCACTTCAAGGTATTTTTTTCTCAGCTGTGCTTTGGCTGTATCTCACAAATTTTGATATGTTGTGTTTTCATTAATATTAGTTTAGGATATTTTGCAATTTTTCCCTTTTGATTCTTATTTAAACCAGGGCTACTTAGTGATGTATTACTTAATATCCAATATTTCTAGATATCTTATAATTCTATGTTTAATTTAATTTAATTGTGTTCAAATAGCATGCTTTGTAAGATTTCAACTTTTTTTTAATTTTTTGAGACTTGTTTTATGGCTCAGCATATAGTCCATCTTGGTGAACATTTCATGTGCACTTGAAAAAAATGTGTATTCTGAAGCCATTGAATGTAGTACTCTGTAATTGTCAGTTAGGTCTAATTGGGTTGTGATGTTGTTTAAATCTTTTATATATTTACTGAGTTTTGAACAATTGCTAAACTAATTGCTGAAAGAGGGGTGTTAAAATCTCCAGCTGTGATAGAAAATTTGCCTATTATTTCCCTTTAGCCAGTTTTTGCTTGATGTATTCTGAAGCTCTGTAATTAGGTGCATATGATTTTAATGCCTTCCAGAAGAATTGATAATTGGTCTGCTGATGATAGGGTCTCTCAGTTTTTGCTTATGTGAACATATTTTATTTTGCCCTAATTTTTGGATATTTTCACTGGACATAGACTTCTATGAATTTTTTCTTTCTTTCAGAACGTTAAAGGTGCCATTTTATTAGTGGTCGAAAACTTTGAACTTGTAGAGGCTTGGTTTTACACTCTGATGGGGCATGTCAGGGGAATGCTCAAAGTATTTATCAAGACCTTCTAACCTGGCAGAATTTTGACTCAAAGCTCTTGTTACTTTGTATGGAAATTTTTGCTTTCCTCTGGGCTCCTTGAAGCTTTGCCTGCACGTTTTCTCCTTCTGTGGTTCCCTCCCTTAGAGGAATTTCCCCTCCATTTCCAGCTGCTCCAGTAGCCTTGAACTCTGCCTTCTGACACCACAAAACATCAAGACTGTGGCTTTCTTCATGAGCTCCAATTGTGCCATGCATGGGTACTGCAATATGCATGAAGGGGAAAAACCTATAAACATGGGTGAATGTGGTTCCCTTCTTTCAAGAGTGGAATACCCTCCAGTTTCCCCAGCTTTTGGGTCCATAGTGCCTTTCTTACCTTTGTGAGCTTTAGTCCTATCCAAGTTATTTCACCACTGCAGGATCCAGAACTCTCACCATGTACATTTCTTTGTAGTTCCAGATTACACCTTATATCACATCAGACATTCACTAAATATTTGTGGATTTCATTTTATATTTTACTTTATATAGGTGCTGAATTTGAAAGGACATTGAAGAGTCATTAGTATTCTTTTAAAAATAGTCATAGAAGATATCTTGAAGAAGCAAACATCTGAAAATTAAACAGCACAGCTTTCAATAATCCATGGAGAGAATATCAAAACTGGTTGTAAGTATCCCATAAAAGGAATAGAAGAAAGTCAGTGTTACCCTCTCCCCTAAGGTTAACAGATTTAACAAATAAAAACAGGATACTCAGTAAGATTTGGAATTCAGATACACAAATTATAGTTTTTAGTATATGTCCAGTGTAATATTTGTGATATACTTATCTTAAAAAAAGTATCTGTTGTTTACCTGAAATTCAAATTTAACTATATTAAATCTTCCAACCCTCCCTCTTTACTTGCTGCTTCTCTGAATGTAAAAATACCAAGCCATGAGACCCTGGGCACTGTGGGAGATCTGGCTCTTGAATGGAAGAAACACTTGTGTAGACCTCCTGTTAACTTGTTTTACAGAATCTCTACTTTCTGATCACTAAGGTGGGGTGAGAGGTAGGGACAGAGTGTAGAGCCCACAGCTGGGCTTAGAATTCCTCCATGAAACTCAGCTGCCTACTTGGCATGACCACAAGAGCCATGGTTGGAATGGGGCCAGGTAGCATCTTGAAAATGCCGAAGTTTCTTCTCTTTTCAAAGAAACACATTACAATTTCTAAGGCAAATTTGTAAAAGGGAAAAAAAAATGTCACATGTCTTATTGGGCTGCAATTACCACAGAACTCTCCTCCCTTAGCTAATTTTCACTGTATAGATTTATCATAACTTATTTACAAATTACTCTATCAACTAATGCATTTCCAAATGTTACTTATATGGAAATAAGCAAAGACCAACCAGATGAGAACAGGCAAATGCTATGTATTCAGAGTTTTCTATCTCAAGTGAGTCAGCCACCATCACTTGCATTTTGACAGAGACTCAAAGGCAGGCAGAGGAGTGGGAGAGGTTTGCAGTGGAAAAGAGGGAAGGCTTCAGGTGTGCGCTAATTGGAGGCTGTTGCTGAGATACTAGAAGCAGGGTATCCTATGTAATTGGTTACGGGGGGGCACATATTTGACTTTCTCTGGTTGGGCCCAAGTTGCAAGCAGGAACACAAATTAAGGAAGCTGTAAGTTATCAATCAAATCCTGGCCGTTTGGGGCTGAATGTTATAGTAGTTATCATTAGGTTTCCTGGACTGGCTGCTAAAGGTAATGATTTAATTTTTTACAACTCTGGCTTATAGATAGCAGGTTGGCTTCCAGGCTGGTTGTTGCAGATTGTGGGTCAGAGTTCGCTTTTTGTACACGATCTGGCCATTATCTGTGTGTATATTCAGTCTCAATTCTTAGAAATTATGCTTACTTATTATCATTGTGCATGTTTCCTTATCCTTTCCACTCAAAGTTGGGTTGTCTACTCTTGGCCCTATGATTTCATATGAATATTAGAATCAGTTCATCAAGTATGGGAGAGAGAGAGAGAGTTGTTTTGAATTTCTAAAAACAAAACAAAACAAAATTTTTGTTATGAGTATAATTAGGAAATGTAAAAAGACTTTTAAGGTAGATTATGGGATTCATAACAATTTTTATTAAACTCTTATTTCTACTTGTTTATCTTTAAATGCTCTATTCTGATTCTATATAAACATAACTGAAACAGGAGGGAAAGAGGCAGGACACGACCTTTGAAAGAATGACATAGCCTGATGACATACACTGATTAGAACCAAATGGGTCCAAGATGGCAGAGAAGTCGACTTCCACTAGACCTTGAGCCTCAGTATACACTCATTGTAACACAACAGCAAGCTAAATGACACATCCACCAGTACCATGACAGTTCCAAGGCCAAACATAAGGATCAAAAAGTGGGCAGTGGCCCAATTCCTGGAAATCCCCGCCTCTTCCCAAAATAGCTGGAATACTCCTCCCACTCATTAACCTATGAAATTACCCACCCCTATAAAAACTGACAACTCCATACCCTGTTGACTTTTTCACCTTCTGAGATGGCCAACACTGTCTGTGGAGCGTGTTTTTCTTTAAATAAATCCATATCTTACCTATCATTTTGTCTCTCACTGAATTCTTTCTCTGATGAGACTTCAAGAACCTGAGCTTCATTAAGTCCTGAAACCAGGTGTGTGATCTCAGTTGAAAGACCGTGAGTTTTGGCAGGGTTCGAGTACCTGCTGTGTGGGTTCAAGTCCCAGTCAAGGTTTAGGCTGGGTTTGAGTTCTGGCACGTGGGTTCAAATTCCAATCTGAAGTGCACGGTTTCATAATCAGTAGCTTTTAACGTGCTCCCACTGTCTGGAGCATCTGATGCGTCACACAGGCGGGTCCAAGTGTCAGTTTACTCCTGCATATTGTGCTGGACCCTCAGTGGACCCTTAGAAGTAGACCAAGTGTTGGGAAACTACGCGTAATGTGCCAAATCTATCCTGCCCCTTGACTTTCTAGGTCCAACAATGTGATTTCATTTTAAATGGGTAGAAGAAGGAAGATTTCATAACAAGTGAAAATTGCATAAAATTCAAATGTCTAGGTCCATAAATAAAGTTTTATTGGAATAGAGCCAGGCTCATTTGTTCATGGATTGTCAATAGGTGATAATGTAGCGTTGAGTAGTCTCAAGCCAGTGTGGCCCATAAAACCTATAATATTTGCTGTCTGGTCCTTTACAGAAAATTTGCTGATTTCTAGACCAGACTTTCATGTTCTCCATGACTGAGTCATATTCTTGAAAGTTTTTCTTCAATAATTTTCTCCCTTTCATATTTTGTTCTCCTTTTCTAAAATTCATATGTGTAAACATTATGGCTACTGGGCTGATTGTTTTAATTTTCTAATTTTTTTCACCAGTTTTGCCTCTCTCTTATTCAGAAGTTTAAATGGCTCTACAAGCTCTGTGACCAGTTTCCTCATTAATTACAATTATAAAAAATCAAGCAACCATTTGAGGTCATATTTATAATGTGTCATTATGGAAAAGGATACATATTGTATATATTTGTGAAATTCAGCAAAACTGTTGAAATCATCTTTAAGCCAGATGCTGCTTGATGGTAAGTAAATAAAATACTAACATTAAGAAATGGTCATGAAAATAGATTTCTTAAGAGTACCTTGCTTGGGTAATAATTATGAATATAGTATAGCAAAATGAAATACTTAAAAATATTTTTCTCATATTTTTCCATGTATTTTTTTCAATTAATATTCAGAAACTAAGGAAATATGCTTAATTGTATGTTTGTATTGAGGTTCAAATTTTTTTGCTCGTAAGGTAACAAAACTCTGTCAAAATAATATTCCATCATTTTGATGCCCTTATGTTCTTTAATTAAGGAAATAGTAGGTTTTAAAAATGCACTCTCACAGAAGGTAAAAGTAAAACCTTCTGTGTATATCACAGCTAAAGAGCTACCTGCTCTAAAGAATTGATATTAAAAAATTAAATGTTACTTCCCTTTTAACAGCCCAGGAGAGCTCAGTCATACACATATGGGGCTGGCATATATGTCTTTAATGCCATTAATTTAGTGATGTCCATAATAAACATTCTTGGTTAAACATTTTCCAGCTCTAAAAATAATATGACTTTGCATCCATGTGGTCCTTTCACTCACCCAAAGTGTTGACAGAGTGTGGATTCTGACTGCCTTATGTCTACAGGCTTTGTCTCAAGCTAGCATGTGAAAGACACCAGTCTCCATGCCAGCACAGAGGCACAAATGATCCACTACTTCAGAATCATGGGGCCCTTACTTACTGAGGTGGATATGACTCTCCAGTGCTGAGTCAACCAGAAGACACACATTTTGACACACACCACACACACATACACACCCTCCCCTGTGGGGCACAGGCACATACGCCCATGCCCGGCTCCTGCTCCATGCTCAGGGAGGTGGTCCACTTTGCTGATAGTCCTGGTACATGTGCTTGAAAGCAGCAAGAGACCAAGAAAGAAAGGAAAGGAAGATGAGAAAGGATGAAAAACAAATGCATTATTCCCTTAACTCCCATTTCTTTTGTCTTTCAAGCAATTCCAAATCACCTAGGATCTTCTACTCAGTTCCTTACTTCTTCATTCATTTATTCAATTATCCATTTGTAACCTAAATTATTTCATTTATTCAAGAATTACTGACACAAGATCTACTACTTACCAGGAACTTATCTAATAGAATCCAGGCATGCTGTGGGAAACAAGAGAGAAAAGTCCTTGTCATCATAGAGTATATTGTACATAACACAGGAGGAAACAAATACATAAAATAGATAATGTCAGATGTCAATGCATTAAAAGCAACAGAACAGGGTAAGATGAAAAAGCATGATTTGGGATACAAGGACACTATTTTTAAGTATGGTGCTTAAGTTGACCTGTGGCCAGAGTGATGAGGAGCCGACCCTGAGGAGTTCTCTGGGAAGAACATTTCAGGCAGAGAGAATGATGTGTGGGGCCCTGAAGTGGGCAGAGTGAGTAAGGAGGGGTGAGAGGTCACCAGGTCAGAGGAAGAGAGAGAAGGGGACAAATCATGTTGGGCTTTGAAAGAGGTATCATCAGGGTCTCTCTACCCTTTCATATTTAGATATGATTGGTTCATGCTCCCATTTCACAGTTTCTGGAAATGCCATACCCTCTCCCCTCCAAGATGTCAGTGAATTTCCAGGGGTATTACATCACCTAATATACCAAGTCCTTGCTTCCACTTATGTAGAAGTAGGTCAGTCGTAGGTCATCAACACGTCCAGAGCATCCTGCTCTGCTCTGTATTGGCCTGGGCTGGGCATGATGGGACATGGGCCCATTCTTTGATTACCGGGTCTGCTACCACCCCCACACCACTGCACCAAGGCATAAGCTGGACATTCCCGTGTAACCATCAGTTTGAAGAGGTGGAGAGTATCCAAAAGAAAGAATGAGGAGGGGGAGGATGGAGGGGAGGAGAAGGAGAAGGAGAAGGAGAAGGAGGAGAAATAAAAGAAAACATTTATTAGACAGTCTTGTTCTTTAGACAAATCTGCTATCTTCTGCTTCCCAGACTCTCCACATCTCCTTCCCATGTCCTCCCCATTTCTGTTCTATCTGCACACCCATCTCTGCTATCATAACTCAGAACAGTTTACTCACCTCAACTGCTTCTTAGTTTTAAAGTACTTATGCCTTTAGAGATTCACTTTCAATTTCAGACACTTTTTTTTCCTACAGAATTTTCTTAAAGATATTTTCTTAAAGAGTTAATTCCTTAAAATAAATTCCAATGACAGCTGTTTAAATAAGTCCCCCTTCCCATGTATTCATTACGTTTTTAAAGAATCCACTGTGTACTCTTTTCTATGGTAGATTCTGAAGCAGATATTTCATGAAACTCAATTTATTGAGAGAAACAGACTATGATAAATATGCAAATAATTAACCAAGTATAATTGTTAATAGAGGCTTCAAAGGAAAATAAAATGGTGCCATGGGATTTACAATAGGAGAATGAACTTGTTTGGATACATCATGGGAGGCTTTTCTGAAGAAACATTATTTATTCTAAAATTTGAAGGAAGAATAAGAATTAGCCAGGGAAAATATGGAACAGGCAATATCCGGATCAGGGAAAGCCATGGTAGGACACATTATCTGGTAGAAGAAATATTAAGTCACTGAAGCAATATCTTTGAGGAAAGGGTAGAATGTTAATATGAACTGCTGGTAAGAATCATGACACATGAGACTAGAAAGAGAGGTTGGGGGCATGCTATGAAAAGCTTTCAAGATTTGTGAAGATAATTTTTCTCAAGAGCAAAGAGAGATATCAAATAAGGACCTGAACAATTGCACTGGTTCACGTCTCTTTCCAGGAATAGGAGCTGTCTGCAACAGAATGAGTCATTCTGGACACTGCCTGAGTCCAGTCAAGAAATGACTTTATTCAGAAAGAGAAAGACAAAGACCATATGATATCATTTATAAATGGAATCTGAAGTATGACACAAATGAACTTACCTATGAAACAGAAACAGACTCACAGACATAGAGAACAGATTTGTGATTCCCAAGGGGGAGGCGGGTGGGGGAGGGATGGATTGTGAGTTTGGGATTAGCAGATGCAAATTATTTTATATAGAATGGATAAACAACAAGGTCCTACTGTATAGCACAGGGAACTATATTCAATATCCTGTGATAAACCATGATGGAAAAGAATATGAAAAAGAATATATATATATATGAGTCACTTTGCTATCCAGCAGAAATTAACACAACATTGTAAACCAATTAAACTTTAATAAAATAAATTTAAAAAAAAAATAATAATACTTGACTTTATTACACTGTTCACTTGCTAACAGTGAATGGATGGCCTTTTTAGTTGGCCTGTTAGCTGTGAGGGTGATGAGAGGGTCATTTGTGTGTTAATCCCCTTGTTCTTCAGAAATGGTAAAACCATGCCACATGAAGAAATAAGATTGGCCCTGCATAGAGTGGGGAAAAGACAAAATTCCAATAAATATTGAAAATAGAAAAAAAATGAGATCATTTATCACCTCATATCATCCATAAAATTTAATTCCAGGCATATAATCTATCTCAATATGAAAGTCAAAAAAAAAAAAAACCTTCTAGGAGAAGACATAGGAGAATATCTCCATGACATCAAGAATGGGAAGCTAACAAGTTTATTAAAAAGGAGAAAGAAAATTACTAACGACAGAGGAAAAGACCAATACACTTGATTATGTTAAAAATGAGAATCACTGTTCATCAAAAACAGACCTACAGGGATATACGGAAACACTCTGCATTATTGAAAAAAAAAATTTAGGATAGTTCTAGGTTTACAGAAAAGTTGCAAAGATAGTACAGTGTGTTCATGTACTACACTCATGTGTTCCTACTGTTGACCATTTTACATTAATCTGATACATTTGTCCTAACTAATGCAACAATATTGACACATGATTATTAACTAAAGATCATACTCTGCTCAGATTTCCTGAGCCTTTTTCCAGGACCCCACTTGATGCCTCATGACGTTGAGTCATCATGTTTCCTTAGGCTTCTCTATTTGGGGAGAGTTTCTCAGACTTACCTTGTCTTCGATGACCTTGACAGTGTGGAGCAGGACAGATCATGAACTCTGTAGACAGGTTGTCAGCTTGGGTTTGTTTAATGTTTACTCTCAGGTTAGACTGGGGTAATGGTTTGGGAGAGGAAGACAACAGAGATAAAGTACCATTCCTATCACATCACCTGAAAGGTAGATGCTAGATACTATCAACATGACTTATCACTGCAGATGCACAGCTTGGTCACATGGCTGAGGTAATGCTGGTAAATTACAGTAAAATGATTCCCCACCCCCACCCGCATCTTTCTGCAAGATGTCACTCTGCGCAGCCTGCACGTAAGGATGCAGTTATGCTTCACCGCCTTGAGGGGGCAGTATCTACATAAATTATTTATAATTCTACTGTCGTTATTTTTGGAGAATTGTCTCTTATCCCCCATTTACTTATTAATGGACTTATTCATGTATTTATATCAATATGTACTCATGAATATTTACTGTATTCCTTGGGTTATGATCCAATACTACATAATTTTTTCCTCAAATATTTCCAGCATTGGCCATTTGGAGATCTTTCATTTGGGATCTATATCCCTTTGACATATTCCCAGCAGTTTGTTTTTTGAGTACTTCCTTACTTTCTGGTTTCAAAAGTAAAAGTTGGATTATTTCACATAATAAAAAGTGGTGAGGTAGAACAGACTGTTATTGATGTTAAAAGGACCCAGACTCCTTCCACTGCCCTGCTTGGGGTCATTTTCAACCAGAGGCTGGTTTTCTTCCTAGTCATAAGGTGAATGCCAGGGACAACTGGAGCTTTGCAATTAGGAGGGAGTGAGAAAATCCTCCCTTGAGCCAATAGATTAGCCTTCACCCTGGCACTGAAGAGAAATAAGTGGCAATGGATGCTGGATTGGGGACAAAACAGCATGTGCTCCAGTCCACATTCACACTAACTTCAACAGTTAATTCCCACATTGGTGAGCATCTAGTCCAAGACAAAATATATTGAAAAGAAGACCAAATAATGATATGAAATAAGGATTACATGGAATCCCACATCTATGAGTCCAGAGATACCGAGCTTTAAAGAATTAAGAACAATTAGGAGATCTTAGAAAAGAAACAGCAAAATTCAATTTGTGATTGAATTGTGCGATGTCTATATTTGTGTCTATAAAGACACAAATCTGAAAATAAAGGAAGTCAGGATGATGTGTATATGATGTGTATATGAATATGAAAGGAAATGGGGGGAAAATCAGGACAATATTAAACAATCTAGGAGGAGGTATAAATTAATAAGGAAAACCATAAATCATTATTATAAAATTAACTATAGTTGGGGGAAAATCTACAAAATAAAATGCAATGGCCCATAGTGGTCCAGGGTGCACAATAACAGAAAGTAGAGAGAAATTCCTATTTAGCTTCAATTTGACTGCAATTTGAAAACACTCATAAGCATACACCAACGTTTGATTCCCTGGCTAGAGGTATGTGAACTATTTATTCATTCATTCAACACATATTTAATGGCTTCCAACAATATACCAGACAATATACCAGATACTGTGTCTCAAAGACAAACATGAACATTGATAAGAATTTAAAGTTGGCATGAAATAAATGAACATTTTCTCCTTGGACTCTAACCTTGCCTGTGTTAGCATGGTTCATGGAGAAATTGCTCAAAGATCTACTACACATTTTTCACCTTTTCTTGAATTTTTAGCATGTCTTCCAAGATTTATTTTTCCAGATCCTTGACCCTGTTTGTGTTTTCAACCTGCAGTAATTCACATGATAGTGAATAGTGGTGGTGGTTGCACAACTCTGTGAATATCCTAGAAACTACTGAACTGTACAATTTATTTTTTCTTTCAGTTTTATTGCGATGTAATTGACATACATCAGTATATAAGTTTAGAGTGTACAGCATAATGATTTGATTTACATACAACATAAAGTGATTATCATAATAAGTTTAGTGACCATTCATCATCTCATGTAGGTAGAAAAAGAAATAGAAAAAAATTTTTTTGTGATGAGAACTCAGAATTTAGTCTCTTATCAACTTTCATATATAACACACAGCAGTGTTAATTGTATTTATCATATTGTACGTTACATCCCTAATATTTATCCTATTACTGGAAATTTGCATCTTTTGACCACTTTCATCCAATTTCCCCTCCCCCCTATCCCACTTTCACCTCTGGTAACCACAAATCTGATCTCTTTCTCTATACTTGTTTTTTTTTTTTTTTAAATATAATTGACCTACAACACTACCTGTTACACAACATAGTCATTCAGTATTCTTGTGCATTTCAAACTGATCACCATGATAGGTCTAATTATGTCACCATACAAAGGTACCACATAGTTATTGACTATATTCCCCACATTGTACATTTCATACATGTAACTCATTTGTATTGTAAATGGAAATTTACCCCTCTTAATATTTCTCACCTATTTCATTTCTTTCCTCTTCCACCCTCCTCCTCTCTGGCAAACACCCATTTATTCTCTTTATCTATAACAGTGTTTATGTTTTGTTATGCTTGGTCATATGTTGTTGTTTTTTTAGATTCCACATATAAGTGAAATCATATAGTATTTGTCTTTATCTGTCTGACTTATTTCACTTAGCATAATACCCTCTAGGTCCATCCATGTTGTCACAAATATCAAGATTTCATTCTTTTCTTATGTCTAAGTTGTCTAAGTAGTATTCCATTTTGTGTGTCTCTGTGTGTGTATATATATATATATATGCCATATTTTCTTTATCCATTCATCTGTCAATGGACATTTAGGTTGCTTCCATGGCTTGGCTATTGTAAATAATGCTACAATGAACATGCATGTATCTTTTCTAATTAGTGTTTTTGTTTTTTGGACAAATACCAAGGAGTGGAATTGCTGGATTATATAGTAGTTCTATTTTCAAATTTTCGAGGAATCGCCATACTGTTTTCCCGTAGCTGTAATAACTTACATTCCCATCAACAGCGCACGAGTGTTCTCTTTTCTCCACATCCTCACCAACACTTGTTATCTGAATTGTACACTTTAAAAGGGTGAATTTTATGAAGGGTGAATTTTATGATATGCAAATTATATCTCAATAAAACTACTAAGAAAAAAATTCACAAGATAGAAAATTCCACATACCAACTCACTCCCTATAAGCCTGTGCACAGACATGCCTCAACCTACACTGTCAGTATCATCTATTTACATTGAATTTCCCAGAGAGACTTCTGGATGTACTATTGCATTAGAGTACTTTGTGTGCCTATCCCAAGCTTTTGTTCACACTGTTCTCTGCATACATTATTACCTTTCCTTTGGTGTATCTAGAGTCTTCCTAATAAATTAATGAGCTCTTTCTCCAAGGTGGAGAGAGCATTTCCATGTTGCAAGGACAGCCTGAATTTGCAGTCCCAAATTTACCTCCCCATTATGATTTCATGTTTCAACCCCTACAGAGCTGAACCAACAACCCCAGGGAATGATCAGAGGGGAATGCAGTATTGCAATTTCCAGACATGAGATATTGGACTGTAGGGAAGATGTGGGTAGGGATATGTTTTCTTCTAATGTCTTTTCAGGATGAACTCAAATTTTAGCTTTTTTGTGGAGCCTTTATTTTCCACAGGAATGACAGCCTTCTCCAGCTATAAATTATGTTTACCATTCATTTGGTTTACTTTCTGTATTATTAGCCATTTATTTTTCCATCTGTAAGTCTTACCTTTCTAATTGCTGTGTAAATCCCCTCAATTCAGGGGTCTCATAACAGACCTTATGGAAAAGTAGAAGGGTCATGGTTTTAGAAGTGAATTTGAATTCCAAATGTATTGTTTTATGATTCCATGTAAATTATCGAACTTGAGAGTCTTAGCTTAACCTATTTGTTTCTAAGGAAGTTTAATAAATATGATGTTAGATGAAGAATAAATATAAATAAATTTCCTGGCATAGTAGGGGCTCAATAGATGAAGCTATTCATTTTATCAAATGGTTTTGTACTTTACTGACTCATAGCTTCCTACCTGTATTATGTATTTGATAATACTGTTGATCTTGATTCCTTAATTCCTCTTAAAAATCATCCCATAGGACTCTGTTCTGACATTTTTTAAATGAAGCTTTTGCTCATCTACTCAGTCATCTACTCAGGCACCCTCCTCTGCCATCCTCCCAGATTCCTTTATCCCATTCCATTGTAGCTATTTTAACACTTTCTCTCCGTGATGAGACAAGGACTTCCTTCGGAGCAAGACTTTTTGCTTTATTTATCTCTATGTCAAGTATGTAGCTTACAAGGCTATGTTTTTGATGAATGAATAAAGCAATAAATCATTCAATCAAAAGTGATTGCAAAATTGTTGAAGCAAAGGGTATTTCAATTTTAATAAGCTTGGCAGAAGAATAGATGTTAATTATTTCAGCCTGAAAAAAAGGAAGAACTTGAGTTTTTGATGTATGGAAGTTGCTGATGTAGTATGAGGATGATTCTTGGTGACAATATTGGCTCATGCATCTTTCTTAACTTTTTCATTTGGTGAAAGAAATACCTCAAGCCAAATCCCAGTTCTTTCCCTCATTATTTGCAATAGTTATGTCAAACTGGACAAGTCATCTATGCTCTAGAGGTCCAGTTCCCTCATTTTCATAAATGAATATGATTGTTTCCTTCCAAGAACTTGGACTCTTTAAGATAGCACGTTCATAAAGGGCTAGCACACAGTTGGTTTCCACACCTACTCACCCTTTTCCTCCATACATTCCCTTGCCCTTTCTACACACATATTCCAAGGTTACCTGCTGATGTCACAGACAGACATGATTCTTATCATCAATGAAGCATGAAGTTATCACCCTCTACTGCTACCTGACTCCCAGTTCATAAGGCTGGCATTCTCAACTTTTCTGAATCTATTTTTCATGTTTCCCACCTTTATGTTACCATAGGCAATCACTTCCTCTCTGTAAGCCTGACTTTCTAACCCATGAAATGATGATGATTATACCTGCATGGGGCTTTTGTGAGGTTCAGTGTGGTCATGTGTAAACTGGGGTTAATATTTTGATGTAAGACACTTGAGTGAGAAATGTGAGCTCCTCCAGAATCCTCATAAAATATCACTGCAACATTGCAGCCATTTCTTACAAGGTGAGGATTGGGGGAAGGGTTCCTTAACATTCATGATCTATGTGCTGTGCCCAAAAGATCTGCAAGGTGCCATGCTGATGAAATGGGGTCCAATCCTGGGATTTCAGAATGCAGGGCCACATGGCTTCATTTCTAGTATAAAAACGACAAGCATTGCCTGCCACTTAAGGAAAAACCTATTTGTATCTTATAAACATATACAAACTACCTAAAAATGAATGAGTAGCCTTTCCCCATTATGGAAAGAATAAATGCATCCCATTTAGATGAGCTAAAAGAAAATTGACTATTTCTCTTCAAATGAAATGGTGGGGAAAGAGACCTGAAGTATTTGTATTTTAAGAAACCATCTGTAGGAAAAAACTAACTGATGATGAAAGAAAGAAAGAAAGATAGAAAGAAAGGAAGGAAGGAAGGAAGGAAGAAAGAAAGAAAGAAAGAAAGAAAGAAAGAAAGAAAGAAAGAAAGAAAGAAAGAAAGAAAGAGAGGGAGAGAGAAAGAAAGAAAGAAAGAAAGAAAGAAAGAAAGAGAAAGACCGCCCATAAAGACAGAAAAAAAAAAGACAGTCCTGGATACCGACAGCAGTGGGGGAGCGGGGAGAGCTCGTTACGTCCGTTTTTTCTCTCTCTCTCGTCTTCCGTAAGTGGCCGACACAGACCAAGGTTAATTAAACAAAGAAGTTCTGAAAGCAGGAGTATTTTTCTTGCACATTCTCTGAGCTCACCAAGTGCTCTCTCTCTCCCTCAGAAGGAATTAGATTTCTACCCAATGATCCCATAGTGATCTCTGCTGACTTTCCCCAACACTGCTGCTGCGTGTGACACCATGCATGATTTCAATCAACACTTTGATTATAAAAGTAACCTTTTGGTTCCTAAGTTCTCACTGCGATTATTTATTCCCATATCATGATTACTCTTGGGAGCAAAAACACTGAAAAGATGTGGACAAAGAAATAAAGTTAGTTTTCCAAACTGCCCAATGAGTACTATTTCCAGGTATCTGCAAGTCCGTCATAGGGGAGAGGGTCAAACTTTGGTACCCAGGTTTTTAAGCATTGTATCATGTAACATTTTTTAAAATATTTATTTATTTGGCTGTGTCGGGTCTTAGTTGCAGCACAAGGGATCTTTCATTGTGGCATGTGGACTCTCTAGTTGTGGTGCGTGGGCTCAGTAGTTGTGAGGCACAGGCTTAGCTGCTCCAAGGCATGTGGGATCTTAGTTCCCCGAGCAGGGATTGAACCTACGTCCCCTGCATTGGAAGGCAGATTTTTAAACAATGGACCACCAGAGAAGTCCCTGTATCATGTAACTTCTAATAACCTGAGTTGTCTAGAAAGGAAACAGGCAGTTTTGCAAAATAGTAATCTCCCTCTCATTAAATGTGTTCTGACAGAACCTAAACGATGCATGTTATATGGTAATTGAGAAATCAGGTTAGATTTTTCCAACATGAGTATTCCTATGAACTGAATATACACACATAAGCATATATATTTTAAAATATATTTTATAAATGTTATAAAATATTATATTTACATTATATAAATGTATATTTTAAAATATATTTTATAAATAAATATATATATTTACTATATATATATATATATATATATATATATATATATATAGCATTTTTTTCTTTCTTTTTTTTAAGCTAAACCTTCTAAGTGTGAAGAAAAAGGAAATACATAGGGGACATAGCAATGGTTGTCACCGCAGAGGAAGGTTGGAGGAAGAAGCAGATGTTATTAAAACTGGCCTCTTTCCCTCTCAAACTCTTCCCAAGGGAGGAGATTCTCTTTCCATTCTATGTGCACACTTTTTTTCATGTCAGTTTAGTGGTTTTCATTACCACAAATACAATGATCTGCCTAATTTTCCATTTTGAGTGTTCTGAACATAGAAATATGTTCTTTGAAATGCAATTTTACTATGGCTTCAAAGTAAAATATCTATTTTAGGATCTCTAGCATTTATCCTTCATTTCTTCTGGCAATAACCCTCCAAATGTCTTCTATGGAAACTTCAGTAACAATGATTGGTTCAGGGGTGGGCATATGTCCCAAGCTGATTCCAATCAGGGTAAATCCCAGGACATGTACAAGATTTACTGAGAAGAGGCATTCGCCCATTTTTTTTTTAACATCTTTATTGGAGTATAATTGCTTTACAGTGGAGTGTCAGTTTCTGCTGTATAACAAAGTGAATCAGTTATACATATACACATATTTCCATATCTCCTCCCTCTTGTGTCTCCCACCCACCCTCCCTATCCCACCCCTCTAGGTGGTCACAAAGCATTGAGGTGATCTCCCTGTGCTATGTGGCTTCTTCCTACCAGATATCTACTTTACATTTGGTAGTGTATATATGTCCATGTCACTCTTTCACTTCATCCCAGCTTACCCTTCCCCCTCCCCAAGTCCTAAGTCTATCCCCTACACCTGCATCCCTATTCCTGTCCTGCCCCTAGGTCTTCAAACCATTTTTTTTTAATATTCCATATATATGTGTTAGCATACGATATTTGTTTTTCTCTTTCTGACTTACTTCACTCTGTATGACAGACTCTAGGTCCATCCATCTCACTACAAATAACTCAATTTTGTTTCTTTTTATGGCTGAGTAATATTCCATTGTATATTTGTGCTACATCTTTTTTATCCATTCATCTGTCGATGGACACTTAGGTTGCTTCCATGTTCTGGCCATTGTAAATAGAGCTGCAATGAATATTGTGGTACATGACTTTTTTTGAATCATGGTTTTTTCAGGGTATGCCCAGTAGTGGGATTGCTGAGTCACATGGTACTTCTATTTTTAGTTTTTTAAGCACCCTCCATAATGTTCTCCATAGTGGCTGTATTGATTTACATTCCCACGAACAGTGCAAGAGGGTTCCCTTTTCTCCACACCCTCTCCAGCATTTATTGTTTGTAGATTTTGTGATGATGGCCATTCTGACTGGTGTGAGGTGATACCTCACTGTAGTTTTGATTTGCATTTTTCTAATGATTAGTGATGTTGAGCATTCTTTCATGTGTTTGTTGACAATCTGTATATCTTCTTTGGAGAAATGACTATTTAGGTCTCCTGCCCGTTTTTGGATTGGGTTGTTCGTTTTTTTGATATTGAGCTGAATGAACTGTTTGTAAATTTTGGAGATTAATCCTTTGTCAGTTGCTTCACTTGCAAATATTTTCTCCCATTCTGAGGGTAGAAGAGACCCACTTCAGACCTAGGGACACATACAGAATGAAAGTGAAAGGATGGAAAAAGATATTCCATGCAAATGGAAATCAAAAGAAACTGGAGAAGCAATTCTCATATCAGAAAAAATAGACTTTAAAATAAAGACTATTACAAGAGACAAAGAAGGACACCATATAATGATCAAGGGATCAATCCAAGAAGAAGATATAACAATTGTAAATATTTACGCACCCAACACAGGAGCATCTCAATACATAAAGCAAACGCTAACAGCCATAAAAGGGGAAATCGACAGTAACACAATCATAGTATGGGACTTTAATACCCCACTTTCACCAATGGACAGATCATCCAAAATAAAAATAAAAAAGGAAACACAAGCTTTAAATGATACATTAAACAAGATGGACTTAATTGATATTTATAGGGCATTCCACCCAAAAGCAACAGAATACACATTTTTCTCAAGTGCTCATGGAACATTCTCCAGGATAGATCATACCTTGGGTCACACATCAAGTCTTGGTAAATTTAAGAAAATTGAAATCATATCAAGTATCTTTTCTGACCACAATGCTATGAGACTAGATATCGATTAGAGGAAAAAATCTGTAAAACATACAAGCACATGGAAGCTAAATAGTACACTACTAAATAACCAGGAGATCACTGAAGAAATCAATGAGGAAATCAACAAATACCGAGAAACAAATGACAATGAAAACATGACAACACAAAACCTATGGGATGCAGCAAAAGCAGTGCTAAGAGGGAAGTTTATAGTAATACAATCCTACCTCAAGAAATAAGAAACATTTCAAATAAACAACCTAGCCTTACACCTAAAGCAATTAGAGAAAGAAGAATAAAAAAACTCCAAAGTTAGCAGAAGGAAATAAATCATAAAGATCAGATCAGAAATAAATGAAAAATAAATCAAGGAAACAATAGCAAAGATCAATAAAATTAAAAGCTGGTTCTTTGAGAAGGTAAACAAAATTGATAAACCACTAGCCAGACTCATCAAGAAAAACAGGGAGAAGACTCAAATCAATAGAATTAGAAATGAAAAAGGAGAAGTAACCACTGACACTGCAGAAATACAAACGATCATGAGAGATTACTACAAGCAACTATATGCCAATAAAATGGACAACCTGGAAGAAATGGACAAATTCTTAGAAAAGCACAACCTTCTGAGACTGAACCAGGAAGAAATAGAAAGTATAAACAGACCAATCAGAAGCACTGAAATTGAGACTGTGATTAAAAATCTTCCAACAAACAAAAGCCCAGGACAAGATGGCTTCACAGGCGAATTCTGTCAAACATTTAGAGAAGAGCTAACACCTATCCTTCTCAAACTCTTCCAAAATATAGCAGAGGGAGCAGTATTCCCAAACTCATCCTATGAGGCCATCATCACCCTGATACCAAAACCAAAGATGTCACAAAGAAAGAAAACTACAGACCAATATCACTGATGAACATAGATGCAAAAATCCTCAACAAAATACTAGCAAACAGAATCCAACAGCACATTAAAAGGATCATACACCATGATCAAGTGAGGTTTATCCCAGGAATGCAAGGATTCTTCAATTTATGCAAATCAATCGATGTGATACACCATATTAACAAATTGAAGGAGAAAAACCATGTGATCATCTTAACAGATGCAGAAAAAGCTTTTGACAAAATTCAACACCCATTTATGATAAAAAACCTCCAGAAAGTAGGCATAGAGGGAACTAACCTCAACATACTAAAAGCCATATATGACAAACCCACAGCCAACTTTGTTCTCAATGGTGAAAAACTGAAAGCGTTTCCTCTAAGATCAGGGACAAGACAAGGTTGTCCACTCTCACCAGTATTATTCAACAGAGTTTTGGAAGTTTTAGCAACAGCAATCATAGAAGAAAAATAAATGAAAGGAATCCAAATTGGAAAAGAAGAAGTAAAGCTGTCACTGTTTGCAGATGACATGATACTATACATAGAGAATCCTAAAGATGTTACCAGAAAACTACTAGAGCTAATCAATGAATTTGGTAAAGTAGCAGGATACAAAATTAATGCTCAGAAATTTCTTGCATTCCTATACACTAATGATGAAAAATATGAAAGAGAAATTGAGGAAACACTCCCATTTACCATTGCAACAAAAAGAATAAAATACCTAGGAATAAGCCTACCTAAGGAGGCAAAAGACGTGTACTGAAAAAACTATAAAACACTGATGAAAAAAATCAAAGATAACACAAACAGATGGAGAGATATACCATGGTCTTGGATTAGAAGAATCAATTGTGAAAATGACTATATTACCCAAAGTAATCTACAGATTCAATGCAATCCCTATCAAACTACCAATGGCATTTTTCACAGAACTAGAACAAAAATTTTCACAATTTGTATGGAAACACAAAAGACCCTGAATAGCCAAAGCATTCTTGAGAAAGAAAAACGGAGCTGGAGGAATCAGGCTCCTGGACTTCAGACTATAGTACAAAGCTTCAGTAATCAAGGCAGTATGGTACTTGCACAAAAACAGAAATATAGATCAATGGGACAGGATAGAAAACACAGTGATAAACCCATGCACATATGGTCACCTTATTTTTGATAAAGGAGGCAAGAATATACAATGGAGAAAAAACATTCTCTCTTTTTTCATCTGCCCCTCCTACAGGATATAAAGCAGGAAGGAAGATGGGAACCTGCAGTTGGCTAAAGCCAAGACATGGAGCCTAAGGCTGAAGGCAAGACAGCAGAAGACAGAGCAAAAAGATGCAGAAACTTACACAGTGTTATTTATCAACTGCATCTCAATAAAGCTGGAAACAATTTTTAAAATATTTTAAAACAAACAAAAGTTGCAGAGAAATGAAACTTCGTTTGCATTATTTAGTCCTTAGACCAAGATGAGCTTAAAGTCAAACCTAAAAACGAGACTTTTGATTATAAGAATCAAGTCAGTTTTGTTTCCTTAAGTTAAATTAAGTTTCCCATGTAGGTCATCTAAAATATCTAATCAATATAGACCCAAAGTAGATATTCCTGAAATGGCTCTCTCCCTTCTTCAAGGCTCATGAATTTGAAGAGCTATCTGTAGAAAAATTCAAAGGAAAAAATTAGAAATAGTCAAAACAATGTAGGAAGTAACACAATCTGGATCTAAGCTCTACTGCTATAGAAAAATCATGCAGACAACTTTCTCTTCGTGGGCTAGAGGAAGGGCCATGTGTACTTCTGCTCCCCTCCCCCTTTCTTTACCACCATCTATAGGAACAGGGATGTTTTACCCCTTCGCTCTATGTCAAGAAGTATAGGGAGGACCTTTCGTTTCTTCCTTATCTTTTTCCTACCTTTTCCAGTCCACAAGAAGAAGCCTGCCCTACTGATCTAAAACCTCCTAACATCCCTCTGTGCCATATTTGTGATGTGCGTTGCCCCTTGAATTTACAGTCAGGGACCCAAGCTGCTATTTGTGTTCCTGCAGCTTGTCTTCATGTGGTAAGTGGTTCCCACAAGCCCTGATTACAGGGGAGTAATGGGCACAGACTTGGCTTCTCTGAGCTGGAAGCCATCCTCCTCTCCTGTGATCCACTTGTGATCAGCTCAGCATTCCTCTTGGCTCCTGTCATACCTCTTATTTTTTTGGTATGTGTTTGTCCTGAAGTTTAGATTGGGGGACGGGGAGTTGAGGTGGGGAGGGGACAGCAAATAATCGTCTTCCCTTAGTTTTCTCTTTGTCTTCAGAACAACTTCAGAGCCTTCCAAGAAGCCACTTCTCTACTATGAATAAATCTGGAATTTTTGTTTGTTTTCTCCCTCTGTTATTTTTTCTACTTCCCATACTTTTTCTGATTGAGAACCTAAGGGATAGAATTCAGTTAGGAAAAAGCTGCCTTAAACCCCAATCGTGTATTTCTAAAATTCTATAAGGTATTATTTAGCTTGACCCACATAGCTCCCTGCATAGTTGTTAAAGTAGAAGGCAGTATCCCATTTTAAAGATGATGAAGTTGAGATCCATAGAGGCTAAGAGAGTTACATAGTCAGTGTCAAAGTCAAGATTTAAATATGTCTTCTAAATCCAGGTTTAGCAAGTTCCTTGCAATGTAGCAAGTAAATTGAAATTGTTCCAACTAGCATCACTCCAAGTTTCCACTCAAGTTAAGCCCAGGTTTCATTCATCACAACGTTGTGAGATTAAGGTTCCCAGAGGCACAGAGGAAGTAAACTCATCAGATGAGATAAGGCACATGACCTTGGACTTTGTAGAAACCTAGAAAAACAGGGCTAAAGAATTTGCTTGAGTCTGAAGCAATTACACATAGAAATCAGAGGGCAAGGGGCTCTCTGGAAGCCATTTGGGTCAAGTTTCAAAATTACCTTACATCAAGGCCTGAGACTCCGTAGTGCTCAGTAAATGTGATTACTTTTATTTACTTCCCAATCCAACGCTAAAAGATTTTCAAATTCGGAGTTTATCTTAGCCAATTCTCAGTAATCAGTTGTTTTCCTGCTATCCCTTTATCCAATCCTCTTTCAAAGAAGGGTGTAGGGGCTTCCCTGGTGGCACAGTGGTTGAGAATCTGCCTGCCGATGCAGGGGACACGGGTTCGAGCCCTGGTCTGGGAAGATCCCACGTGCCGTGGAGCAACTGGGCCCGTGAGCCACAATTACTGAGCCTGCACGTCTGGAGCCTGTGCTCTGCAACAAGAGAGGCCACGATAGTGAGAGGCCCACGCACCGCAACGAAGAGTGGCCCCCGCTTGCCACAACTAGAGAAAGCCCTCGCACAGAAACGAAGACCCAACACAGCCAAAAATAAATAAATTAATTAATTAAAAAAAAAAAAAAGGAAGGGTGTAAAAGACTGATCACATCATCAAATATTATCTCTCCCTAGGGGATACAACTTGTAACAGGCATAAACATCCTATAGGGAAATAGTTCCACTATAAAGGTGCAATTCAAGTCAGCAGGCTATATACAGAAACAATGGTAAGAGACAAAAATACTTATTGGTAGGGATAAATCTATGGAAATACAGAGTATTCTAGCTGAGCTATTAGCTAACAACGGGGTGCTTTAAATATGCCATCACCACTTTAGGCAATGGTAGGAAATAAAAAAGGTAAACATTGTCCTCTCTTGAAATTGAGGATGAATATGAACATTCCACGTACTTCAGTTCTACAAATATTTACTAAAACTTTATTATGCACCAAGTCCTATGTTAGGAAAAAAAGATATAAAAATTAATATGATGCTCTTACCCTCTCTCTATCAGGATTATCAGGAGGGTAGGGAAGCTTTCTCTGGATTCATTCCTATCCTCCCTGTGAGATCTTGGTGAGGTTCCTGGAGGGAAAACCTGTAAAAGTGGAGCTCCCTCTATGACTGTGGCCCCAGGAATTTCCCTCTCTCCATGTAGCCCACACTTGGCTTCTAGCAATTCACAAAAATTCCTAGGTTAATATTCCTTAGGCTTATGGTGTCCTGCAGTTTCTGCTCCAGAAAAGAGAAAGAGAAAGGGCTAGCAGACGTGCAACACGTCCTGGACAGCCACCCGACCCCACATCCAGTCCAGGCACCTTCCCGGTCTCTTATATCAGCACCCCCCCGCTCCCCATGTCTCCCGTCTCTTCAGCATCCATAAAAACCAATGCCACTTCATCAATATGGGTTCCAGTTGACATCAGGACTCCATGACAATCAGATGCTAGCTTGACTATAGAGCCCTAGACCAGTCACTACTCATGACCAAAAACACTAGATCATCTTTAAAACTGTAACTATAATAACTTATAATTATTATAAAATATTTGCTATATTCCCCATGTTCTACAGTATATCCTTGTAGCTTATTTTATACCTAATAGTTTGTATCTCTTAGTCCCTTACCCCTATATTGCCCCTCCCCCTTTCTCTCTCCCTAATGGTAACCACTGGTTTGTTCTCTATATCTGTGAGTCTCTTCTTTTTTGCTTTATTCACTAGTTTGTTGTATTTTTTAGATTCCACATATAAGTGACATCATACAATATTTATCTTACTCTGTCTGACTTACTTCAATTAGCATAATGCCTTCCAAGTCCATCCATGTTGTTGCAAATGGCAAAATTTTATTCTTTTTTATGGCTGAGTAGTATTCCATTATACGTATATACCACATCTTCTTTATCCATTCATCTATTGACAGAGGAGCAAGAATATAAAATGGGGAAAGGACAGCTTCTTCCACTGTGTATTCTTGCCTCCTTTGTCATAGATTAATTGACTATAAGTGCATGGGTTTATTTTTAGGCTTTCTATTCTGTTCCATTGATCTATGTGTCTGTTTTTGTGTCAGTTCCATGCTACTTTGATTACTGCAGCTTTGTAATATAGTCTGAAGTCAGGGAGCATAATTCCTCCAGCTCTGTTCTTCTTCCTCAAGATTGTTTTGGCTATTTGGAGTCTTTTGTGTTTCCATGAAAATTTATAATTATTTTTCCAGTTCTGTGAAAAATGTCATTGGTATTTTGGTAGGGATGGCATTAAATCTGTAGATTGTCTTGGGTAGTATGGTCATTTTGATTTTGAAATAATTTTAGATCCACAAGAAGGTGCGAATATGGGAGAGAGAGTTCCCATTTGTACATTTATATTATTTTATCACACGCAGAGATTGGTAACCAGTACCCCAGTCAAGATACAAGGTACAGAAGTGTTCCATCACCATAAAGATCTTCCTTATTCTAGCTTTTTATCATCTCACCCACCTCTGTCCCCTCTACTATCCTTAAAAGCTGGCAATCATTAGTTCAATCTCCATTTCTAAAATTTAGTCATTTCCAGAATGTTGTATAGGTGAGATCATATAGCATGCAACATTTTGAGGTTGGCTTTTCTCACTCAGCCAGATGCCCTTGAGATCCATCCAAATATAACAACAGCTTCTTCTTTCTAATTGCTGAGTGGTGTTCCATTGTAAGAGGTACCACAAGTTTTTTAGCCATTCACATATTTTGGTTGTTTCCAAATTTTGGTTATTATATATAAAACAGTTATGAGCATTCAAAACTAATCAATAAGAGAAAAGGCTTCTCCTTAAGAATGACACAGTTTAGCTAGAGCTCCAGCAATTACAAACGTTAAAATTGTTAAGGCATTCCTTCTTCTCATATTAAGTAGATATGAAGTGAGTTATGGTGGAGTGATGGGTAGTTTTATGTGACCCCAGGTATTCAATCAAACATGAATTTAGGTGTGACTGTGTAGGTACTTTGCACGTGTGATTGAAGTTCATCATCAGTTGACTTTAAGTAAGGGATATTATCATAAGTAATCTAGTAGGGTTTGATTTAACCAGCTGAGAGTCTCTAAGAGCAGAGCTGAGGCTTCCCAAAGAAGAAATTCCACCTGTGGCCAGCAGCTGCTGCTCATGCCAGACAGCAGTTCCAGTCTGCTCTTCTTGAAGTCCCACCCTATGGATTTTGGACTTCCATAGCCATACCCCACAATTGTGTAAGCGAGACCCTTACAATGGATCTCTTAATATATATCTCCTGCTAATCTCTTTTTTTTGGTTGAACCCTGACTAATACAGGCAGGGTAGACTTCAGTGATCATTTAGTACAGCAAATTTTCCAAACATTCAATAACCTTAGAGCTTTAAAGTTAATTTAAAGTCATATCTGGAAGCCCATTTTGAAATCCAGACACATATGAATTTTTTTTATTGAAGTATAGTTGATTTACAATGTTGTGTTAATTTCTGCTGTATAGCAAAGTGATTCAATTATATATATATATATATGTGTGTGTGTGTGTGTGTGTATATATATATGTATATATATATATATATATATACACATTCTTTTTTATATTCTTTTCCATTATGGTTTATCATAGGATTTTGAACATTGTTCCCTGTGCTATACAGTAGAACCTTGTTGTTTATCCATTCTATGTATACTAGGTTGCATCTGCCAACCCCAAACTCCCACTCCATCTCTCCCCCACCCCCTCTCCCTTGGCAACCACAACTCTGCTTTCTATGTCTATGAGTCTGTTTCTGTTTCCCAGATAAGTTCATTTGTGTCATATTTTAGATTCCACATATCAGTGACATCATATGGTATTTGTCTTTCTCTTTCTGACTTACTTCACTGAGTATGATAATCTCTAGTTCCATCTATGTTACTGCAAATGGAATTATTTTGTTCTTTTTTTATGGTTGAGTTGTATTCCATTGTATATATGTACCACATCTTCTTTATCCATTCATCCAGACACATATGATTTTAAGAGTAGTTTTTAAGTTGTTCTTGCTCAAATCACCTCTCCACTTCCAGATTAACCACAGGCTTCAAGGAAACTCCACTTGGTCCCCTTAGAAAACGTCTGAGTGAATGACATTTAAACCAGGACAGATTAAAAGAATTACTCCTTTCATCCATCAAAATGGAAAAAAATGCCAAAAAAACAAACAAAAAAAAACTTGTTTTCTTTTTTTAAGCCCAGAATTGACAGTGGGGTAGAAAAACAGACATTCTATACACTTTAATTTGACACTGAATTGGTGATTTCTATTAAATTTTTTAAAAAGATCTAAAACTTTTACTTCTCTCCTCAGATATACTGAGGCATGAATATAGAAATGTATGGGTAAATGTGTTGGATATAAAATTGCTTACAATGACAGAAAATTGGAAATGAAACAAAAACATGTCAGCAGGAGGACTGTACAACTATTTTACAGCATTCTTTTAGGCTGTTAAATCGAGTGAATTAGACTGACAAATGATGGTTAAATTAATATTGACCCTTATGTTTTCTTGCCCACATCCTGGCTTCTTTTTAAGAACCACCTTATTTAGCGAGGGTCTTGCAGTTGTCAGGGCTGGCTTATTTACACTGTTTTCTCCTCAAGCAAAAGTCAAAGAAGGAATAGAGAGTGATGCTTGAAGGATGCAAAAATGTCTCCTCATTTCCCCTCAAATCATCTCTCTTTTGTCTGTGGTACGTAGAAAAGGACAGAAAGAGAGTTTAGGGTGAGAGAGGGAGTGGTTGCCTTTCTCACTGTGTTACTACATTGTTGCTGCTGTTCTTGTCTGTATGTGCACTCTACGCAGTAGTCCCTCCTTATCTGTGGTTTCACCTTCCTCAGTTCCAGTTAACCTCCATCAACTGCAGTGTGAAAATATTAAATGGAAAATTCCAGAAATAAACAATTCATAAGTGTTAAGAAATAAGCAATGTATAGGTTTTAAATTGTGCACCTTTCTGAATAGCATGATGAAATCTTGTCATCCTGCCCCAGGTGTGAATCATAATCATCCTTTTGCCCAGTGTATTCTGCCTGTTAGTCACTTAGTAACCATCTACATTATCAGATTGACTGTCACTTATAGCAGTGCTTGTGTTCAAGTAACCCTTGTTTACCTAATAATGGCCACAAAGCACAAGAGTACTGATGCTGGCAATTCGGATTTACAGCCAAAAAGAAGCTGTAAATTGCTTCCTTGAAGTAAAAAGATGGAAGTTCTAGACTTAATAACAAAAGAATAAAAGATCTTATGCTGAGCTAATATGTACAGTAAGAACAATTCTTCTATTCATAAAATTGTGAAGAAGGAAAAAGAAATTTTTTGCTAGTTTTGCTGTTGCACTAATACTGAGAAGGACCCTGTGGGGCACCTGGGCACAAAAGCCTTTCTGTGTTCGACATGTCTTGATTACGGAAAATAGGCTTCATTCATCCTCCATAACCTTCCCTGAGTTCCAAGGGGCAGGTTCAAACAGTTGTTAATTAGGGAAGAGAGAGGAACAGTCAAAAGAAACAATAGTGCAGCCTTGGGGCAGGGTCCTGGTTCCCCATCAAGGGATATACATAACAATATCTTTGAGCTGTTTTGCAGATCCTGAAACCCCCACCAGGTGGAAGAAGTTAACTGTGTGCTGCCCACAAGCACGTAGATCCCAGACCGGTTGGATCCAAAAGGTTGAGGTTGCTGACTCCCATTTACCTCACCACCAACCAATCAGAAGAAAGTCCACAAGCTGATCACACCCTCCTCAACTCCTCACTGCCCTCCCCAGGTTGGGACACATAGTTTTGACGGCATTAGTCCACTCTGGCCACCTTTGCTTGGCAAAGCAAAGCAATTCTTTTCTCCTTCACCCAAAACTCTGTCTTCAAGATTTAATTTGATGTCAGGGTACAGAGTCTGGATTCAACTTCAACACCTCAGCCTACAAACATACAGTCATAGTGCTTGATAAATGCTTAGTGAAGATGGGCAGAAGAATTGAATAGACATTTTTCCAAAGAGGAAATGCAGATGACCAATAGGCACATAAAAAGATGCTCAACATCACTAATCATCAGAGAAATGCAAATCAAAACAATAATGGGATATCACCTCACACCTGTCAGAATCGCTATAATCAAAAAGAACACAAATAACAAATGTGAGGCTGTAGAGAAACGGGAACCCTCCTACACTGTTGGTGGGAATGTAAATTGGTGAATCCACTATGGAAAACAAAATGGAGGTTTCTCAAAAAACTAAAACTAGAACTACCATATGACTGACCCAGCAATTCCACACCTGGGTATATTTTTGAAAAAAATAAAAACAGTAATTTGAAAAGATACATTCACCCCAATGTTCATAGCAGCATTATTTACAATTGCCAAGGTATGAAGCAACCTAGGTGTCCGTCTACAGATGAATGGATAAAGAAGATGTGGTATATGTATACAATGAACTCAACCATATAAAAGAATGAAACAATGCCATTTGCAGCACAGGGTGGACTTGGAAGGCCTTATGCTAAGTAAAATAAATCAGACAGAGAAAGACAAATACTGTATGATATCACTTATATGTGGAATCTAAAAAGTACAACAAACTAGTGAATGGAACAACAAAGAAGTAGACTCACAGATATAGAGAATAAGTTAGTGGTTACCAGTGGGGGGAGCAGGAGGGAGGGGCAGTATACGAGTATTGGAAAAAAGGTTTATTATGGGATTATATAAGATCATGTGTATGAAACATTTGAAAATTATAAAGCACTATAGAATTTTTAAAATCTTTCATTAAATAAAAAAATGGAAAAGGCATTAAATTTGTACAAGATATTTTAAGAGAGACTACATTCACATAACTTTTATTACAGTATATTTTTATAATTGTATTTTATTATCAGTTATTTTGTTAATCTCTTACCATATCTAATTTATAAATTAAACTGTATCATAGATATGTATGTATAGGAAAAACATAGTATATATCCGGTTAGGTACCATCCATGGTTTTGGGCATCTACTGGGGGTCTTGGAACTTATCCCCCAAGAAGGAAAGACCCTGTAGGCCTAATAGTACATATTCCCATTCAAGTGACAGGAATTGTGTTGTTCTGCTGTGCTTTATAATTTAAGGGGAAATTTTTGGATATTGACATTGTCTCAAAATAAATATAATTGTGACATATCTCACAAGTTATATAACTAACACAACTTCTATCATATTGTGAGTTCTGTTCTATTTCTGATACATGAAACACCCCTGACAACAGACCCGAGACATAAAATTGAGACAGTGGGGCATGAAAATTCTTTCAGCCTGCGTTTTCCCTCCTGTTCTCAATACTTTCAGTATTGTAATGAAACTGCATGCTGTAAGGCATAGATAACTAAGACATAGAGCCAAAAGGAATCTAATTCTAAATTCTATTGGGCTCTGCCAAGAATTTTTCAGTGTCTGCTGTACCCTTTTGTTTTAAGGAAAAGGTGCTGAGAAACATCTTTCATTGTTAGTGGATGTTTCTTCTTAGCTAGTCACTGTGACTGCATCCTTTAGAAAGAGACTGAGGTAAGAATTAAAGTGCTAGCTCTTTATTTGTAAGGTGGAAGCCCAGGGTTGTAATGGTGAGGAAAGAGGGAGACAGGGCCAGGTAAACTACAAAGCACTCAATGTAGTGTGTTACTGTTTGTACCTCTTGCTTTACAGAAAGACAGAAGGGACTTCAAGGGAGGAACCGGGAATCACAAATGGCCGTTCAGTTTCCTGACACTGGAAGATGCCTTTAGCAGCACCGTCTCCTCCCAGGATGGGAAATAGTGTGAGAAATGGAAGTATGATCTCAGGAAACCTCAGCAAAGTGCCTGGAGCCAAGGGTTGCGTAGAACTGAATTGAATTGCCTCATATATAATGGAACTGGGGGATCTGCTCTGATATGCATTTTAATCACACTTTGCCAGGATAAAGTGAGTAGGGGGCCAGCAGTGTAATTAGCTTCATATGTCCCAGCCCCACCCAGATCTTGATCTCTGAGCAGAATGCAAATATCACTATCCTCATGTGATCCCAACAGCCAGCTTAACTCAGTCAAAGGGCAGAGTGAGATTTGTCTGATTCTGGGGTAATATTTCTGTGTCTTCTACTGTTTGGTGGTTGACTGCAGGTGACCTTGGGTTGAAGTTCCTAAAACTCTTCCATCAGTAAAATATGAAATATGATGCTTTTGACCTACCTCCGTGTGATAGATGGCTCTGGACCATATGAGATCTAATGAGTTAACATTTAGAAAATGCTAGGAGCTATTTTAGAAAATGGCATTCTCTAAACACAAAGGATCATTATTCATTACCCAGAATGCCTGCAAATAAAAATAAGGGTGTTTTGGAATAAGAAGACTGATGCAAGGAGCTGTTTCTTCACTGTGTGAAAGACGGATTGGAGATTAATTCAATGAAAAAACTGTTTTAAAACCTGGCAGTTTCAAGCTAATGAAAAAGGGGCCTGCAGACTATATTTTGGTCTGGAGGTCACAGCAGAACTGGAAATGTCAAACTGGTATGATTCATTTCTAGTATTCCCTCTCAGTTTTATTGAATACCTTCAGGCTATGCAGCCTAGGATTTCTGGAAGGAAAATTATGCTATATGTAAGTGTAATGATATGAGGAATACAGTTTTCAGCATCTGTATCACTCATAATAGATACAATATAGAGGCTGCCCTCACCAGAAATCAGACATTTGATTATACATCTTTGGAGCATCTCAACTTTTCTTCCTCATCAAACAGGTTTAACTCTTCCTCCACTCTACCCTGCCAACCAGATAGTGTAATATATAACATTCTCTGAGTGTAGCCTGTGGATGATAGAACTGTAGACCTATTACTTTAAAATAGTCTTTCTCTCATTATATAAATATACATATATAGTTATAGATAAATATATCTACCTAGGAGCTTCTCACTTTTGCATCTTCTTATTTTACAAAAAAATTTAGCACATTACATTTTATTTGTTTGTTATAATAATCACATCATTGAACATAATTTCAAGTTTTTTAAATTCATTCTCTGTACAAGTATATCTCATTTTACTACCAAACCAAACTTGGGACCACTTGCCCACCTGCAGTAAAGCCAATCTATAGACACCAAGTTGTGGTGAAGGAAATCTCAGTGTTTATTGCAGGACACCAAGCAAGGAGTCCAGGTAGCTTGTGCTCAAAACACCGGAACTCCTGGATGGATTTCAGGAAAGTATTTTTAAAGGCCAGGGAAAGAAGGGGAATAGCAAGGTATGTGATCACCTCTTGCACAATTCTCTGATTGGCTGATAGTGAGGTAACAGGGCAGTATCACAGGGGTTAACATTATCAATCCTCAGGATCCAGTAAGCCTGGAGTCTATGTGCTCATGGTCATCAAGTAGTTAACATCTTCTATTTAGTGGGGGTTTTAGCATCTATAAAACAACTCAGGTAATGTGCATCAGATAGTATTATATGGGTATTTCAAAGAGGAGCTAAAGCAGAGGATATGGGAGAGGGGCCGGTCCTGGGAAGGCCCCATAGGGTCCCACTTGGTTACAATTTTATTTTGCTTCATTTTATTGTGCTTCCCAGATATTGTGTTTTTTACAAACTGAAGGTTTGTGGCAACCCTGTGTCAAGCAAGTCTATCAGTGCTATTTTTCCAACACCATTTGCTCACTTTGTGTCTCTGTCACATTTTGGTAATTCTTGCAATATTTCAAATTTTTCATTATTATTATCTTTGTTATGGTGATCCGTAATCTGTGATTTTTTTATGTTACTATTGTAATTTTTTGTATTTTTTAGTTAAGGTATGCACACTTTTTTTGTTTTTTGTTTTCTGTTTGTTTTTGGTTTTTTTCTAGACATAATGTTATTGCACACTTAGTAGACTACAGTATAGTGTAAATATAAGTTTTACATGCACTGGGAAACCAAACAATTCATGTGACTTGCTTTATTGCAGCGGTCTGGAACTGAAGCCACAATATCTCTCAGGTTTGCCTTTACAAATACTATGTATATACTGAGGGTAGTGGGAAATGCCCCTCCAAAAAGCCTCTGGAATAAGGATTATTTTGAGAAACAACAAGCACAAGAGAAGCTCTGAAAACAGACTAGAAATTACCCTTTTGTAAGAAAACTTTACACTTATAATAGAAATCTCCATTTGTAAGGCTGCTTACTTCTCTGTACCAAGAAGACAAAGATGACTAAATCAAAAGAAACTCTTAGCAACGGAGAAGGCACTAACTTAAATCTGCGTATCAAACCTTACTCTTGTTTACTTTTCCTGGTCACCCGCCACCACCGCCCCCCCCCCGCCCCCCCTCCCCGCCCCCATCAACTAGCCTTCTCCACACCCTTCTCTCTTTTGTCTTTAGCTGAAAATGTTATGTAAGCCTGAATTCTAAATTACCTCTGAAAGTTACTTATTTTTTGCTGGGTGTCCCCCATATATACATGAGGTATGCATGTTAATACATTTCTGTTTTTCTTTTGTTAATCTGTCTTTTCCTTCAAGGTTCCCAGCCAGGAACTTAGAAGGGTAGAGGGACAATTATTTTTCCTCCCCTACAGTTACAAACCTTGATTCAAGTACTGAAGATACAACAAGATTCCGCTTGCAAGAGCTTGTATTCTAGAAGGGAGAGTAAGTCAATACAAATGGAAATAGACATTTAGATGAGGCTGAGTCCTAAGAAGGCAGTTGATCAGGTTAACAGGACAAGAGTAAAAGCGTGGAGGGATGTTTTGGATAGAATAATCCACAAGGGCTTCTTAGAGGACTTTTTGTGTGAGCACATTTGAAGACTGAGAAGTCAACTGAGAAGTCAAGGGGCTTTACAGACAGAATGAGAAGCACCTGAAGACACTGCAGAAGGTAACCAAGCTGGATACTTTCAGGGATCAGAGCAAACACCAGGGGCCAGGAGGACATGGAGCAAAGGGAGATGAGGTCTGAGGAAGGATGTTGCAAGCCCCAGTATGAAGTTTGCAAATTATTCTTGATGGAATGGGAGGCCATGGGAGTGAGACAGGAGGGAAGGGGGCAGGGCACAGCCTTTAAAAGAATGACACAGCCCTTGAGGATATGACATAAACTGGTTAGAACCAACTAGGTCCAAGATGGTGGAAGATTCGCCTTCCTGTGGACCTTGAGCCTCATTATACGCTCATTGTAATACATTAGCATCAAAATGACACACCCACAGGTGCCATGACAATCCTGAGGCTGACAATAAAAGGCCAGTTCCTGGAAATCCCAGCCCGTTCCCCAGATAGTTGGAATAATCCTCTCACTCATTAGCCTATAAAATTACCCAGCCCATAAAAATTAACCACCCGATATTTCAGAGTCATTCTTGCCTTCCGAGACAGACAACAGTCTGCCTGTGGAATGTGTATCTCTCTCTCAATAAACCTGTTTCCACTTTACTCTGGCTCAGTCTTGAATTCTTTCCTGCCCAAAGCCAAGGACCCTCACTTGGCCAGTCCCAGGGACTTGTCCAAGATCTGAGACATGACCATCCTCTCACGCCCCATTTTCCTGCAATGGGAGAACTTTAAAAAGGAGACTGGTGAGATGTTATTTAGACTTTTTAAAAAAATCACCCTTCATGCTAGAAAAATAATAGATTAAATGTAGGGTGTCCGTGTGTCCTGGTTTGCAAGAAATGGGTCCAATTTATGACTGTTCTCATGGGGTAATTAGTAATGTTACCCTTCACTCTCAAAAATATAGCTTTGGTGATATATTTCATTGTCACTTGAATTTGAGGCGGCAGAAGTAAGAGCAGAGAGCCTGAGTAAGAGGCCATTTCAGTAGTCCAGGTGAGGGATGAAGCTGGCCTTGATTGGTATGACTGTGGCAGAGATGTAAAGAAAGGTCAAAGCTTCCTGATTTTCCTCAGGTCATGTAGTGACTGGGAATGGAGGCAGGGCTAGTTTCCAAGCTTCATAAATCTGAGCCTACAGCTCATTTCTGTCCCTCAATTAGAACATCAACTCATCAATGGGGTGTTACCGAATGGGGGTCCCTCTGCTTGCCGCTTACAAAATAAATTACATACTCACAATTGGAGATGTGGCCTCTCCCTAAATCAACTTCTCAGACAACTGACAAGTACACTGTGTGTTCTGGGAAGGGGATAACCAGGGCAAGGCCAACAGAGAATATTGGGGAGTGGAGAATTGTTATTTTCCTCTGGGTGATAAGAGAAGATGTAGAAGGATGAAAGTATTCTGAACATGTTTTAAAGGCAGAACCTACAGGATTTGCAGATGGATTCGATCAAGGCTTGGCAAGAAACAGAGTGGACACAGGATGACAAGTATTCAGCCTCAGCACCTAGAAAAGATGTGCAATTTTATTCTTAAAGTATATTATACCCTCTGCAGTCTTCACACAAGCCTCCTGAATATTTATTCATTTAGTCTAGATGGCTCTGATCATTTTGAATTATCCTATAAGGAAAAGAGCCCAAATTGAGTTACATGATTATTTATCCCTTCACTAAATGGCCCCAGGAAGTTATGCCTTTGAAGTTCTCGCCTCTGCTTTACATCTCTTTCCCTTTTCTTCAGTGAAATTGTCAGCCATCACTGTCTGCTTCCAGCAACCACGGCACCATTTTACTTATGATCAATCCCCAAAGCTGTGAATCATGAGTTGATTCAGTGTGCTGTAGTCTACACCTTTTTACTAGAAGTTTACTCTGACATGGATTCTTACTTTAAAAAGTGAGAAAAACAATTTGGGGAAAAAATGAGATCGTACTGTGGCCAAGTGTATAGAGAGCATTACCAATTATTAACATAGATATATGTATTGATGTGTTTAAAAAACTCAAGGTAAACTTTGGGGTTCACAGTTTTAGCCCCAATCCTATCTTACTAGGAAGTCATTGTCAGTCCTTAATCCCTTAAACAAGCACCTGCAGGCCCACTTATGCCTTCTTCCCCAAGAACTAAGACATCCCCTGCCCCACCACACACATGTACATCAGGCAGCCTTCCATGCTTGCTGCAGAGAGACCGTAACAATGAGTTAGGACCGCAGCATTTCAGGGATGATCACCTTCTTCCTAGGTTTCAGACAGACTAACCCCATCGTGTCTCTCATCTCATCAATTATCAACATCTACCTCAGAAACTGAGTCCTCAGAATCCCTTGTCTCATAAGGCATTCCTGCCTTCATGGCTAAAATTCTGCCTATCATTGCTCTTACGTCTCTCTCTTTTTTTTTATTTTTTATTTTTATTGGAGTATAGTTGATTTACAATGTTGTGTTAGTTTTAGGTGTACAGCAAAGTGAATCAGTTATAAATATACATATATCCACTCTTTTTTTTTTTTTTAGATTCTTTTCCCATATAGGCCATTACAGAGTATTGAGTAGAGTCCCCTGTGCTATACAGCAGGTTCGTATTAGTTATCTATTTTATATATAGTAGTGTGTATATGTCAACCCCAATTTCCCAGTTTATCCCTCCTCCCCAATCCCTTGGTAACCATAAGTTTGTATTCTACATCTGTGACTCTACTTCTGTTTTGTAACTAAGTTCATTTGTACCCTTTTTTAAGATTCCACATATAAGCAATATCATATATTTGTCTTTCTGTGTCTGACTTATTTCACTCAGTATGACAATTTCTAGTCCATCCATGTTGCTGTAAATGGCATTATTTTGTTCTTTTTTATGGCTGAATAATATTCCATTGTATATGTATACCACATCTTCTTTATCCATTCATCTGTCAATGGATATTTAGGTTGCTTCCATTTCCTGGCTATTGTAAACAGGGCTGCAATGAACATCGGGGTGCATGTATCTTTTCGAATTATGGTTTTCTCCAGATACATGCCTAGGAATGGGATTTTCCAGTCATATGATAGATCTATTTTTAGCTTTTTAAGGAACCTCTATACTGTTCTCCATAGTGGATGTACCAGTTTACATTCCCACCAACAGTGTAGGAGGGTTCCCTTTTCTCCACTGTTCTTCTCTTTACTCTATCTTCTGACATTGTGTGTTTTTCATTTAAATCGTTGCTGCTGAGTGGGAAATTGCACTTCTTCTCACAGATAAATAGGCCAAAGGCACCCCAGCTGCTATAAAAGCAGAGTGTGCACAAAGGTCGTCTGCTCAGATGGAGATGCCCTCCTACATGCAACACCACAGGGTGGAGGGCACCCCGGCTGCCCGGAGATCTATTTCTCCCTTCATATTTGCACTTATTTGTTCTATCCCAGAGGTTCTTAATTAGGCATCCTCTGGTCCAGAGAGCTATAATACTAGATTGAAGAGGTGGGGGCACAAAACACTCATCCTGTCTTCACTCCCTTGAGAGGTTTGAAATAGATGATTTCTCCATGATAGCAATAAATGTTTGGTATCCTTTATTCATTAGAGATACTTATTTCATATCTTCCTATTTTCTTTTTCAAAAAACATAGTCTAGACCTCCAGACCATAATTCAATAAGTGTTAATTAGCCAAACTTGCATGGCAAAATTTGGTCAGTGGTTCGTTTTCTTGCCCTGCTCCCAAGAGATGAATTTATAAACATTCAGCCTGTTTACCAGCTGTATTTCTTTCCTCTTCCTGCCTGCACCCTCTCAGCTGCTCACACTTAGAGACAGATGTCCCCACCTGCAGCCCCAGTCACCCCTGCCAGGTTCTTATGCTGATTTCTGACAAAAAGAATGCACTTTCAGTAGTTCAACCCAGGAGGGCTTGGCTACTGTTACCCATCTCCTATTTATACTAATTTTTCCAGTCTTGTCTCTAATTATAGGATTGAAAGTTCTGTGAATTGCCTTCATCCAAGTAAAGAATTAAGTATGTTTTCTCTGTCCTTCATTCTGTTATATTTCTAAACCAATTCAGTTGATGAGTACCTGTGTTCTCATCTATATCTGAACATTAAGTAATTCTCCATATATTACAAATAACTATCAATATTGCAGATAAGACATTCCCTCCATCCCAGGTTATAGATGCTATTGATTTAGTCATTACTTTCTGAATTTCTCATTGTCTAGGCTTGAAGATTTGCTTTGCCCAGAGTTTGTGATAATTGTGTTGCTGAATTTTAAATAGAGTCCTCAGTCAACCCCCTATCACAACCAGAGTAGGGAGTAAAAAGAACATTGTTTCCATTTTCCAGTGATCAACTTCTGTTTCAGCACAAAGAAAATCATTAACCGTCCTGTTTGTGGGTAACATTTGATCACTAATTCGCTAACAGAGTGGATGGAGAACGTGTTATCCATTCTACTTCTCTCCATTTTTAAAAACAGAAATTGCTCAAGTGAAACCTCATTGAACCTATTGAAACCAACAGGGTTACAGAAAGGGGGTCAGAGCTATAAAGATTTGAGCTTGCTGTGTAGAGAGACTATACAAATTCTAGTGCAAATCAGGAATGAGAGGAAACATTAACCCTGAAAACCAAGGTAAAGGGACAAAGTCCAGGGATCTTGTATGGACAAGTCTGACATCCAAGAATGTTTTTGTTTGTGTGTTTGTTTAATTTTTGTGTTTATTTTGGAAAGGGGGTTGTTCTGTTTTTTGCCCTCCTCATGCATGCTGTGGCAAGGACTTAGTTTACTTGTGGTACCAAATATAACGAAAAGAAGTCACCCTCTTTCTACAGATAACCCATAGTGAAGACTTCTAGTGAACAATATCTTACCCTTTGCCAGTAATATTACCATAGGCAGAAGATGGTACATATTGGGGAGACTGGCACCAAGTCTGTATTCTCCTACCAGCCAGTTTACAAACCATGGCAAGTTATTTAGCCTCTCTGAGATTCTATTTGCTACAATAAAATGGATCTAAGATTCCTTTCAGCCCCAGAATTTATAAGGTAAACAGCAAATACTTACTGCTTTCCTTAAAGTATTATTGATACTGCAGTCTATCAAAAGACGCTTGTCCTGCAGAAACTACAAGGAACTGAATCTAATTAAAGCCTCTTTTCATGGAAGAGTTAAGGAATATACGAGGAGAACCAAAGCAGGTTATTCCTCTGAGAATACTGGCCCTTTGAGAAGGGGAACGGGAGTAGAGTAAGCATATTTAGGGTTATTTATGTGATGTATACTCACCTATTGTTATGTATTCCAACAGAAGAAAAAGAGAATTAAGTTTGACCATGGCCATTTATACCAGGGCTCTTTCCCCAAATAGAAGGAAACTTCAATGACCAAGGAAATAAGATACAAAACAATAGGATAGACTTTGGGGTCAAGCAAATCTGGATTCTAATCCCAGCTCTATTTACTCTCCGTGTCCTTGGGCACATCATGCAAACTTTCTCTGTCTTTGTTTCTCTCTCTGTAAAATGGGGAAAAAATAATAGCAAATAGCTTATAAGGTTTTGTGAAGATTAAATGAAATAACAGTTGTAAGGCACATAACAAGGTCCCTGTTATATAATGAAAACTCAACAAAATTAATTCTAATCATGATGACACTGGTGGTGGTGATGGTGATGATGGTGATGATGATAATGATAGTCATTATTACTCCATTCAAGACAAAATCTCATTGATGTTATTTACAGGGTGACCTGGCATGTTCAAAGAGGTATGACTTGGGCTGCTCAATGTTCAGAGTACATACAAAAAGACATCTCACATTCTAGACTCCTTATTTGGAGATCTTACTAGATGCTTCTTAATCCTACTCTTGTCCCACACAAATCACTATATCCTTACAAGACCTTGACACAGTATATGAAAGTTGTGTATGATCAGCTAATCATAATGGGGATAAAAATAAGACTTCCATTTTAGACAGCACAACTAACTTGAGACCAAGGCACTTCAACACTGTTTGGCCATCTACTAATTCCTCCTCTGTGATCCTTGTGTTTAATTTGCAGGCTTTGTTCTTTTTTGACCTGGCCTGCTATAAACCAGACCCTGTTATCTGTGTTTTTGCATTCAGCCATCTTTATATTGGGTTTTACTGTGGTCTTCTTTGTAAAAGTCATGGTACGACTTGTAGCATCTTTCCCTTTCCCTTCAAAACTAATATATATTATTTATCCCTCATACTCAAACAGTGGCATGAGCTGTTGAATTATATATAAGAACAAACAAAAAGACCTAAAAATGGGTTGAAAATAAGTAAACGTAACTGAAATCCTGTTTTTAAACATTATTGGTGACCTTTAAGCATTATATAGGCCTTCAGCTATAGCTGTGGATATTCCCATTATTGCAGATGTCTGATAAGGGCACATCCCTAGCATGTTGTTAACTTATGGCACAATCAAACATGTGCTTCTACTTTCTGGACCACAAGAAAAGAAAGAAATGCTATCATGGAAATAAAACCAATGACTTATTGCTGTTATTGTTTCTAACCCCCCAAAGCTATAATAGATGGTGTAATGGTACAATTTATTGATATACTATGTCAAAGGAAATTGCTGGTGTGTGGAGAAGATGAGGGGTCATAAAATGCATGATATGTGTAAATATTCTCCTATCAGCCAGACTTTTATAAATGGAGAAACATTGGTAAGAGAAGACAAAAAAATGGTACCTCATAAGTGAAGTTGGACATAGGTTAAAGAAAGCATAATTTGTAGTCATTTCTATGAATACCGAGATGGTTTCTGCATACAGGAATTAATCTATATCACCTTTTGAGAAAGAGAAATCTAAATCCATGATTCCAAGAATTTTGGATTTCTTGAGAACAGACATTTTGTTTACTTGGTCACACGAAAAAGGCAATCACCCCTACCATCTACTACCATTATTATTTCGTGATAGAAACAATTACTTAGAACAAACTTGGAAAAACGTAATTTCAGAAAAGTTAAAGTTCTTTAAATTGAATAAATTTAACTATCTGAAAAACTCATAACGTTGTCCTTATGATTTTAATTTTGCTACAAACTCATAAAAGATTATGCCAGACTTGCACTCCACTTCAGGGCAGCATTTGTGAGCCATGACACTGGCCTTTGATGAAGCTGATGCTTCAGGGACAGTGGGGACTTACATTCTGCTCATCACAGACTCCTGGTCACATTAGTTTCTACACCTGATTCCCTAGGCTTTCGTGGCACTGGTTGGTATTCAGCAGGTGTGTTCAGGATGAAGTGTCCTAAGCTCTCAGCCAGCAGGAAGACTCTTCCAGACTTTGAGCGCATGACATGATCTCATGTAGAGGCTGCCTCTGAGAGGCAAACAGCTCCCATAGCCTCAAGTCAGGCCAATTACGGGACTACTTAGTACCTGATGAAGTAGAATCTCATCATCTGCTTTGGTCTCCATATTTCACAGTGCACTAAAAAACGGCTTTTTATTTAGCAATTTTGGTGGGACTCCTTTCCTTCATTTTACAGCCACCCAGTGCCTGACATAGTACAAGCTCACACTATCATTTCTCAAGCCATTAAATGTTAACTTCATTTGCTTCTATGAATTATGCTTTGCTCTTTTAGTTTTGTAATGAAAAATAAGTACAGGTTATGCAAGCAATAACCCCTGTGTACGCAGCAGCTATCTTTCTAAATGGTTTATTATGCCACAGTCTGGTACTCCATTAAATATAGATAACAGACTGCTGAATAAATGAATATCAACGAAGCGTCCCCATCCATCCGTATATATCAATGTAAATAATGAATTGTGGCATCTCATGAAAATGGAAAACTAGGAAGAGTGGGTCAAGAAGTAATTACACATTTGTCTTATCTCATGCTTCTTGCCCTCAAAACAGCAGAATACATCATGGAGTTGAGGGGCCAGTGCAAAAATATTTCTGATTTGTCATTACTGGTAGAAACACTCTATTCTTGTTTTCTTTCCCTCCCACAGACTTTTCTATGGGAGAGGCCACCTTGGACCTATTTTTCACTCATGTTTCTTTTTACTAAACTCTATGAAGTGAAACCTTCTGAAAGTTCAATTATAGCATTTTGAAAAGAGAAAATGTTGTCATGTAATTATCCCCACCTTTCCCTTGGTGTTTGGGTGAACACTTACCTCTCTCTACCTATCCTGAAACTGGAAACTTCTGAGCCAGAGGAAACAGCAGTGTTGTGGCAAACTTGGATGTGAACTATTGCCTCTCTTTATCTCTGACTTTAGACTCATCGCTTCTAGGGGCTTATTGACCCTTATTAATCACTCACATTTTAACTGAGAACTGTTTTAAAGGAATAAAAATAAGGTAGAATTTCCCTCCTGGAAGTCAATACATTAAGTGACAGGGTAACACTGAGAGTGTGTCTTGAGAAGATGAATAATTATGTCAATTCTAATTTTCGATGCGAGGAATAAAGCAGATGGTTTTGTTTCCTCTTGGTAATATGAATCACCGCTCCTTTTTTTTTTTAATTTTTATTGGAGTACAGGTGATTTACAATGTTGTATTAGTTTCAGGTTTACAGAAAAGTGAATCAGTTATACATATACATATATCCACTCCTTTCTAAGATTCTTTTCCCATATAGGCCATTACAGAATATTGAGTAGAGTTCCCTGTGCTATAGAGTAGGTCCTTGTTGATTATCTACTTTATATACGTTAGTGTGAACGTGTCAATCCCAGTCTCCCAATTTATCCCTTCTACTGCTTCTTAGCATGACTGTCTTCCATTGAATCTCACACCTTCCTGCTCCTTCTAGGATCTCATTCCTTCAATTCCAGCCTCATCTCTTCCTCTCCAGTTGCCCCTCCACCTCTGCTTTCAAACATGTTCGGTCTCCTCATTATCTAATGTAAAAAACGGTTCTCACCAGTGTCACCATTTTCCTACTTGTCCTGCCAAACTCCTTAAAGAAACTTAAAAAAAAAGTGTTTTGTTTCTATATATAACAGCTGCCATACTGAATAGCACAGCGAACTATATTCAATATCCTATGGTAAACCATAATGGAAAAGAATATAAAAAAAAAAGAATGGGTATATATGTATAACTGAATTACTTTGCTGTGCAGCAGAAATTAACACAACATTGTAAATCAACTGTACTTCAGTAAACAAACAAACAAAACACACAAAAATAGTGTTTTGTTTCCTCTCTGGCCACTCACTAATTTTTAACCCACTGCAATTTAGCTTCATCCTTTTTCCTTTTCTACTAAATTGCTCCCTCAAAGGCCACCTGTAGCTTATTAAGTGCCCCCACCCACCCTCCACCCTCTGGCTCATTTCTCGTCCTCCTTGGCTTTTCTACAGCACTTGATGCTATTAACCTTCCTTCTGGTTCTTGCAGCTTTCTCCTTCACTGACTCTTGCAACACCATGCTGTCTTATCTGGATAGCCACCATTCCTATTCTTTTCTTTCTCTGAACTGAGTTTCAATTCTTTTTCAAATCTCTGAAAAGTTGGTGTCACCCAAGCTTTTGTCTTTAAACTCCTCTCTTCCCTTTCTTTGAAGGTTAAACATGATGTTTGCAGCTTCTGGGAAAGAAGTTTTCTGCCTGTTCCTCCCCTCCAGGGTTAGTAGATCACTTTCTCCCCTGTGGTCTCTTGATACTCAAATTATCTTTCTCCTAAACGATGGTAGTAACTTCTTGCATCTTTTCAGCACTGGTGTCTGGTGCATGGCAGACCTTCAGTAAATTTATGTGGGGGGGAGGGATAAATTAGAAGGTTGGACTTAACATATACACACTACCATATGTAAAATAAATAATCATCAAGAACCTACTGTATGTCACAGGGAAATCTACTCAATACTCTGTAATAACTTATATGGGAAAAGAATCTGAAAAAGAACAGATATATGTGGTGTGTATATATATATATATATATCTGAATCACTTTGCTGTACACCTGAAACTAACACAATATTGTAAATCAACTATACTCCAATATAAAATAAAAATTAAAACAAATTATGTGGAACAAATGAATGAGTAAAAGGCTATGTTGATCTCTTTTAGCCAATAACAAAAATAAATTCCAGTGCTTCATAAATATTTTTCAGTATAGCCCATATCTTTACACTAAGTATATCGTATGTGTCCTGGGCATATCTGGGGTCACACACCTCCTGAAAGGTAGTGTCAGAAATGGCAAAGGGGTTAAGGCTCCAGGAGAGGGTTAAAAGTATATATTAAAAAAGTAACAGGATTTCAAGAGAGATTTTTCTTGTCTCAGAACTGTAGCCAAGAACTAAATCTGAGGATAAAAAACACAGAGGATTCCACATTCTAAGTTTATTAAGATACTCACATTTAGAGACAGCTCCTGTGGAACAGGAAAACAGAAGCACCAATGCATTCTTGGCTCAGAAAGTTCATCTCTCCATCTCCAAACCAAAGAATAAAAGACTACAAGAATTACCCATCAAATTTTTTGGATAGACATCTCTGGAGCAATAGACTTGCTCATCTGTGCTATCTGGGCAAAGCATATAGAATTACTGAGAGATGCCAAGGTTAGGAAGCAGAGTAGAATGTAGCCCTTCCCTTTGCCAGCTGAGCTCTCCAGGAGTTGTGTGGGCACTGCAGAAACTTGTTGAACATGTAGCCCAAAAAGGGAAGTTAGTTTCCAGCTTAAGAAGACCTGGGCAAAAAAGGGTCCATGATAGAACCCCACAGTGGGTGGAGGTTTAGAAAGTGGTGGAGGCGGTGAGTCCAGGACTAGACTGTGTGCCATAGAGAATAGTGGTGCAGTGGAATGGGTCTCAGCTACACCCTCCAATGAACTTTATCTGCTCCCTAAGAGGTGGCCAGTTTGGTTGCTTGCTACCTAGTATTAGCCAGTGAACTAGTGTCAGCCAACAAGCAGATAACTCTCACTTATTCAAGGAAGCAGACATGCACCATTTCCTGCTCTAATTCTCCCTGTCCCCATACACCTGAGGACTTAACACCTGACTAGTCTGTGTTTTGAAAATAAGACCAGAGTAAGACCAAGACATCACAGGATAATCCCTAAGATTGAGAGTCTGGCTGTCAGCTTCACAAATTTGGTCACTTCATTTTTAAATTTTTTGTTTTATTTATTTTTTCAGTGTCCCAGAGGAAACTAGACATAAGGAGGCTGATTCACACCAACCTCACTCACAAGAACTAACTCAACTCACAATAATGTGATACATGAAACAGAATATGGATGCATTCATTACCAATATAGCATTACAGCTCAGATATTGTAGGAGTTTGGACTCTGTTACCCAACCCTACAGGTGAGTTACACAAGTGGTCAAATTGTTAGAAAGTTGTTTTTTTCTGTTTTTTTTTTTTTTTTGGCTGCACTGGGTCTTCATTGTGGTACGCAGGTTCTTCTTCGTTGAGGCATGCAGGCTTCTCTAGTTGTGGTGCGCGGGCTTGGTTGCCCTGTGGCATGTGGGATCTTAGTTCCCCAACCAGGGACCGAACCCAGGTCCCCTGTATTGGAAGGTGAATTGTTAACCACTGGACCACCAGGGAAATCCCAGGAAGCTGTTTTAAAGGCATGGACTCTGAATAGAGCAGGCAGGCTAAGGATGAGCGGAATCTGATGACGTCAGATGGTGAACTCCCGCCACATCCAGCTCTACAGTAATATCCAGCCTGATACCTGCTTTGTGGTCCAAACAAGCCATGTTCCTGAGCCAGGGCTTCCTCTTGACGTGATAGCCCTGGATGAGAACTCTAGGCTTGGTCTCTGTGACTCTTCCTTACCAAGCTTCAAAGATGGAGAAACACTTTGGTTATGGAGACATGGAGTCATCATTCAGCCACAACAAGTTTCTAAGCATCTCCTGCCTGCAGAAACTGTGCTTGATACTAAGGTGTATAATTTGGTAGTGTGTCAACTCATATCATGGCCCAAAAGAAATGCTGAAAATGTCCTATTTCTCCCAACTTGGTCAAAAGACAACTACGGGACAGTTTGAAGGGGAGCTTCCCATGGATGAGGGATTGATTGGAGGGAGAATCTGTACTTGAACACTCTCAATGCTGAGCCCCTTTCCTTCCCATCTCTAGTGCTCCTAATGAAAGGTCCTGACTCAGTCGCATCTCATCCCATGAGAGAATTACTACTCTTCCATTTTTTTCTTCTCTAGCCACTACTGTCAGCAAGTATGTTTTAAAATGAAGATGTATGTCCCAACAGCTAAGAGAAGGATGCACCTATACAAGAATAAAGGAGGGAACAGTTTCAGAAAAAAGAGGTAGTAGGAGGACTTGGTTTAAACACACACGCACATACCTATAAAAATATAAAAATATATTTACTTTTTTTCTTCATTCTGTATTATTAATAATGATGATAATGGTAGTAGTGGTAATAATAATAATAGCAAATTTTTATACAACAGTGTGCCAGGCACTGTTCTAAGGGCTTTACCTGAATTTATTCATGTGTATGCCTTGGTTATTATTATTACTGTTATTGTCATTACTGTTGTTACTATTATTATTAGTTATTATTATTACTATTGTTGTCATTATGTTATTATTATTACTGTTATTAGAATTACTGTTACTGCTATTATTATTACTGTTAGTGTTATTATTATTCAACTGGCAGCACCAGGATTTTAAGGCAGGTAGATGTGGTCATAAGCCCAGGCTCAGGATCCCCTACACCTCCAGTGAGGCTCTCGCCCTGAAGCTCACTGGTTCCATCTCCTCCTTCCCTAAATGTGCAGCCAGCTGTAGGCTTATGGTAAGTGTATGTCTCCTAAGCTTCTCAGTTCTGTAATCCCCTCTGAAATCCATTATGAATATAAACACAGCATCCCCACAGAGTCTCAGCTTGGGGCCATAGTTTAAGAAATGCTCAGTTTAAGGCTCACTTTCCCCCTAGATTCCCTAACAGAAGTAAATCATCCAAACAGTTAAGGGGAAAAAGGTGCAGATAAATGTGGCATATGGGCTAAAAAACTAAACATACAGGAAAACCCTTACCAGCTAGGGAATATCAGTGATTTTCTTATCATTTGCCATCATTCTTGTGCAACCCAGCAAGAAGGCAAAGCAGCACATTAATATTTGCAATAAGGCTCAGAATTAAAAAAAAATAACTTTAGAGTCACAGAGGGGTGATAGCAGAGTAATTCATGAGGAGGGGAGAATCCATCTCCTTCAACATTGCCACTCCTTGTTAGATGCCCTGGTACTTAGACTTACCTCTGTAATAATGCTTCTGCAGCAGCAATGTTATTGTTTGTATATGTGTCTGTCACTTTTATTCTGCTGTGATGTTTTCAAGTTAAATATTTGTTTTATGTATTGTTCGATCTTAAATCCAAGCCCAATATCTGCCCAAAGATATTTGAAAAATGAATGCATGAATAAATGAATATAATAATATAACCTTTGACTCATGGGAGCTGTGCTTTGTACCAGCCAAATATTTTCTCCCTGATGGTTTTCAAAAATGCTAACTTCTATTGCTAACTCATTGCTGGCAAGGTTCAAGATGGGGCTTTCAAATCTACTTGGTCTGCATTCACAATTTGCAAAGAAATTTCACATATGGTGTTTTCTTTCATTCCTATTTATCACAAGTCACGATTCAGTTTACTATTTTGAAATACACTGATGCATGCTAAAGTTTTGCAAATGAGTGTATCTCCCTATTTTCTATGAAGTTTAGCGTAGTGTGGCATGTACAAAGGACCAGAATGACAAACAAAACAAATTGAAAGAAATTGCAGCCATCCTCTCACCAAACTTTCCACTTTACTGACGGTCACTTAGCCTCAGCAAGGGGATTTCCAGGGTCAGAAGAAAGTCACAGATAGCAACTGTTGATGGCAAACATGTGGACTCGCAGTGGAAAGTCAGTAGACTCAAAGTGAGACCTAAATAGAACTGGGTCCATGCCTGGGCATGATGTGCAAGAATTCCTGTGTGTTTGGCCCATGTTAAGAGGTGAGTGAAACCATGGGCAGTGTGGGGTCAGATTGACCCAAGTGTGAGATGCAGTTCCACCATGATTTTCTAGTAATGTTTCCTTGGGCTAAATTATTAGCATCTCATTTTTTTTTTTTTTTTGTAGGGGGGCAAAGAAACAATTAGCTATCTACCTTATAGGTTTATTTTTTTTATTTTTTTAAAAAATTTATTGGAGTATAGGTGATTTACAATGTTATGTTAGTTTCAGGTATACAACAAAGTGAATCAGTTATTTTTATACATGTATATATCCATTCTTTTTCAGATTCTTTTCTCATATAGGTCATTATAGAATATTGAGTAGAGTTCCCTGTGCTATATAGTAGGTCCTTGTCGATCATCTGTTTTATATACAGTAATGTGTGTATGTTAATTCCAATCTTCTAGTTTATCCCTCCTCCCACATTTACCCTTTGGAACCATAAGTTTGAATTCTAGATCTGTGAGTCTGTTTCTGTTTTGTAAATAAGTTCATTTGTATCATTTTTTATTAGATTCCACATATAAGTGATATCATATGATATTTGTCTTTCTGACAAGGGATTACTCTCCAAAGTATACAAAGAGCTCATGCAACTCAACATTAAAAAAACAAACAACACAATCAAAAAATGGGCAGAAGACCACACAGGTTTTTAGAAGGGATTGAATATGGTGACATATGTTGGTACCAAGTTCATGTCCTAAAACATCATTGAAAATTGTTATCATTATTTTTATAGCTCATTGTAGAGTTAACCATTATATTTCTATAAATTCATTTCTTTCTTAATTACCAAAATCCTTATTGCTTATGTTGGTACTTTACTTCACATTTCTAAAATATTTTAGAATTGAGTGTCTGTGTCCAGATAGGTATGCTGAAAGGTAAGAGAATTTACTCTCAGTTGCTACTAAATCATAATCAGTGGTAGAAGACTTTGGGTCTCTATAAAGTTGAAGGATAAAGGGGCCTACATATTATTAATTAGATAAGCACTTGATCCAAAATACAACTTTGAAATTAGCTGTGTATATATTCAGTCACTTACTGTTTCTCAGGAGTCATTAAATAAAGAACAAGAGCAAAACTAAAACAGCACCAGTTTCCTCACTCATTTTGTTCTTGGTCTTACCAAGGTACAAACTAAGCATGTATTCCTCACTGAAGACTCTAGTCTTTTCAATCCCCGCGAGAATTTTTAGCAACTTTACTTCTTAGGGTAAAATGCTTCAACCTATTAGTTTCCTATTTTCTGATTGAAGGTTATCTTTCAAAAATTCTACCTTCTACCTATTTAAGCTTTTAATCTGCTAACCTCTTAGTCTAGATGATTTTCCTTTTCCTTAAATCAAATGGGGACCTGATAACTCCTCCTTTCCGTCCTATAGATCCCCAACACTTTCTGTTTCATCAGCAGAAGTGAAGCCATAGAGAGTAAGGTGCACCCTGAATTCTCATCTTGGCCTCTTTCCTCTCCCTCTTACTTATTTATCTTAGCTTCATCAGTCTTGCTTAAAAATAGTGGGCTTTGGTTTAGGATCCTCATCTCTATGAAAACCTGGCAAGTTATTTAACGTTTGCAGAGGCTTTGGGAAATCTGATTCTCTGAACACACTCAACTGGTTAGTTACTAAGTACAACAGCACGATTCCTTTCACATTTCTGATGTCCCCTTTGATTTTGAAAAGTATTTCCTGGAGAGGATATAGAAAATGAAAACACTCTTGCTCTGCAGTTGGAGAATTCAAAGATCAGAGGAATAACTTATTTCTCCTAAATGTGTCTGGACTAGAACCTTCTGGCTCAGTATTGTGTAATCAAGGTATGTGAGAGGAGGCTCAGAACCTCAGGTGCTTACTGCCAGTCAAGATTACAATCCTGTGCCCAAACTCCAAACCTTCCATGTGGCCTCCTGGCTTCATACTGGGAAGTGTGTCATTGTTGTCCCTGAAAAGGAAAAAAACAGTTACCTCTTTTCAGCTTTGGAAGAGAAGCAAATAACCATAGCAGATTAGTAGATTCGAAAAGCTAGGGACTCCAAGCATGGCTGCTTATGTCAACCACAAATTGACATTTTCCACTGGCACTTGCCATCTACCTCTACAAGGATTAAATCATGTGCTGCTGCAGCTGCTGACTTTCAACACCCTCTGAAAAGAGTTCAGGTGGAGAGCAGAAATGAGGCACTCTGTGCTCTGGGAAAAACTGGCAGAACAGGTCTTCAGATAGTTAGATATTTTCAGGAGCCAATTTTATGATCCCAATTCTTGTATCTCCTCATATCTAGAAAAACACTAAACTCCTTCATGGTGACACCTGCTCCTTGTGACTAGCAGTAACCTGCACGAGACTAGCAGAAAACTTCTGCAAAAAATATGTGCTTGATCGCATGTACTCCCCCTTCACCAAAATCACATATATACTGACCTTCCCCCCTTCCTTTTTGGAGCAGTTTCTCAGAGCTATCTAGGATGCTGTTTCCTGGTCTGCAGTCCTCATTTTGCCCCAAATAAAACTTAACTCACAACTCTCACGTTGTGCCATTTTTTTAAGTCAACACTTATTAAGAAGGACCAGAGGACTAGGACGTGCCATGGTGGCCAGTCCCTCAACTCCATGCTGAACAGAGAGAGATGAGAAAGATGGTTTTGAGCTTCATCTGAAGTTACCTGTGCCAGAGATCTGCACCTCACTGGATGCTGCTACTGAAAAACAGCCAGGACCTCCACATCCCAACTCTCCCAAGACTCCCAGGTTATTTCAAAGTCCCTAAGAGTTAGTTTCATGTTTTCCTGAGCATGTCCCCTCAATTGTCATATGGCATCTGACACTTTTCTTTCCTTCCTGTTAAACAGTCACATTCGCTGGTTTATTGATGTCAGCCATGAAGCTACTTCCTACTGAAGGCCATGGTTATAGACTGTACGGCTGCTACAAGGAAGTCACTCGGCCAAGGATCAGCATACTTGCTGATGCCTCACACTCACACACACACACACACAACCACATTCCTTTGGTCTGCCCTGGTCACAGTCACATTCCAAGAATGCTGCTGTGTGTTCGCCCTGCATGCATACATTTTATACTTTGCATAAAAATTACTTTATTATTCTTAACCCTCTTCTTCTCAGAATTATGGACAGGTCTCTATTCAGGTAGGAAGGGGAGTGGATAAGACCAGTCTCTGTGACACTGCTCAAAAATCCTCCATATCCCCTTGGAGTACATACCTTTGTCAGTGTAGGTCCAACTCATGGTTTTCCTTCTCTAGACACTTTCTTATTTACCCACTTCCCCCAGGTCACCAACAAATTATTATAGGGCAATTGGGCTGTTCCCAGGGCTCATAGTTCTACCACGATCTCTCGGAGCCAGGTGTGAAGGCTCATTTGAATTAAGCTAGTCAGAGCCCCTTCCCTGGGAGCCTGGAATCCATACCAAGGGGGTCCTGTCTAAGCCTGAGCTTCTCCATCACATGGAGGAGACAGGACGCAACATAGACATAGGGCACCACCCTCTTCTGCCTTGGGAGAGCAGTGGGGGAGGCTGGTTTGCAGAAAGAGAGGGGCGTGGAACATTCACAGATGGAAGTGTCGGAGATGGAGGAACATCCTGAAGATCTGTGATCTCTGGTGCTTGTTTCATGAATTTGGCTGCATTCTTGCACCTGGGTTCCAGGAGACACCTACAACCCAGAGATGAATATTCCATAAGATTCGACAAATGTCGTTAATCTATGACCAAATCATTCAAATTCAGAAAAAGTAGGACTTGAAAAAAGTCTCACAAAATTAAAATTAAATGTTTTTATATGTAATAGATAAATAAATATAAATATAAAATATATTTATATTTGTCTATTATGTTTAATAGATAAATACAAATATATATATATACATATATACCTACAGTTATATGCCAGTGAAGATATTTTTAAGCCTTTGAAGCTAAATATAGGTAATGTAAATGTCTAAATATTCTGTCCTTTATGCTGACACTATGTGGTTTTCTATTTGTCTGATTTAAAATACCTTTTTTCTTTTTAATGTTTTTAACTGAAAAATAAATATTTGTAAATTGCCGTTAGTTCCCCATTTTTTTTCCTTTTAACTGTAGTAATGCAAGAAAATTTGAGTTCTAGGAACTTACTAATATACCCTCTCTGGCACTTGTGTTACTTCTTCCCAGTCACATTTTCCTGAAAGTTCCCTAATTGGTCCATGGACATCTAGTTTGTGTAGCTTCAAATTTTCCACCTACTTTTTAACACACACACACACACACACACACACACACACACACACACACACACTTCTGGGGACTTACTTACTTTGGAAGTAGTCTTCCAAAGCTACTTTCTCCTGAGAATGTCAATGTGTGTGTAGTCAAAGTCTTCTTCAGATGAACTGTGCACCAGCAATTCGACTCTCATTCTGTGGACTCCATTCTGCAACACTGCTGTGAACCTAACATTGACACTCAGTCCTTGTATCAGACAAGAAATAACTTTCAACCCTCTGCCTTGACCCATCAGTGCTGGGTAAGGATACCTTCAGGCTTGCTCTTGTGCCCAAGTCATACTCTGGGTCAGCAACACATTCCCACTCAGGCCATGAACACTGGGATCTGACTTACCTGAGCTATGGTCTGCTGTGTATCCTTTACAACAAGTCAGTCACACATGTTAGACCATCAAGCAAACTCTGGCCCCCAAATAAGCTCAACCTTTTGAATTCAACCTGTTTTGTGTCAATCTTTGGTCTACCTCCATTCCCTGCCCTTTCGTGGCCTGAATTAGACCCTTTCACACATACCTCACTCCTCATGAATACATGCCTCCAGGCTCTCAGGGTCCCAAATCACTCCCTTCTGACCTGGCTCTTACCCTTGGTAACTACATTTCTTTTTCCTTGGATGCCACCTTTGATTGAGACAACTACTCTAAGGCTTTCAACATTTTTCACAATCTGCTCACTTCAGGGACCATGGTTCCACTTTGAAACCTTAATGATGTCCTAAATTTACACAGATGAATTCAGTTAAATGATTCTATCATCATGGTTACCAACAGGTAGAGAGATGGTTGACCCCAATGATGGGCCATCCTTAGCTTAGATATTTTTCAATTTTGAGAAACCAACTCATTTATAGTTTTAGAGTACAAGTTTACATATTTTAGTATGCAATTTATGAGAGCTCAACTCAAGATTTCTACTTCAAATAAAAGAACTAGAAATAGAAGTAACAATTAAGACGTGAGGAAAAGGATGAGCACGTACCCTGGAGTGAGCCAACTCCTTGTTCTGACGTGTAACTGAAGAAACAGAAGTCTGCCCAACACTGAGAATTAATTAGTCTAGCTGAGCTTACTGAGATAAAGTATGTCAGTCTCAAATGTGACACATCCATTAAGATTTTTCATTTTAACTTTGACTACAGAGTGATATTTTACTTTAAAACTTAAAGAATTTGCAAGATGTACTTCCACAGGTCAACGAAACAGCCAGTGAAAGCAAAACAATGTCTGAGCTGTAGAAGCTCAAGGAAATAAAGAAAGCAGCAAACTGTGTATGTGTTGACTCTGTCCTCTCTCCTCATACAGTGCCCCACCCTTCCATCAGCTCAGGTAACCTTCCTGCTCACCCAGTGATGCTCTTGTCTCCTTGCCCAGTGATGCTCTTGTCAGCTCAGCTGCAGTTCTGTGCTCACCTGTGTCTCCTTCACAGTGATCTTTTGCATTTTTTGTTTTACCCCTCTTGGTCATCTTCACACCATTTCTATGTGCTCCCGGAAGTGTCTCAGTCCCCTTCAGCTCTTTCCTTGCACTGGACCATATGCAGGCTCCTGCCCAAGGCTGAGGTCTCCTGTTTGGCCGTTTCCACATTTTGACTCTTAGGACCAACTCTGTCACTCCAGGTCTGGCAATTTTGTGAAAGATGTATAAGTCCCCACTCCCTTTGCATGTTGTAGGTTTCCCATTGTGAACAAGGATCTGCCGCTTTGGTTTTCAAACCGTGCTTCATGGAGTCTTTAGGGGCAGTAGATGTGCCTCAGGATAGGTGAAGGGCGCCCTCTGCAGGACCAGCTCCAGGCCTGCACACCTACATCTACCAGAGCAATTCTGCTTTAAAAACAATTTTTTTTAATATGTTAGATCTTCCAGTAATGTTTTGATTGAAATTTAGGTAACACTATTAAAAATATAATATCCTTGCTCTAGGAGGAAAGGTGAGTCCTTTACAATATTAAGATCAAGATGCTAGAGAAAACTATAAGATCTTGTTAGGTACTACAGAATAAAGTACCACGTGTGTACGTAGTTAGAGGGCTTTGAGGTTTCTTTTTCACGAACGTAGTTAGACTTATAAGGCATTTGGAAATTAGGAGAAGTGAGCGATATTTTTAGATTTTTACAAACTCAACGTTGTTTATAAATGTAGTAGTGAAGTACATAATAACCTTCAGTCTAAGTATTCAACATTTTGGTAAATGTCATAGATCTCATCTGGATGGGAGGGAATAACACAAAATAAACAATCTCCTTTGCTTGGCATTAAATTAAATGAAAATGAAATCCAGGGTTAAATGCAACCAACACACATACAGGATTCACACAAAAATCAGGTTGCATTTTGTCTGAAAAGGTGGTTACTTTTAATCACCAAAAACATATTTGTAATAGATCTAGACCAGATCTCTTAGGATTTGAGTAATTATTTAGCTTTTTGTGTTTTTACACTTTTATTTACTCCCAGCTCATTCTTTAATAATGATAAATCTCTTTCTCCTCACTTACACAGTTTTATGATTGAATCTTTACAAACACATGTACCACATGTGTTACCAAGCAAAATGATTTGTGCCCAATCTCCACAATATTTCTACACATCTCTACTTTTGAATGGCTAACTATAAACAGCACTATTTGTGTTTTTTATTTATTTAAATCTGGATACCCTAATTGCAAATATGTTTTTAAATTCTTTGAATGCATATAATGTATAAAAGTACATTTACACAGATGTTAGAGTGTATCCATATATTTCCCGGGGTAGGGAAAATTGTTCAAGGGAATTGGGTCACAGACCCTGAGGCTGAGTGGGCAGTCTGGGGAAAGTCCTGGCTTTATTATTAACTAGGAGACTTGAAATCCAACAATGGAAAGATTTCCAGTTTTAATAATAAAAAAAAAGTGGGGCACAGAGGGAACAAAAATCAGTTCCCTCAATTCAGAATGTCTCATCTGCTGTGCCTCAAGTTTCAGAAGGGCAGAGATGTTAATTCCATTAGGGTTCTGGATGTTGGGGTGACTGAAATCCCCAGCAAGTCTCCTCTTCCATGAATAGTCTCCACTTATTCTTGGGACAGTACATATAAAGTTTCTGTATGTGCCAGGACATGAAAAAGTTTGGAAGTGGGGGTCTGGGAAACTGCTCTAAACCTCCAGACTAAGGCAATTCCTACCTCACTTCTTTCATTCAATTCAATCAATCATTCTTTATTAAACATATGCCAAGCATTTTGCTGACAGACTGAGTAAGGTCTAATCTCATCTCTACAGTAGAGATTGACAGAGGCAAGCACAAGCAGACATTACCTTGAAATCTGGGAGTGTTCTTCAGAGATAATTATAAAGAGACCTGCAGTTAATCTTCTAGAGAGTTTGAACATTTTTGCAAAAGAGCTAGTGTTCTAACTTTGATTTGTAGGGTACGGGAGGAGTTTGCTAGGCAGAATGTCTGGGCAGGGGATCTGGGTCAGCCAGAGCAAAGGAGACAAACTGGAGCAGACGTGTATGGATTCTGGTGTGTGTGATGGGGAGGGATGATGAGAAGATAAATTTGAGGTCTGGTTGCAGAGTAACTTGTATAGCCCAGTAAAATACATGGATTTTACCTTGTTCCTAACAGAGGGCCACTAGTGAATTTCAAAAGTGGAACTGCTGATACGGTTGAACTTTTTTGAAAGGTAAAATATGCTATACAGTGCTTGGACTGAGTACGGAGATACTGGTTGCAAAATTGTTTATTTAACCCAATTTTTACTTTCCTCTTTTGTGCCAGGCCTCGTTCAAGCAGTGAACACAACAGACACAACCCTTGCCTTCAGAGATCCTAGCCTCTGGCAAGAAGGCAGACTCACACAAGGTAAGTAAGTGCACTGTAGCACTGTAGTATACTGGATGGATGGTGGTAAGTGCTCAGGGGATAAAGAAAGCAAGGGAGGCCGATGGGAGGTGTTTAAGGAGGTTGTGAGTTTAGCTTGGGTTGCCAGGTAAGGTCTTCTTGCGAAGGTGACATTTACGGAAAGACCTAAAGAAGGTGAGACAGTGAGCCATGTGGGCATCTGTGGGAGGAGCATGCAGGATGAGAAACAGCGGATGCACACATCTTGAGGCAGGAGCATGCCCTGTAGACTTCAGGTCCCACAGGAAACCACGGGTGTGGCTCAGAATGTGTGACACAGGGCTTTGTAGGTAACTGAAAGGACTTTGACAGTTACTCTAGGGAACAGGGAGCTACTGAGACATCAGGTAGAGCATTCTTTTTTTTTTTAAATGAATTACAGTTGATTTACAATGTTATGTTAGTTTCTGGTGTATAGCAAAGTGATTCAGATATATATATATTCTTTTCCATTATAGTTTATCACAGGATATATTGAATATAGTTTCCTGTGTTATACAGTAGGTTCTTGTTGTTGATCCATTCTATATGTAATAGTTTGCATCTGCTAATCCCAAACTCCCAATCCATCCTTCTCCCTCATTCCCCCTCTCCCTTGTCAATCACAAGTCTGTCCTCTATGTCTGTGAGTCTGTTCCTGTTTCATAGGTAAGTTCATTTGTGTCATATTTTAGATTCCACATATGATATCATATGGTATTTGTCTTTCTCCTGACTTACTTCACTTAGTACAAAAATCTCGAGGTCCATTCATGTTACTGCAAATGGCATTATTTCATTCTTTCTGTGGCTGAGTAATATTCCATTGTATGTATGTACCATATCTTCTTTATCCATTCATCTGTCAATAAATATTTAGGATGTTCCCATGTCTTGGCTATTGTAAATAGTGCTGCTGTGAATATCAGGGGCATGTAGTTTTCAAATTATAGTTTTGTCTGAGTATATGTCCAAGAGTGGGATTGCTGGATCATATGACAACTCTATTTTTAGCTTTTTGAGGAACCCCCATACTGTTCTCCATAGTGGCTGCACCAAGTTACATTCTCACCAACAGTGTTGGAGGGACGTAGAACATTTTAAAGACAAATCTGAATGAGAGGAAAGGAGTCTGAGCTAAGACATTGGAAAGAGGGCACTGGGGGAGGAAGAGATGTGTGAGGAGTTTCTGAAGAATGGCTGAGCTTTCCAGACACACGAGAAAGTGAACATAATAAATGCAGGAGGTTGACTAAAGCTGAGTGCCCACTGCTAGGAGGAAATGACAGATAATACCTGGTCTGGCTCTAGGCTGTAACTATGTGAAATGTCCCTATCCCTGTAGGTCATGAGGCCAGTCAGATGCCTATGGTTAAATGACATATAGGATGAAACTCTAACTGAAGTTTACTAAGTACCCTCTGTATACCATAATATGAAGCCCAATTATGCATGAAGGCCAACAGCAATTTTAGTTTATTTATTTTTCATTTTTATTTTTCATTTTTTATTAAAGTATAATTGGTTTACAATGTTGTGTTAGTTTCAGGTGTACAGCACAGTGATTCAATTATATATATATTCTTTTTCAGATTCTTTTCCCTTATAGGTTATTACAAAATATTGTGTATAATTCCCTGTTCTATACAATAGGTCCTTGGGCCAACTGCAATTTTAAAGCAACGTATTGCATTTAAGCAACTATTGAGACAACTGAAACAAATTCTGTTATCCTTATTAAAGAATTTACACATTTCTTTGAAAGTCATGACCCAACTCCGTCTGCATCCTTTTGGATTTGATTATTAGAGAACAATAAGAATAAAGTCATAAAGTAACTCTCTCTAAAAAAAATTCTTATAAGTAATTTTTTCTATTCAGGTTTTTCAGTGAATTCTATGGCTTTCCATCCAGATAATAATTACAGCTGAATCTGTCTTACACAGGTGAGCAGAGGGCCACTTAAGAGGTTGGATTCAGTGACAATACATACTGCTCACATATGTGTCAAATATATGTTGTGTATGTTGCATTTCTCTTAATTACACACTGTATTGGTTCCCTACTGCTGCTGTAACAAGTAACCACAACATGGTGGCTTAAAATAGTTTATCTTCTTACAACTCTGAGGTTGGATGCCCAAAATCAGTTTCACTGGGCTAAAGGCAAGGCATCAGAAGGTCTGGTCCCTTCTGGAGGTTCTAGGTCAGATCTGTCTCCTTGCCTTTTCTAGTTTCTGTAGTCTGCCTACATTCCTTGGCTCATGACCCCTTCTTCACATCACTGCAATCTCGTACATATCCTTTCCTCTTCTAGAGTAAAAACTCCCTCTGCTTCACTCTGATAACAACACTGGTGATGACCCTTGGGCTACACCTAGATCATCTAGACTAAGCTTCGTTTTGCCAAATCCTTAAAATAATCAATCACATTCCTAAAATCCTTTTCCCATATAAAGTCACATTCACAGGTTCTTGGGATGAGGATGTGGGGAGCCACACATACTATTTACTATAGATCACTTTACACGTTAGAAAGGCAGCTTATCATAGTAGAGAAGTGTGTAATTTAGGATCAGAAATAACTCATTTCTAATTCCAACTCTCCTATTTAATAACCACTTGATCTTTGGCAGTTCTGATTTCCTTTAGCCTCAGACTTCCACTCTGTAAAATGGAGACAATGCCTTGCAGAGTTGTTGAATACAGGGAAAGATAATCACAGAAGCATCTATTAATTAAGCACCTAATATGCCACTGTACTGGTCTCTGGCATTGCAGTAGTAAATAATAGAGACGTGTCCTCATCCTTAAGGAAAGCATGGCCTAGGAAGGAGGTAGACACTGAAAGAAGCTAAAACATGGACCAATGATGGGTGCTGGGACAGGGGACAGATGCAATCATGTTAGGGTAGATTGTGTGACATCCATAAAAAAAAAAAACAGTCTTAGAGAACTGGGGATGGCTTCAGAGAGAGGTGACCTCCAAACTCTAAGACCCGGAACATGAGAAGCAGTTAGCAAGTTGGAAAATGATAGTAAAAGTCTTCTAAGCAGAAAGGTTCAGGACACTTTTTTTTCAAAAAAAAGAAAAAACAAATCCTTGAGAAAGTAAAATTATAATTTCTCTATGGATATATCATGGAGTTAAATGACATCAAAGAGAAGCCTCGAAAGTCAGAGGATCAAGACCAAAACAGGTCAGATAAGCCACTTTTGAGGTTTATCCTCAGAACCATGGAAAGGACTAACATTGCAAAGCCCATGGAATGACACTGCCAGATCTGTGCCATAGAAAGATCCTTGAATGCAGCCACGGATTGAGGGAGCCAAGCCTGCAGCAGGAAGGCCATGGCAGAGTGTGCCCTGGGAGACACAGTGCCTTGAATGTGGGAACTGGTGATTCTGGAAGAGTAGAAAGATTCTGTTGATGTCAAGGAAGTAGAATGGACAGGACTTGAGGGATACAAGGAACCAGGGATAAGGAGTAGTTAAGACGAGGTCAGGTTTCTCTCTTGGACCAATGTTGGCAAGAGACTCTCACATAGGAAACAAAGAACACAGACAGATTGGAGCGTGTGTGTGGAAAGGAAGAAGTGATGGGGAAACATCCGTTTTGGATGTCTGAGATGGAGATGTTGCTTAAAGTAACTGGACATGAACAGGGAGTCTATAAAAAATAATGTTACCAGTTTTGGTAGAAAGGTTGTGGATTGCATTGTCAAGCCTGTATGTGTAGACTGGGGCAGGGGAAGGGATGTACCAGGTAACTATTCACCAGAAGGGCTGACGTGTGGACTATGGCCTAGGGGAGGCTGGGGCAGAGAAAAGACGGCTATGGCATTTCAGTGTGAAAGCACCACATGTGAACGTAACTACAGACATCAAAGAGAGTCTGATGTCTTTTACATAGTTTGCAACCTCAACAGTCTTTGAGAAACACTGAAAAAATAAAAGCCTCCTTGTGTGAGGTTCCTGGGTACCAGAGATGTGAAAAAAAGACAAGTTGGAGTGGTTACTCCCAATATAAAATACAGCATAGTCACACAACCTCAAGTAAGCCGCTATCCTTTTGTCTCTCTAGGCTTCTTCATTTTATTTAAACACACACAACTTGAGACACTAGTTGTGAGTGGACTTGGACTCCTCCGGGCTTCTTGCTCCTTTCCCTTCCAACAAGAGGCCGTGCCCTGGTTAGGCTGACACGGCTGCAGGACGTGGGGAGGCTGAGCAGAGAGGGTCACTGGAGATCTTGTCTGTGCAGCATCGAATCAAGAGCATCCGGAGTGAACCTGAGCAACTTAGATTGCAATGGGATGATGGATTGCCCTGCACTTGACTGTTATGACAGCTGTAAAACTCAAATCAGCTCCTAAATGGTCAATTACCGGAGGGGCACATAAACAGAGGCAGGCAGGGAGCTGAGAATTCAATTTCCTTGAGCTCTGCTGCCTGCTTTTCATTAGGTCCACTCTAATTTATTTGGGGCCCTGGGCTTGAGCGCTTGGTTCTTGCTGATTTTCATGCCTAAAGAACATTTTCCTAGTTTCCATCTCACCTTCCTTCGTCAGCTCCTAATGGCTCTGCTCTGACTGTGCACAGCCTGGGTTGCTGAGGTGAGCCTGCGGTCTGCTGAGTGTATTCAGTTTGGTTAATTCCCATAAATGTATTGTAAGTAATTATCCAAGCAAGAAACGCCAGCACCTCCACGGGAACTGACCACCAGCACATGAAAATCAGCAGCTCACTGTTAGCAAAGGCTTGGCTACTGTCTTACAAAATCAGTAAGTAAAAAAATCACCACAGAAAATGATCTCTTCTCTTCACTGTTGAAAAAGCAAGGACTGTTGCTTCCACCGCCCTCTGGGCTTTTTTGCTACAAAGAGCATGTCAAGAGTGTCTAATCCATATTATTATACCAGAAGAGATTACTATGAAGCAACTGAGCTGACCAGGGTTTCCAGAAAGAATGCTCAGTTATAGCCCAGAATGGAACAAATGGGTTAGAGCTACCACTGATCCCACGCCTAACTAACTGGCTATGTCAAGGCCAGATGTATTTGTAACAGTAAGAATAACATGAGAGCTAAAATGTTACTGCCTAATTCTTATGGACTATTCTTAAATAAACCCCATTAATTTTTTAAAAAATTTCTATACAATTTTTAAATGTCATTTTCCATTTACAATTACTACAAAATATTGGCTATATTCCCCATGTTGCACAATACAACCTTGAGCTTATCTTACACCCAATAGTTTGTACCTTGCTCTCCCCTCCCCTTCCCCACCTTTCCCCACTGGTAACCACTAGTTTGTTCTCTATATCTGTGTCTGCTTCTTTTTTGTATATTCACTAGTTTGTTGCATGTTTTAAAGTCTACATATAAGTGATATAATTTAGTATTTGTCTTTCTCTGTCTGACTTATTTCATTTAGCATAATACCCTCCAAGGCCATCCATGTTGTTGCAAATGGCAAAATTTCATTCTTTTCTATGGTTGAGTAGTATTCCATTATGTATATGTACCACATCTTCTTTATCCATTCATCTGTCGATAGACACTTAGCTTTCTGCCATGTCTCGGCTATTGTAAATAGTGCTGCTATGAACATTGGGGTGCATGTATCTTTTCGAATTACTGTTTTTGTTTTTTTTGGATATATACCCAGCAGTATTTTCAAACTGAAGTTTAGAAAGATAAAATAAAAATAAATTATCCAAGGTCATCTGTCAGAGCCAGCTTTTGGAAACAGGTCTTCTAAGTGCAGTGTCAGCACACTCAAGCTAGTTCTTGACCTTTGAGTAGAAAGAAGCATTAAGCAGAGCCTACCTTGGCTCCTGCAGTTTTTCCATTGTTCATTCTTGCCCCTCCTACTATTAAATCATGATGTGGCCTGTATTCTTGGGACAGTGAGCATAGAGGAGAAAAGGTTAATTTTGCGATCAGCCATACTTGATTTCACATCTCGCTCTTGACACTTATCCTGTCCTTGGTTTCTCCATCAACAAAATGGATAAGATCACCTGTTAAAAAAGGTTCATAAGGGGTGTAGCATATTGTTGACCCCTGCTCCCCAAGCAAAGGGGTGTATTTATGTCTGCATCTGCATTCTGTGTTGTCTGCAGATGTAGAAATTGTGGAACCTGGGTGATGCTACCATGAGTTGTTATTATATTATTCTTTCTATGTTTAAGTGTGCTTAAATATTTTTCATTAAAAAAAAAAAAACCTTAAAACACACACATCACCTGAGGTCCAATGGTTGAAGGAATTTGCCACAATTAGTCTAGTTCAGTTCATACTCATACTGGTGTTCAAAGTATTTTCAAACAGGTAATGGGGTAATGTAAAGAGGGAAACAATTTGGTGAAATAAGAGTTTTCAAATTGAATGTTTCAGAAATAAAATGATTTAATTTCTAATAGAAATATTCAAAGATAGAATGGTCTCTCGGAAGAATAAAACAATGAGCTTCTTGTCATCACCTCAATGGATTTTACACTGTTAACTGATGTCGAATAATTTTGTAAAAACATATTGTATTTTGAAGGGGAGGAGGGAAAGTGTGTATGTTTTAAGTTTTTTTCTTCTTTTTATGAAAAATTATTAAGCTGGCTTACACATAGAAAGACTAATACAATAAATGTCCTGCTATACAGCAGAAACTAACACAACATTTTAAATCAACTATAGTCTAATAAAAATTTAAAAATCACTCAGGTGGGACTTCCCTGGTGGTCCACTGGTAAAGAATACTCCTTAAAATGCAGGGGATGTGGGTTCAATCCCTGGTCAGGGAATTAAGATCCCACATGCCGTGGGGCATCTAAGCCCATGTGCCACAACCACTGAGCTCGCACGCCTCGACTAGAGAGCCTGCGTGCCACAAGCTACAGAGCCCACGCGCTCTGGAACGCATGCACCACAACTACAAAGCCCGTGCGCCTCGGATCCTGTGCGCCACAACTAAAGAAGAGAAAACCCCCACGCCTCAACTAGAGAGAAGACCACGTGATGCAACGAAGAGCCCACACGCTGCAACGAAAGATCCCGCATGCCTCAACGAAGATCCCACATGCTGCCACTAAGACCAGACGCAGCCAAAGATAAATAAAATAAATAAATAATAAATAAATCTTTAAAAAAAATCACCCAGGTTCCACAATTTTTAACATTTTGTCAAAGAACTGTCACTAGAGTCAAATATCTTCTTGGCTTCACTTTTCTGAATTCAATCCTATTGGTCTGTGTCTGTGAAAAAGTTTGGTATCTAATCCAAGCATGCCCTGATGGGAAAGGAAACTTCCTCCCTTCCAGATATTCTACACTTATATCAATGAGCACAAAATAAAATAACTCTTTCCTTAAAGATGTCTCACTTTTAAATTATACTGTGATTTACTCTAAAAAAACCTATTCAAATACCTAGATACATTTTTTTCCCTAAATGTATTACTGCTGCTAAACCATTCGTTTCTACTCCATCACTTTTTTTTCTGATGGATGATAGAGTTAGATGCATGCCTTCAGATTTAGGACATGATGCCTAATCCAAAAGCCTGGTTTTTTATACGTAAGGAATCTTGCTTCCAGTGAGATAAAGCAAATTCCTTAACATGAACCAGTGGCAAAAGGAGGCTAGAATGTGGAAATTCTGATTCCCGATCCAGCAGCCTTGTCCATTAATTCAGATTGAGTTATCAGGTTTAAAATACACATATATATATATATATATTTTTTTTAATATAAATATATATATGATTACAAACCACACAGAAAAATTGAACCAAGTGGCAGAAGGTAAGAAATGTTCATGCTATGTATGTGCACAGAAATCTATGTGACTATGATAGATTAAAGAGGGCTGCAAACTCTTTATTGCTATTTCTATTGAAAGAGAGATTATAGTCACCTCCCATTTGAATCTAGGCTGAATTGAGTGATGATGTTTTCTGTCTTTCTAATTTTTTTTCTGGACTGTTCTATGAATTTTAACACATGTATAGATTTGTGTAAACACCACCATAATCAGGAAACAGACTGTTCCATCAGTCAATTCTGACACTATCTATGTGGAGATAACATCAGATTCCACAGGTTAAGGGCTCAGTCCCACAAGACAGCTCTCCACTTCAGATGCCTTTGACAAGTCCAAGTTGTTACCTGTGTTTCTCACCAACTGCCTATGAATCAGAGGTTCCCATGACCCCCTCCGTAGGTTTGATTAATTTGCTAGAGTGGATCCCAGGATGCAGGAAACCCATTTACTCACTAGTTTATGAGTTTATTACAAAGATTATTAAAGGATAACGAATCGACAGCCAGACAAAAATATGCATAGGGTGAGCTCTTGAAGATAGGAGCTTCTGTCCCCATAGAGTTTGAGGACCAGCATGGTAAGATGTGGAAGTGTTCTGGTTCACTAACCTAGAAGCATTCTGAATCTTGTCCTTTTGGAGTTTTATGGAGGCCTCATTATACAGGCATGATTGATTAAATCATTGGCCATTGGTGATTGATTCAACATCCAGCCCCTCTCTTCAATACAAAATCAGGGGTGGGGATTGAAAGTTCCAACACTCTATTCTTGGTTGTTCTCATGGCAACCAACTCCCATCCTTAGATGTTTTCCAAAAGTAATCTCATTAATATAAACCTAGTTGTAATGGAAAGGGACTGGAAAGTTAGTTATGAATAACCAGATACTCATTTCACCTTAATGGCTCTGAAACATTTTTTTCAGAACAGGAAGACTAGAGTCCAAATATTATAACAAAAGATACTCCTATTTCTTTTATCACTAAGGAAATTCTAAGAGTTTTGGGAGCTGTGAGACAGAACCATGGAAAAAGACCATATATACATGACAAACATATTTTGGTCATCTGAATGACCAAATATATATTTTTTATAAATCACACTATTGCACCTTTCCTAAATCATGACATTCAGTGATATGTTCTACGTTACTACAGTTCCTTTCAGGAAGATCATATAAATGGAATCATATAGTGTGTAACCTTCTGAGACAGGTTTATTTCACTCAGTACAATGCCTTTGAGATTCATCCAAGTTGTTGTACATGGCAACAGTTTATTCCTTTTCCAACTGAGTAGTATTACAGTGTATGGGGGTAGCACATTTTGTTTATCCACCTAGCAATCAAAAGATACTTGGTTTGCTTGTGGTTTATGGTGATTTGAACAAAATTTCTACAAATTATGTATGTAGGTTTTTGTGTTTACATTTCTCTAGGTTAAGGTTTGAGAAACTACAGCCTTCAGGCAAAACCCAGCCCACTGTCTGTTTGTTTGTTTAGTTTAACAAATTTCATTGGAATACAGCAATACCAGTTAAGTGTTGTCTATGGCTTCTATCACACTATAAAGACAGAGTTGAGTAGTTGCCACAGAACACTGTATGGCCCTTAAACCCTAACATTTTTACTATCTAGTTCTGAACAGAATAAGTTTGCAAACTCCTGATCTAGGATAAATATCCAGTGTGATATTTCTGTGTCATATGGTAATTGTATATTTACTTTTAAAGAAAATATCACTTTAAAGTTTTGCTGAGATACCTCTACATGTACTTAATAAAATGGTTAAAAATTTTTAAAATACTGCCAATAACAAATGCTTATGAGGATGCAAAGTAAATGCAATTCTCATGCATTGCTAATGAGAATTCAAAACGGTATGACCACATCAAAAAATATATATATAACTGAATTGCTTTTGTATAAGATGTTGATGAAAGAAATCAGACATATAAAAACAGAGAGACATATGTTCATTAATTGGAAGACTCAATATAATAAAGTTATCAATTCTCTCCAAATTGAACTATAGAATTTAATAGAATTTATGTCAAAATCCTAGCAGGATATTTTTGTGTGTGTATTTATAGACAGGCTAATTTTAAAATTTACATGGAAAGTAAAGGGAACTAGATAACTAAAACAATTTTGAGAGAGAAGAATAACGTCTTGAGAAATCTTACTGTTCAGTTTTACAATTTACTATAAAGCTAAGGTAATCAAGACAGTACAGTATTATTGAAGGAATAGACACTTAGATCAATGGAAGGTAATAGAATGTCCAAAAAGAGACCAAAAAAAAAATATGACCAATTGATTTGTGACAAAGATGCAAAGGAATTCAATGGAGAAATGATAATATTTTCAACAAATGGTTTTGGAATAAATGAACATCTGTTTTTTGTTTTCTGTTTTTTGGAAATGAAGTATTTTATTTCTGGAGCAATTATAGATGATACTGTATTTTAAATTTTGGTTTCTGATTGTTTCTAACCTATCAAAATATTATCTTTTTAAATTACTTTTTTAGTTGCCCTTATATCCTGTAACCTTGCTAAACTCCCTAAACTCAATTAATAGTTTAGGAGGTTTTTGTTTTTGTTTTTGGAAGGTTGGGGCTTTTTGTGTATATAATCATGTTGTCTGTGAATACAGGCTTGTTTATATCTTCCTTTATAATCTGTATGAAATTCATTTTTCTTATGGTATTGCACTGATAAAGATTTCCAGTACAATGTTAAATGGGAGTATTCAGAGGGACTATTCTTGGCTGTTCTGTCACTATGATGTCAGCTGTAGGTATTTTGCTGACACCTTTATCGGTTTGAGAAAGTGACCTCCTATTTCTAGACTTATTATGTAATAATGCCATATTATGATGTCTATGTAACATGTACTTATTAACATGTCTATATAATAATCTTAAAACTTATTTGAAGAAACTATACTGTCTTACGGAAGCAAATTATCAAGATATGAATAAGTGGTATTTATGTTATTGGATGGGAAGAATTATTATCAAAATATAAATTATCTCACAATTGAAATATGCATTTAATGCAATTCAAATTAGAATTTATATTTTAGTTGTTATTAATTGGACAAAATTATTTTAAAGTTTATAGAGAGAAATTTATGCTATAGCACTGTCAAGAAAAGTTTGAACATATACTGAAGGGGAAGTTGTCTTCATCAATGACATACATATTATAATGCTACTATAATAAAATTAATAAAGTATTAGTATAAAATTGACAATGGAATCAAGTGGTATCAATTGAATTGTTTCCTCTCCAAATTCATATATAGAAACCCTAATAACTGTACCTAAAAATGTAACCTTTCTTGGAAGTAGGGCCTTTAAAGACGTAATTAAGTTAAAACGAGCCCTTTAGGGTGGGCCCTAATTTAGTATGACTGGTGTTATAAGAAGAGGAAATTTGGACCCCAAAAATAAGCATAATGGATCTCATGGATGCTGGTGAACAGAGAAAAGACCATGTGAGGATACAGCAAGAAAGTGGCCATTGGTGGACCAAGGAGAAGATGCCTCTGAAGAAGCCAAATTTGCCAACAAACTTCATCTCCAACTTCTAGTTCCAGAATTGTGAGAAAATAAATTTCTGTCATGTAAACCACCTTTTAGTTCACAGAGTTCCTGGGAGAGGAATCATTCTGGAGGAGCTGATCCTCACTACACCCAAACTGAAGGATTATGTTTGCAGCTTTAAGCCACTTAGTTTTAGGGTGACTTGTTACAAAAGGGTACTGGGGTACAATGTGTACTGCAAAACTAAAATTTTCATATCCAGAAAGTTCAACAAACTTTTTGAGAAAATGATGAAGAAAAAACAACCAATTCAATAGAAAATTAGGCAAAGTCTATAAATAGGCAAATCGAGCAAATTCAAATAACCAGCACACTAATAAGAAACATTCAGATTCAGGAGTCAGGGAAATGCAGACTAAAGTAAAAGTGAGCTATCACTTTAATTCATCACACTGGTGAAACTGAGAAGACCTATAATACCTATCATTGATACACATGTATATATTGTTGCAACCCTTTAGGAAAATGGTTTAGAAAAAATATCTATTACTATTAAAATAACATGAATTTTTGGAACAACTCCATTTGTAGAGATCTCTCTCATAGAAATAAATGCACTGCAGTATTTGGATATATCGACATATAGCAATATTTAATATAGCATTATTTGTAGTGTCAAATTACTGGAAATAAAGTCAATGACCATTAAGTAGTTCGATAAATTACGGTTATCTATACCAACACATATTATGCAACTCCTATACTATGTAACCAGTTTGCTTGAAGGAATTTTTATGATGTATTACTGAGTAATAAATGTAATATAGAGAGCAGTAATTTACATTGAAAAATTATATTTTGTAAACAAATACTGGCTCAAATAGCAAAAATAGCCCTTGTATATACGTTTCTATAGACATCTATATATGTTGTATATATAGTTATAAGAGTATGGAGAAAAGTTTAGATTGTTAACATATATTACCTGAGGGTGAGTATGGGGAACAATGCAGGTGTATGCAGAGGGGGAGAATGTAATGGAAACAAAAGGAGAAACTACTCGACTTAAAACAGAGTAATACCCATTATATGTAAGTGATACATGCTTAAATGAAAAGTGCAAGATGGAAAACAATGTGTAAAACATGATTCTATTTTTGTAAAACTCATATTTGTATTTAAATGTGGCTTTATACAGCTGTACAACAAAGAAAAAAAAATTGTGATTGAATTCACTCCTGGTTGTTTGTTGATTACCTTGAGGACACAAGGTAGAATGGATAAGTATGAGTAGCTTTACTCAAATATTTTATGTATACATAATTTTTATTGTGACATTTCACTGCTTAAAATAAACACATATTACTTTAGTAACTTTAAGCACAATTAGAGGAATTTGGGGATTTTATTTTGTCAGCTTTTAAAACTAACTAAAGTCCTTACTTGACCCAGGTTCCCTTAGTATTTACCTAATTTCCTTTTACTGTGCAAGGGTCTCATCCAGGATACCACATTACGTTTAATTGTCATGTCTCCTCAAGCTCTTCTTGGCTCTGACAGTTTCTCATACTTTTCTTTGGTTTTTGATGAGCTTGGTAATTTTGAGGAATACTGGTCAAATATGTTGTAGATTGACTCTCAATTTGGGTCTCGTACACTGTCCCTCAATTAATCTAAGTTTTGATGATTTTTCTCATGGTTAGAATGGGGTTATGGGCTTTTGGAGGAAGACTACAGAGTTAGAGTGCCACTCCCATTAGATCATATTAAAGATACACACTGATTAACATGACTTGTCACTGTTTATGTTGGCCGTGGTCAGCTGGCTGAGTAGATTTTGTCAGGTTTCTCCACTGGAAAGTTACTCTTCCCCTTTCCATTCTGTACTCTTTGGAAAGAAGTTACTTTCTGCAGCCCACACTTAAGGGGTGAAGTGTTACATTTCACCTTCCTGAAGGGGCAGTACCTACATAAATTATCTGGAATTCTTTTGTCTAGGAAATCTGTCTATTCTCCTTCTTTACTTAACTATTCATTTATTTACATCGGTATAGACATATGAATATTTATTTTATACTTTGTTTTAAAAGGCAGTGTATGTTATTTATTTGGTTGCTCAAATTGTTCCTGCTCTGGTTTTATAGGATCTTTCAAGTGGCTGCTGTGTCCTTTTGACATACCCCCATTGGTTTGTTTTTTTGAGCACTTTATTTTTTAGCACTACAAGGTTCTCTATACTCATTTGGTATATTTTTTCCCCAGGTCTTAGAATCAGCCATTTCGCCAAAGAAGCCCTGGTTTCTTCTACTGGAGAATGGTATTGGAAACCAAATCTGGATGATCTTTTTAAAGTAGAATGGAGGCATTAAATATTTGTAAGTAGGGGAATTCACTCATACACACACATACACACACACAATATTTTAGACTTTAGTAGAAAGGTGAGATTCTAGAGTGGAGAGTCTGCAATGTGGAAGTTAATTATAGTGGAATAGGTAAATTTTCAGCAGTATATAGTAAAAACCTGAGCAACAGTGGTTGCTCTGGAGTTACAAACCTGTTTGTTTGTTTTTTAGAATAGTTTGTGACCTAAGGACAGAAACTATGTCTCATTTATTACTCTCTCCCCAAATCCTAGCACAGTGGAAGAAAAGAAAGAAAAAAAGATAGTGAGGGAAGAAAGGGGAGAGAAAAAATTTAAATGAGGGGGAAAAAAGGAAGGGAAAGGGAGAGTGAGAGGAAGAAAAAAAGAAATTGAGGGAGGAAGAGAAAGAAGCCTTCTAGAATAGGAATATACAATGTTTTTGAGTATTTGATATACTGAAATCAGTTTATTTTTTCAGTGAAAATTATGCTGTAATAATTACAGCAAATACCTTTTGCTTTACAATTTGCAAAAGTATTTAATACAATTATCACAGTTTATATTATGATGACAAATAATATAATAAACAGTTGATCAGGTCAGGGTGTGCCAGAGAAAAGAAGATTTCATTGGGGATAGTTGTCATCTTAGTGATAAAACACGTATTTCCAGAAATCTAAATAATAATCTTTGTCATTTGATATAAAAAAAACTTTGATTTATCAACTTTTCCCAAAAATATGACAAAGAAGTACATAATATTGTATTTACATTTATAATTTTATTTAGAATTGTAATTATTCATTTATTTATTAAGGACTCAGGGGAATGAAAACTAAATGTAAGAAAAGGAAGAACTTTAGGTATTTTTAAGTTAACATTAAGAATTTCTGTTAGACTTCAGTAAACCCCAAATCACCTTACCTAAGCCTACTCTACCAACCCCCAATGATGCAACTTACCGAGACTAATATTTTTGCTAAATTGTTGTAGATAATACAGGAGTGTCTGGTGACATGAATTTACATATGGATAAAATGTGACCAGTCTGCTTAATTTCCCTGAGGATGCAAACTTGGTAGAACAGCAAGAGTAAAAAGTCACTTTTTATTCAAAAAGCAGTACCAAATTCTTCCAGCAAACACACACATTTAGAAGGTGCACTGTACTGTAAAATTAATTTTCTCTTTTTTATAGCTATCTATTTAATAACATATCCTCTGATATATTGAGTCTTTCATATTGACCTGGATGGTTTGAAATATAGAACCTCCCCTTTTCCACCTCCACATACATGCAAATAGGTTATTGTTAGAAGTTATACCTTAGAAGTCCTTTGTATTTAAGTTTCTATCTCTTTATTATGTTTAAATTATGAAGTACCCACAATATTCCATGTATTTGGACTAGGTATTTTACATATTAACAAAATAAGCACTGCATAATTTGTAATTTTTCTTCTTTGTAAAGCTAAGTGATATCACTGTGATTCTAATTCCTGGCTTTCTAAACTAAAGCATAACCCTTCAATTTTATGTAGCTTCCTTATGCCCCCAAGTTCTTGGAAGTTAAATGAAGTCATCCATAGCCTTAAA